>NC_092477.1:797500-1142500 GCF_047495875.1 Pithys albifrons albifrons | reverse complement strand
GCACACACCTGGTGACCCACGTTCTGGATACTCCATGTTGGACACTGTCTTAGTTTGAAGGAAACAAAAAAAAGTGTTTACCAAAAGCAGAGGAGAGGATTCCTCCTCAATAACTACATGACTCCTTATTCAATTTAAGAAAAAGGAAGTTTAATTAGAAATTGGATATAAGAAGGATAACTGTTCTTTACTACTATATATATATATCTACTATATATACGATATATATACTGTATATATATGCTATATATATAGTATATATGTATGTATATACACTATATATGTGTGTGTGTATGTGTATATATAAAACCCCCACCAAAACTGGGACAAAACCAAACAACTACCCTGTACCTGCAAAGGGAAAACAAACCAAAACACTTTAGATGAAACTGAGTTTGTGTCTCTGCTCCTCTGCTGCAACTCTATTTCCAGACAGCCGGGTCGATGCCGCGCCTCAGCCGGCAGCAAAGCGACCCAGCTGCCTCCTCAAGGCACAGACAAAAGGCAGTGGGTGGGTCACTGACTTGTCTGAGTCACTCACGTGGAGAGATAGAGGCCAAAGAAGAGAAGAGAGTAGGGCTGGCTGGCAGGGAACACCGAGTCTCCCTTGCAGATGGAAAGCTCTCCTCTCTCTGACGAGCAGCACAGAGCAACAGAGTTCTGTGAGGGTCGGGGATGGCCCAAAGCCCAGGGCAGCCCAGCTCCCCCACCACCCCTTCACCAGCCCAGCAAACAGTGAGGGGTTTCCTTCCCCTCCCCCCCAGCCCTAACTCAAAGGAATCAAGTTGGAGATGAGAAAAAAATTCTTTGCAGAGAGAGTGCTCGGGCATTGGAATGGGCTGCCCAGAGAGGGGGTGGATTCCCCATCCCTGGAGGTTTTTAACCTGAGCTTGGCCGTGGCACTGAGTGCCATGATCTGGTAAAGGGACTGGAGTTGGCCCAAGGGTTGGACTTGATGATCTCAGAGGGCTTTTCCAACCCAATCAATTCTATGATTCTAAGTCAGAATTCAAAGTAGTTGCTACTTCTTTGTTAACTGGTGGCATGGTGGGGTTGGGCATTTAGCTTTGGAATTCTGTAGTGAAAGGGAGAGAATTTCTTTAACATCCAAAACTACAACAGATACAAATCTGGTGACCCACGTTCCAGGTGTCCATGTCGGGCACACACCTGGTGACCCACGTTCCAGGTGTCCATGTTGGGCACACACCTGGTGACCCACGTTCCAGGTGTCCATGTCGGGCACACACCTGGTGACCCACGTTCTGGGTGATCCATGTTGGGCACATACCTGGTGACCCACGTTCCAGGTGTCCATGCTGGGCACACACCTGGTGACCCACGTTCTGGGTGATCCATGTTGGGCACACACCTGGTGACCCACGTTCCAGGTGTCCATGCTGGGCACTCACCTGGTGACCCACGTTCTGGGTGATCCATGTTGGGCACACACCTGGTGACCCACGTTCCAGGTGTCCATGTCGGGCACACACCTGGTGACCCACGTTCCAGGTGTCCATGCTGGGCACACACCTGGTGACCCACGTTCTGGGTGATCCATGTTGGGCACATACCTGGTGACCCACGTTCCAGGTGTCCATGTTGGGCACACACCTGGTGACCCACGTTCTGGGTGATCCATGTTGGGCACACACCTGGTGACCCACGTTCCAGGTGTCCATGTCGGGCACACACCTGGTGACCCACGTTCCAGGTGTCCATGCTGGGCACACACCTGGTGACCCACGTTCTGGATACTCCATGTTGGGCACACACCTGGTGACCCACGTGCTGGGTGATCCATGCTGGGCACACACCTGGTGACCCATATTCCGGGTGGTCCATGTTGGGCACACACCTGGTGACCCACGTTCTGGGTGATCCATGCTGGGCACACACCTGGTGACCCACGTTCCGGGTGATCCATGTTGGGCACACACCTGGTGACCCACGTGCTGGGTGATCCATGCTGGGCACACACCTGGTGACCCGCATTCCAGGTGTCCATGCTGGGCACACACCTGGTGACCCACGTTCCAGGTGTCCATGCTGGGCACACACCTGGTGACCCACGTTCTGGGTGATCCATGCTGGGCACACACCTGGTGACCCACGTTCCAGGTGTCCATGCTGGGCACTCACCTGGTGACCCACGTTCTGGGTGATCCATGTTGGGCACACACCTGGTGACCCACGTTCTGGGTGATCCATGTTGGGCACACACCTGGTGACCCACGTTCCGGGTGATCCATGTTGGGCACACACCTGGTGACCCACGTTCCAGGTGTCCATGTCGGGCACACACCTGGTGACCCACGTTCCAGGTGTCCATGCTGGGTACACACCTGGTGACCCACGTTCTGGGTGGTCCATGTTGGGCACACACCTGGTGACCCACGTTCTGGGTGATCCATGTTGGGCACATACCTGGTGACCCACGTTCCAGGTGTCCATGTCGGGCACACACCTGGTGACCCACGTTCCAGGTGTCCATGCTGGGTACACACCTGGTGACCCACGTTCTGGGTGATCCATGTTGGGCACACACCTGGTGACCCACGTTCTGGGTGATCCATGTTGGGCACATACCTGGTGACCCACGTTCCAGGTGTCCATGCTGTGCAGTGTATTGGGTTTGGGTGCCCAGGTTTTGGTAGTGGGGGGGTTGCAGGGGTGGGTTCTGTGAGCAGCTGCCAGAAGCTTCCCCCATGTCCAGCAGAGCTCCAGGACAGACTCAGCGCTGGCCAAGGCCGAGCCCAGCAGAGATGGCAGTGATGCCTCAGGGAGAACATATTGAGGGAGGAAAAAGTGCTTGTGCAGATGGAATTGGGTGCAGAGAAGTGCAGGGGGAGAACATGGCAGAGGAACAGCTCTGCAGAGCCCAGGGCAGTGCAGAGGGAGGGGCAGGAGGTGCTGCAGGTGCCAGAGCTGAGGTTGCCCTGCAGCCCAAGGAGGAGCCAGCCCAGAGCAGAGGGATGCCCAAAAAGGCAGAGACAGAACTGCTCAGAGACAATTTGGGGTCTTTAAGCAGCAAAGGTATTTATTTAGAGCAACAGCAGCTCCTGCTCACAAACAGCTCCAAAGTTCTCTGGGAAAAGGCAGGAGGTTTATAAATCTTCCATAGGGGTTTACAACCCTTGTTCATGCATATTCATTGAATTTTCATATAAGAGGCAGATCTTGGGGTGCAGTTGTTCTTTCAGGGCATTCTCTGGGGGGTCGTTCGGGTTCTGCAACCTCATGATGGGTCTTTTTCTTCTCCTCTTCATCCATGAAGTTTTCAACCTTTCCTGACTGTGCTTGGATGTGCTGGTTTAAAGGTAAACCTGCAGGAGAAACCAACCCAAAATACACTCAGGGGAAGGTGTGTTTAATTGGAATTCTGTTTAAATGGAAGGTGTGATGCATTGGAAGGTGTAGTTAATTGGAACTGTGTTTAATTGGAAGGTGTGTTTGTGCTGGTTTCAAGGTAAACCAGCAGGAGAAATGAATCCAACACGAAAGAGATTATAAGTCATAGTTAGAATTTAATAACAATATTACAATCAATGCAATGGCACAAAGAGAAATTGGGTTTCACCCACAAACCCCAGAAGTGTAACCCACCCCCTGGGGCACAAACACAGGGGGGTTTGGTGGCCTCTGTGCTGAGCCCCACGTGGTTCCCCCGAGTCCAAATTAGAAATAAGGGAAAGAAAAATCCTGTTGGTGCAGATGATGTCACAGTCTGGTCCAGAGTGGTGGTGTCCTCCTGTCGAGGGTCTGCTCCCCATCTGGGTCTGACAAATGGTCCCAGAAGTCCCCAGACCCCAAGATTATACACCCTCTGGTTCAGGTGGGAGCACCCAGTACCTCCCCCAGGGTGGGGAGTTCCACACTGGGTGATCTGACTCTGGGAGTCAGGGGGGATTTTGGAATCACTGATGGCCCATGAGCAGAGCTGAGCCCCCAGGTGGGTGGGAAGGTGCCAAGGACTCCCTGGAGGGGAGTTCTCCCAGCTCTTATCTCACAGGCTGGTTTCACACCCAGCTCCCAGCCTGGGGGGTCAGGTGTGCCCTGGGCAGCTGCTGCAAATGGTTCACTGTTAACAGTTCTTGGGAAACGAATAAAGGGTGGAGAATGCACAGCTTTGGTCACACCCACACAGTGATGAGCTGGTCCCACCTGCTGAACTGGGACTCCCCTGCCCAAGGAGATCTCTAGAAGTCACTGGGCATCTTATGTCCAAAACCAATCAGCTTTCCCAAACCCATGCACTTGCAGACCACATAATATAGCAAGGGATGCACAAGAATGTCTGAAAGAAATAGAAAGTTTGGGAATGGTTTAGGAGAGAGTAATTTTATTCAGTGACCTTAATTTTTACTCCCCAGAGTCAAGTGTAAAAAACAGAAATTCCCCAAAGGGTGGAATTTTTATTTATAAAACTGGAACTTGTCAGATCTGGCTGACAAGTTCATATTAAACTGGGGAGTTTGAGCTAGAGGAATTTGCAGAGTCCCTGAGACTAAATAAATGAGGAATTCCTGGAACTCGGGAGAACTCCAGAGACCTGGAACCTGTTTGTCCACGTCGATCCCAAACTGCAGCACAGGGATGTGCTGCCACTTGAGGTCACTGCACCTTTGCTGAGGGAGGGAATGATTAGAAGCTCAGAGAATCACCAAATCATGAGATGGTTTGGGTTTAAGGGACCTGGAGCCCATCCAGTGCCATCCCTGCCATGGGCAGGGGCACCTCCCACCAGCCCAGGGTGCTCCAAGCCCCGTCCGGCCTGGCCTTGGACACTGCCAGGGCTGGGGTAGCCACAGCTGCTCTGCCCAACCTGTGCCAGGGCCCCCACTGGATAAATGAGGATATTGACCCTCTAGTGAATGGTAAAGTCATCTCCAAAGGACAGCAGAAAAATGTGCTGCTCAGTGTGCAACAGCCCCAGGAACTTCAAGTAGCCCTTTTTATTGTTTTTTTTTTAAAGATTTCTCTTTTGAGGAAGGGATATCCATTTCTAATTTCCCTCCAAATGAAATCAGCAGCTGTGAGAAAACTACCCAACAGAATGGGTTTAACGAGGAATACCTCTCTGTACACTGTCAATCTTCCACATCAGTGAAGGCTCTTTCAGAGTTCCTCCTCTAAGCCTGACAGGAATGAGAGCCACGATGAAAATATTCCAGCTTTATGTGGCAACCACACACTTGCCTGTCCATGTTCAATAAACAAAAATAATTAGAAAAATGCTACAACCACAGGTTTTTGAAAATCCAAAAGAACAAGAACAAAACCACTTCCACACAATTTCTCAAGCCAGTCTTTCCCTAATGCCAGGTAAACTCCAGCCTTTGCTTCAAGCCCAGTTCACTTGAGTCTTTCTCTGCTGAGATGAATCCAACTCACAAGTGCTAAAGGCACATTCAAGGGACAGGTAGACCAGTCCAATGCCAGAGTTGACCACAAGTTATTTCTTAAAGTCAAGCTTATATCTGTTATTAGTTCAATTGACATAGATATGGTGCCAGCTCAAGACAGAAACTCAGAAGGGATTTTTGTTATTTGAAGGAAATAGTTAACACTGATATCATCCAACTGGCAAATCTGGAGAGTAAGAGATCAGAGTAATCTGTTAGAGATTGGGAAGGCTTGGGAAAAAAGGATCACAGAATCACAGAATCATGGAATGGATTGGGTTGGAAGAGACCTCCGAGATCATCAAGTCCAACCCTTGGTCCAACTCCAGTCCCTTTACCAGATCATGGCACTCAGTGCCACGGCCAAGCTCCCTTTAAAAACCTCCAGGGATGGGGAATCCACCCCCTCTCTGGGCAGCCCATTCCAATGCCTGAGCACTCTCTCTGCAAAGAAGTTTTTTCTGAATCCAACTTCAATTTCCCCTGGCAGAGCTTGAGCCCATCGTGCCCCCTTGTCCTATTGCTGAGTGCCTGGGAGAAGAGACCAACCCCCACCTGGCCAGAACTTCCCTTCAGGGAGTTCCAGACAGTGCTGAGGTCACCTCTGAGCCTCCTCTTCTCCAGGCTGAACACCCCCAGCTCCCTCAGCCTCTCCCCACAGCACTTGTGCTCCAGTCCCTTCTCCAGCCTTGTTGCTCTTCTCTTCTCTTCTCAGTTGGGTTGGAAGAGACCTCTGAGATCATCAAGTCCAACCCTTGATCCAACCCTACTGTGATCACCAGCCCAGGGCACAGAGTGCCCTGGGCTGGTGATCACAGTGGGGTTGGATCAAGATGTGGTGGATTCTCTGTCCCTGGAGGTGTTTAAGAGGACACTTAGTGCCACATCCAGTCCCTTCTCCAGCCTCGTTGCTCTTCTCTGGCCCCGCTCCAGCCCCTCGAGATCTTTCCTGAGCTGAGGGGCCCAGAACTGAACACAACACTCAAGGTGTGTCCTCCCCAGTGCTGAGTCCAGGGGAAGGGTCACTGCCCTGGGCCTGCTGGCCAAGCTATTCTTGATCCAGGCCAGGATCCCATTGGCCTTCTTGGCCACCTGGGGACTCTGCTGGCTCATGTTTTAGGGACCAACTGAGGGATTTAGGGAAAAATCCCACATTTTGGGGATAAAATCTTGGGATTTGGGGATAAACCCCTGAGATTTGGGACAAACTGAGGGGTTTGGAGATAAAAATCCCATATTTTGGGGGCCAGACTGAGGGATTTGGGGCCAAACTGCGAAATTTGGGGAAAAACTCTCATATTTTGGGATAAACTGTTGGATTTGGGGACAAACAGAGGGATATGTGGGAAAAATTCCATATTTTATGGACAAATTGAGGGATTTTGGAGATAAAAATCCCATATTTTGTTCCTAAGAATTTTTTATTTATTTTAAATCTTTCCTAAGATTTTTAATATTTTTTTAAATCTTTCCTAAATTTTGTTTTAATTTTATTTTAAAATTTTTACTAAGAATTAAAAAAAATATTTTAAAAATCTTTCCTAAGAATTCTTTAATTTTTTTTTCAATCCATTCTAAGAATGTTTTTTAAAATAGGATTGGGATAAAAATGGGATTGGGATAAAAATGGGATTGGGATAAAAAATGGGATTGGGATAAAAAATGGGATTGGGACAAAAATGGGACTGGGATAAAAAATGGGATTGGGATAAAAAATGGGATTGGGATAAAAATGGGATTGGGATAAAAATGGGATTGGAATAAAAAATGGGATTGGGACAAAAATGGGACTGGGATAAAAAATGGGATTGGGATAAAACTGGGATTGGGATAAAAAATGGGATTGGGATAAAAATGGGATTGGGATAAAAAATGGGACTGGGATAAAAATGGGACTGGGATAAACTGGGATTGGGATGAGATTGGTAAATCCCATAATTTGGGGAGACACTGAGGGATTTGGGGATAAAATCCCGTATTTTTGGGCCAAACTGAGGGATTTGGGAGTAAATCTTATATTTTGGGAACAAACTGCTGGGTTTTGAAGAAAAATTAAATATTTGTGGGACAAATTGAGGGATTTGGTGATAAACTGAGGGATTTGGGTATAAATCCCACTTTTTGAGCACAAACAAAGGGATTTTGGAGAAAAAAATCCCATATTTTGGGGACAAAGTGAGGGATTTGGGTAAAAATCCCGTATTCTGGGAAAAAACAGAGGGATTTGGGGATGAATCCCATATTTTGAGCACAAACAAAGGGATTTTGGAGAAAATAAGAGTGGACATTAAAGAGGAAGAGCCCTGTTGGAATTTCATTGCTGTTAGACCTAAAGGGCAAACCGTGTAGCTCTAATGCTGAACTTCCCTCTGTGATTGAGTGTGATGGAGCTTTAAGGAACCAGTAACTGAGATCAGAAGGGGCTGCAGCCACAGCCTCAGCAGATGTGCATAATTAGCCCATTACAGTGAGTCAGTAACGGCATCATTAGCCAATGATTAGTGGCCAAGTGGCAAAGCCTGTGGGTGAACACGGGGCCAATGTGTACATGAGTTTTACACCTGCAATAATAAAGGTGTGGAGCAGCTAATTCGTGTTGAATTATCTGTGCCATCCAGACCCACGTCTCCCTTCAGAGCCCAATCAGAAGCTGCTGTTATTATAAATTTAAGGGTTACATTCTATGTGTAATTTTTACTGTTCCCTTGGGAAGATCCAATGGTGATAAATGTTGTTCAGTGCAAATCAAACTGTCAGTGTAACGTGATTCTATAGTAAAAATTGGCATGGGCTCTCAGGTCATATATATGAGACTAATAGTCTCCTGTCCCCTCTATCCCCTCCTGTCCCCTCTATCCCCGCTGTCCCCTCCTTTCCCCTCCTGTCCCTCTGTCTCCTCCTGTTCCCTCCTGTCCCTCTGTCCCCTCCTGTCCCTTTCTGTCCCTTCCTGTCCCCTCCTGTCCTCCTATGTCCCCACCTATCCCTCTGTCCCCTCCTGTCCCACTGTCCCCTTCTGTCCCCTCCTGTCCCTCTGTCCCCTCCTTTCCCCTCCTGTCCCTCTGTCCCATCCTTTCCCCTGCTGTCTCCTCTGTCCCCTCCTGTCCCTCTGTCCCCTCCTGTCCCTTCCTGTTCCCTCTGTCCACTCCTATCCCCTCTGTCCCCTCCTGTCCCTGTGTCCCCTCCTGTCCCCTCTGTCCCCTCCTGTCCCTTCCTGTCCCTCTGTCCCCTCCTTTCCCCTCCTGTTCCCTCTGTCCCCTCCTGTCCCCTCTGTCCCCTCCTGTCCCTGTGTCCCCTCTGTCCCCTCCGTCCCCTCCTGTCCCCTCCTTCGATAATAAAGACACAGTCACTTCAAGACTATAGGTCTGGTTTCCTATTTGTCGTTCAGGTTTTGTTATAAAATGCCCTGTTCTTGTTTCATTCCCCATTGGAAGTTCTGGAACTTTCCCTGTCCCCTCATGGCTGTGGCCCCTGCCCTCCTATTGGTCAGTTTTTGCTGCATTGCAGACCCTTTCCATATATGGTTATCCCCGCCCTTGCTCCGCCCTTGGCTCCGCCCACACTCCACCCGACCCTATAAAAGGCTCTGCCCAAAGGCCTGAGGGAACAGCTCCAGGAGAAGCCTCAGCAGAAGATGCAGCCAAATCCCCTGTGGTGAAACACCTCAGGGAAAAAGCTTCTGCCAAACCACTTTGGCCAAAGTGCCTCGGGCCAAAAGCCTCAGGGAAAAGGCCCCAACAAAAAGCTTTGGGAAATTCCTCAGGCAAAAACCCCCTGGCCAAACCAGCTTGGGCAAAATGCCTCAGAGAAAAGGCCTCGGGCAAAAGGCCTGGGAAAAGCAATGCAGCCAAATGGCTTTAGGCAAAAGGTCTCAGCAAAAGGCCTTGGGCAAAACAGTGTGTCCAAAATGCCTCGAGCCCTCCTCGTGCCCACTGAGGCTGTAATATGTATTCTATATACTTTAGAGGGATATCATTATCTAATGCTATAAAATCTCTATGTTTTCAGTTACATAGGATTTATGCTGTATATAATAAAACAACATTACAGTAGCAAAACCAGTAATACTATTTGTAATAATAACAATCCCAATAACAGTAGCAGCTGTTAAGGATATAAGGATAGTGATGATAATATCAGTAGAAATATTACCAGTAATAATAACAATAATAGCGATGGCTCTGAAATTCCAGATCCTTTTCAGGAAACTCGCCCTGACTCCGTATTAGTCCAAAAAAGTCAGTCGGAGGGGGCAAATCCAAGGCCATACTTTGCAGTCATTTAAACAAGATTCTTAATAGACTTTGGAATGGAATTCCAGGTTGATGTGGAGATGTGTCAGAAGCTGGTGAGGGGAAACCAACACTGGGGTCCTTGTCCCCTTGCCCAGGGTGCCCCCTGGCCTGGATCCTCTGCCACCTCATGCCCACCAGGGCTGGGGAACCAGCTGGGACTGGGCCTGGCCCCACGACCGGGGTGGTTTAGATTAGATACAAGGAAAAGCTTTACACCAAAAGGCTTGTCAAGAATTGGCCCAGGGAAGAGCCTGAGTCACCATTCCTTGAGAGTATTTAAAATACATGTGGATGTGTTTGGGACATGGTTCAGTGGTGGACTTTGCAGTGTTGGATTAATGGCTGGGTTCAGTGACCTTAAAGGTGATTTCCAATCTAATCTGAATTCTAAAGATGGGTATATGGTAACCTCTTTTACACAGAAACAAAAATTATGTGCTGATTTTGCACACCTTTCTAGTAAGAAAGGCGCTTGTCAAAATTTTAAAGTCAGCAGATATAAGACACTTACATAATGGAATTTCTGAGCCTATTTCATGCTGAATCTACATATACCTTACCTTCCAAATATCTTTCATACGTTCCTTCTAAAAATGTGTTTTCACTTTAAGAAGGAGCTTAATACAGCCCTCTAACTCAACATTTCCCCAGGAACCCCAAAACAACTCTGGCCCCCCCAGAGCCAGAGGTGACCATTCCCAGGGACACCAAATCCCCCAGGGACCCTCCCCAGGAACCCCAAAACTCCCCAGAGACCCACAAAACACCCTAGAGACCATAACCCCACCCCCCGATCTCTCCCAGGGACCCCAAAACCTTCCCGAGGGACCCCAACCCCCCCCAAGGATCACAAAACTCCACCAGGGACCCCCCAAGTCCCCCCAGGCCCCATCCAAGGACCCCAAATCCACCCCAGACCCCAAATCCTCCAGGATATCCCCCCAGGGACCCCAACGCCCCCAGACCTCCCTTCCCAAAGGCCCCCAGACCCAGCATCGATGAGGGCCCCCAGTACCCCCCAGTGTCCCTCGCGCAGCTAAATAACCACAGCGACTCCAAGTTTTATGCTCAATTCTTATTCACGCTCCGCACCGCCTCAGGGCTGTGTTGTTGGGAGTGCCCTGTCGGCCCGGGCTAGGGCCAGGGCGGTGCCGGCTACAGCGAGGGCGGTGCCGGCCAGCGTGACAGCAGTGCCGGCCAGGGCCAGGGTGGTGCCGGCTACGGCGAGGGTGGTGCCGGTCAGAGCGAGGGTGGTGCCGGCCAGGGCAATGGCAGTGCCGGCCAGGGCGAGAGAGACCCCAGCTGCAAACATGCTTCAAACAAGCCCTAAACCCATGCTAAAACCGACCCTAAACCAGCCGTAAATCCAGATCTTAAGCAGCCCTAAATCCAGCCTTTAAACAGCCAGAAAAAGAGACCAAAACCAGCTCGAAACCATCTCCAAACCAGCCCTGAACCAACCCTAAACCAGATGGAAATAAGCTCTAAACCAGTCCGAATCCAGGCCATAAAGCAGCCCTAAATCCAGCTCTAATCCAAAAGCTAAACCAGCTCTAAAGCAATCCAAACCAGCTCTAAACTAGCCCTAAAAGCAGCTCTTAAAACACCCAGAAAAACAGACCCAAACTATCTCCAAACCAGCCCTAAACCAATAATAAGAACTGTAAATGATCAACGGCATCCCCAGCCCTCCCGGGGATGGTCCCCAACCCGCAGTGTCCCCACCGCCGCTCCCGGGCTGGCGATGGAGCCGGTGGTGCCCGACCCGGGAACACTGACCCGCCCCAGGGGGCACCCTCAGCCCCCTCGTAAGGGTCGGGGGGGGGGTGTTGGGAGGCACAGGGGGTTCGGGGGGGCCAGGGTGGGCCCCAAAATCACCTGGGACCCCCAGGTTCACCCCAGGACCCCCAAACTGCCCCCCAGCCCTCCCATCAGGGTCCAGCTCGGGGTGGACACAGGGGGGTCGGGGGGGCCAGGACACCCCAGGAATCCCCCCAGGGACCCCAAAACCCCTCAAAGCACTCCAAATCCCCCCCAAGCCCCTCTTGAGACCCCAAACCCCTTCCAGGGACTAGCAAAACCTGCAAGGACCCTCTCCAGGAACCCCAATACCCCTCTGGGCCCCCCAGAGCCCCCCCCCACCATTCCAAAGGACCCCAAAACCCACCAGGAACCCTCCCCAGGAACCCCAAAACTCCCCAGAGACCCCCAAAACGGCCCAGAGACCATAAACCACCCTCTGATCTCTCCCAGGGAGCCCAAAACCTTCCCGAGGGACCCCAAACCTCCCCCAAGGATCACGAAACTCCCCCAGGGACCCCCCAAGTGCCCCCAGGCCCCCTCCAAGGACCCCAAATCCACCCCAGACCTCCAAACCCTCCAGGATCTACCCCCAGGGACCTCAACGCCCCCAGACCCCCCTTCCCAAAGGCCCCCAGACCCAGCATCGATGAGGGCCCCCAGTACCCCCCAGTGTCGCTGACACAGCTAAATAACCACAGCGACTCCAATTTTTATGCTCAATTCCTATTCACGCTCCGCACCGCCTCAGGGCAATGTAGTTCGGATGGCCCTGCCGGCCCGGGCTAGGGCCAGGGCGGTGCCGGCTACAGCGGGGCGGTGCCGGCCAGGGCGAGAGCGACCCCAGCTGCAAACATGCTTCAAACAAGCCCTAAACCCATGCTAAAACTGACCCTAAACCAGCCTTAAATCCAGATCTTAAGCAGCCCTAAATCCAGCCTGTAAACAGCCAGAAAAAGAGACCAAAACCAGCTCGAAACCATCTCCAAACCAGCCCTGAACCAACCCTAAACCAGACGGAAATAAGCTCTAAACCAGTCCGAATCCAGGCCATAAAGCAGCCCTAAATCCAGCTCTAATCCAAAAGCTAAACCAGCTCTAAAGCAATCCAAACCAGCTCTAAACTAGCCCTAAAAGCAGCTCTTAAAACACACAGTAAAACAGACCTAAACCATCTCCAAACCAGCCCTAAACCAATAATAAGAACTGTAAATGATCCACAGCATCCCCAGGCCTCCCGGGGATGGTCCCCAACCCGCAGTGTCCCCCCCGCCGCTCCCGGGCCGGCGATGGAGCCGGCAGTGCCCGACCCGGGAACACTGACCCGCCCCAGGGGGGGACCCGCAGCCCCCTCGTAAGGGTCGGGGGGGGGTCGAGAGGCACAGGGGGTTCGGGGGGGCCAGGGTGGGCCCCAAAAGCGCCTGGGACCCCCAGGTTCACCCCAGGAACCCCAAACTCCCCCCCAGCCCTCCCATCAGGGTCCAGCTCGGGGTGGACACAGGGGGGTCGGGGGGGCCAGGACACCCCAGGAATCCCCCCAGGGACCCCAAAACCCCTCAAAGCACTCCAAATCCCCCCCAACCCCCTCTTGGGACCCCAAACCCCTTCCAGGGACTCGCAAAACCTGCAAGGACCCTCCCCAGGAACCCCAATACCCCTCTGGGCCCCCCAGAGCCCCCCCCCACCATTCCAAAGGACCCCAAAACCCACCAGGAACCCTCCCCAGGAACCCCAAAACTCCCCAGAGACCCCCAAAATGGCCCAGAGACCATAAACCACCCTCTGATCTCTCCCAGGGAGCCCAAAACCTTCCTGAGGGACCCGAAACCTCCCCCAAGGATCACGAAACTCCCCCAGGGACCCCCCAAGTGCCCCCAGGCCCCCTCCAAGGACCCCAAATCCACCCCAGACCTCCAAACCCTCCAGGATCTACCCCCAGGGACCTCAACGCCCCCAGACCCCCCTTCCCAAAGGCCCCCAGACCCAGCATCGATGAGGTCCCCCAGTACCCCCCAGTGTCGCTGACACAGCTAAATAAACACAGGGACTCCAATTTTTATGCTCAATTCCTATTCACGCTCCGCACCGCCTCAGGGCAATGTAGTTCGGATGGCCCTGCCGGCCCGGGCTAGGGCCAGGGCGGTGCCGGCTACAGCGGGGCGGTGCCGGCCAGGGCGAGAGCGACCCCAGCTGCAAAAATGCTTCAAACAAGCCCTAAACCCATGCTAAAACCGACCCTAAACCAGCCTTAAATCCAGATCTTAAGCAGCCCTAAATCCAGCCTGTAAACAGCCAGAAAAGAGACCAAAACCAGCTCGAAACCATCTCCAAACCAGCCCTGAACCAACCCTAAACCAGACGGAAATAAGCTCTAAACCAGTCCGAATCCAGGCCATAAAGCAGCCCTAAATCCAGCTCTAATCCAAAAGCTAAACCAGCTCTAAAGCAATCCAAACCAGCTCTAAACTAGCCCTAAAAGCAGCTCTTAAAACACCCAGTAAAACAGACCTAAACCATCTCCAAACCAGCCCTAAACCAATAATAAGAACTGTAAATGATCCACACCATCCCCAGCCCTCCCGGGGATGGTCCCCAACCCGCAGTGTCCCCCCCGCCGCTCCCGGGCTGGCGATGGAGCCGGCGGTGCCCGACCCGGGAACACTGACCCGCCCCAGGGGGGGACCCTCAGCCCCCTCGTAAGGGTCGGGGGGGGTCGAGAGGCACAGGGGGTTCGGGGGGGCCAGGGTGGGCCCCAAAATCACCTGGGACCCCCAGGTTCACCCCAGGACCCCCAAACTGCCCCCCAGCCCTCCCATCAGGGTCCAGCTCGGGGTGGACACAGGGGGGTCGGGGGGGCCAGGACACCCCAGGAATCCCCCCAGGGACCCCAAAACCCCTCAAAGCACTCCAAATCCCCCCCAACCCCCTCTTGGGACCCCAAACCCCTTCCAGGGACTCGCAAAACCTGCAAGGACCCTCCCCAGGAACCCCAAAACTCCCCAGAGACCCCCAAAACGCCCCAGAGACCATAAACCACCCTCTGATCTCTCCCAGGGAGCCCAAAACCTTCCTGAGGGACCCGAAACCTCCCCCAAGGATCATGAAACTCCCCCAGAGACCCCCCAAGTGCCCCCAGGCCCCCTTCAAGGACCCCAAATCCACCCCAGATCCCCAAACCCTCCAGGATCTACCCCCAGAGACCCCAACGCCCCCAGACCCCCCTTCCCAAAGGCCCCCAGACCCACCATCGATGAGGGCCCCCAGTACCCCCCTATATCCCTCGCGCAGCTAAATAACCACAGCGACTCCAATTTTTATGATCAATTGCTATTCACGCTCCGCACCGCCTCAATGTGTAGAGGAGGGGAGGGCCATGCCGGCCCGGGCTCGGGTCAGGGCGGTGCCGGCTACGGCGAGGTCGGTGCCGGCCAGGGCGAGAGCGGTGCCGGCCAGGGCGAGAGCGACCCCAGCTGCAAACATGCTTCAAACAAGCCCTAAACCCATGCTAAAACTGACCCTAAACCAGCCTTAAATCCAGATCTTAAGCAGCCCTAAATCCAGCCTTTAAACAGCCAGAAAAAGAGACCAAAACCAGCTCGAAACCATCTCCAAACCAGCCCTGAACCAACCCTAAACCAGACGGAAATAAGCTCTAAACCAGTCCGAATCCAGGCCATAAAGCAGCCCTAAATCCAGCTCTAATCCAAAAGCTAAACCAGCTCTAAAGCAATCCAAACCAGCTCTAAACTAGCCCTAAAAGCAGCTCTTAAAACACCCAGTAAAACAGACCCAAACCATCTCCAAACCAGCCCTAAACCAATAATAAGAACTGTAAATGATCCACACCATCCCCAGCCCTCCCGGGGCTGGTCCCCAACCCGCAGTGTCCCCCCCGCCGCTCCCGGGCCGGCGATGGAGCCGGCGGTGCCCGACCCGGGAACACTGACCCGCCCCAGGGGGGAACCCGCAGCCCCCTCGTAAGGGTCGGGGGGGGTCGAGAGGCACAGGGGGTTCGGGGGGGCCAGGGTGGGCCCCAAAATCACCTGGGACCCCCAGATTCACCCCAGGACCCCCAAACTGCCCCCCAGCCCTACCATCAGGGTCCAGCTCGGGGTGGGCACAGGGGGGTCGGGGGGACCAGGACACCCCAGGAATCCCCCCAGGGACCCCAAAACCCCTCAAAGCACTCCAAATCCCCCCCAAGCCCCTCTTGAGACCCCAAACCCCTTCCAGGGACTAGCAAAACCTGCAAGGACCCTCCCCAGGAACCCCAATACCCCTCTGGTCCCGCCAGAGCCCCCCCCCACCATTCCAAAGGACCCCAAAACCCACCAGGAACCCTCCCCAGGAACCCCAAAACTCCCCAGAGACCCCCAAAACGGCCCAGAGACCATAAACCACCCTCTGATCTCTCCCAGGGAGCCCAAAACCTTCCTGAGGGACCCGAAACCTCCCCCAAGGATCACGAAACTCCCCCAGGGACCCCCCAAGTGCCCCCAGGCCCCCTCCAAGGACCCCAAATCCACCCCAGACCTCCAAACCCTCCAGGATCTACCCCCAGGGACCCCAACGCCCCCAGACCCCCCTTCCCAAAGGCCCCCAGACCCACCATCGATGAGGGCCCCCAGTACCCCCCAGTGTCGCTGACACAGCTAAATAACCACAGCGACTCCAATTTTTATGCTCAATTCCTATTCACGCTCCGCACCGCCTCAGGGCAATGTAGTTCGGATGGACCTGCCGGCCCGGGCTAGGGCCAGGGCGGTGCCGGCTACAGCGGGGCGGTGCCGGCCAGGGCGAGAGCGACCCCAGCTGCAAACATGCTTCAAACAAGCCCTAAACCCATGCTAAAACTGATCCTAAACCAGCCTTAAATCCAGATCTTAAGCAGCCCTAAATCCAGCCTTTAAACAGCCAGAAAAAGAGACCGAAACCAGCTCAAAACCATCTCCAAACCAGCCCTGAACCAACCCTAAACCAGATGGAAATAAGCTCTAAACCAGTCCGAATCCAGGCCATAAAGCAGCCCTAAATCCAGCTCTAATCCAAAAGCTAAACCAGCTCTAAAGCAATCCAAACCAGCTCTAAACTAGCCCTAAAAGCAGCTCTTAAAACACCCAGTAAAACAGACCCAAACCATCTCCAAACCAGCCCTAAACCAATAATAAGAACTGTAAATGATCCACAGCATCCCCAGCCCTCCCGGGGCTGGTCCCCAACCCGCAGTGTCCCCCCCCGCCGCTCCCGGGCCGGCGATGGAGCCGGCGGTGCCCGACCCGGGAACACTGACCCGCCCCAGGGGGGAACCCGCAGCCCCCTCGTAAGGGTCGGGGGGGGGTCGAGAGGCACAGGGGGTTCGGGGGGGCCAGGGTGGGCCCCAAAATCACCTGGGACCCCCAGGTTCACCCCAGGAACCCCAAACTGCCCCCCAGTCCTCCCATCAGGGTCCAGCTCGGGGTGGGCACAGGGGGGTCGGGGGGGCCAGGACACCCCAGGAATCCCCCCAGGGACCCCAAAACCCCTCAAAGCACTCCAAATCCCCCCCAACCCCCTCTTGAGACCCCAAACCCCTTCCAGGGACTAGCAAAACCTGCAAGGACCCTCCCCAGGAACCCCAATACCCCTCTGGTCCCGCCAGAGCCCCCCCCCACCATTCCAAAGGACCCCAAAACCCACCAGGAACCCTCCCCAGGAACCCCAAAACTCCCCAGAGACCCCCAAAACGGCCCAGAGACCATAAACCACCCTTTGATCTCTCCCAGGGAGCCTAAAACCTTCCTGAGGGACCCGAAACCTCCCCCAAGGATCATGAAACTCCCCCAGAGACCCCCCAAGTGCCCCCAGGCCCCCTTCAAGGACTCCAAATCCACCCCAGACCCCCAAACCCTCCAGGATCTACCCCAGGGACCCCAACGCCCCCAGACCCCCCTTCCCAAAGGCCCCCAGACCCAGCATCGATGAGGGCCCCCAGTACCCCCCAGTATCCCTCGCGCAGCTAAATAACCACAGCGACTCCAATTTTTATGCAGTTACCTTTATTCATGTGCTTGCCTCGCCCCGTCCATAGGCCTCATTCTGTTGAAGGAATCTCAGGGCCAGCATGGGCTAGGGCCAACACTCCTCCGTACGCCGGCGAGAGCGGTGCTGGCCAGGGCGATGGCGAGGGTGGTGCCGGCCAGGGTGAGAGCGACCCCAGCTGCAAGCATGCTTCAAACAAGCCCTAAACCCATGCTAAAACCGACCCTAAACCAACCTTAAATCCAGATCTTAAGTAGCCCCAAATCCAGCCTTTAAACAGCCAGAAAAAGAGACCGAAACCAGCTCAAAACCATCTCCAAACCAGCCCTGAACCAAGCCTAAACCAGACGGAAATAAGCTCTAAACCAGTCCTAATCCAGGCCACAAAGCAGCCCTAAATCCAGCTCTAATCCAAAAGCTAAACCAGCTCTAAAGCAATCCAAACCAGCTCTAAACTAGCCCTAAAAGCAGCTCTTAAAACACCAGAAAAACAGACCCAAACCATCTCCAAACCAGCCCTAAACCAATAATAAGAACTGTAAATGATCCACGGCATCCCCAGCCCTCCCGGGGCTGGTCCCCAACCCGCAGTGTCCCCCCGCCGCTCCCGGGCTGGCGATGGAGCCGGCGGTGCCCGAGCCCAGAACACTGACCTGCCCCAGGGGGGGACCCGCAGCCCCCTCGTAAGGGTCGGGGGGAAGTCGTGAGGAACAGCGGGTTCGGGGGGGCCAGGGGTGGCCCCAAAATCACCTGGGACCCCCAGGTTCACCCCAAGACCCCCAAACTCCCCCCCATCTCTCCCATCAGCGTCCAGCTCGGGATGGGCACAGGGGGGTCGGGGGGGCCAGGACACCCCCAGGAATCCCCCCAGGGACCCCAAAACCCCTCAAAGCACTCCAAATCCCCCCCAAGCCCCTCTTGAGACCCCAAACCCCTTCCAGGGACTCGCAAAACCTGCAAGGACCCTCCCCAGGAACCCCAAAACTCCCCAGAGACCCCCAAAACGGCCCAGAGACCATAAACCACCCTCTGATCTCTCCCAGGGAGCCCAAAACCTTCCGAGGGACCCCAACCTCCCCCAAAGATCACGAAACTCCCCCAGGACCCCCCAAGTGCCCCAGGCCCCCTCCAAGGACCCCAAATCCACCCCAGACCCTCCAAACCCTCCAGGATCTACCCCCCAGAGACCCCAACGCCCCCAGACCCCCTTCCCAAAGGCCCCCAGACCCAGCATCGATGAGGGCCCCCAGTACCCCCCAGTGTCGCTGGCGCAGCTAAATAACCACAGCGACTCCAATTTTTATGATCAATTGCTATTCACGCTCCGCACCGCCTCAATGTGTAGAGGAGGGGAGGGCCATGCCGGCCCGGGCTCGGGTCAGGGCAGTGCCGGCTACGGCGAGGTCGGTGCCGGCCAGGGCGAGAGCGGTGCCGGCCAGGGCCAGGGCGGTGCCGGCCGGGGCGAGAGCGGTGCCGGCCAGGGCGAGAGCGACCCCAGCTGCAAACATGCTTCAAACAAGCCCTAAACCCATGCTAAAACTGACCCTAAACCAGCCTTAAATCCAGATCTTAAGCAGCCCTAAATCCAGCCTTTAAACAGCCAGAAAAAGAGACCGAAACCAGCTCGAAACCATCTCCAAACCAGCCCTGAACCAACCCTAAACCAGACGGAAATAAGCTCTAAACCAGTCCGAATCCAGGCCATAAAGCAGCCCTAAATCCAGCTCTAATCCAAAAGCTAAACCAGCTCTAAAGCAATCCAAACCAGCTCTAAACTAGCCCTAAAAGCAGCTCTTAAAACACCCAGTAAAACAGACCCAAACCATCTCCAAACCAGCCCTAAACCAATAATAAGAACTGTAAATGATCCACAGCATCCCCAGGCCTCCCGGGGATGGTCCCCAACCCGCAGTGTCCCCCCCGCCGCTCCCGGGCCGGCGATGGAGCTGGCAGTGCCCGACCCGGGAACACTGACCTGCCCCAGGGGGGGACCCGCAGCCCCCTCGTAAGGGTCGGGGGGGGTCGAGAGGCACAGGGGGTTCGGGGGGGCCAGGGTGGGCCCCAAAAGCGCCTGGGACCCCCAGGTTCACCCCAGGACCCCCAAACTGCCCCCCAGCCCTCCCATCAGGGTCCAGCTCGGGGTGGACACAGGGGGGTCGGGGGGGCCAGGACACCCCAGTAATCCCCCCAGGGACCCCAAAACCCCTCAAAGCACTCCAAATCCCCCCCAACCCCCTCTTGGGACCCCAAACCCCTTCCAGGGACTCGCAAAACCTGCAAGGACCCTCCCCAGGAACCCCAAAACTCCCCAGAGACCCCCAAAACGCCCCAGAGACCATAAACCACCCTCTGATCTCTCCCAGGGAGCCCAAAACCTTCCTGAGGGACCCGAAACCTCCCCCAAGGATCATGAAACTCCCCCAGAGACCCCCCAAGTGCCCCCAGGCCCCCTTCAAGGACTCCAAATCCACCCCAGACCCCCAAACCCTCCAGGATCTACCCCCAGGGACCTCAACGCCCCCAGACCCCCCTTCCCAAAGGCCCCCAGACCCAGCATCGATGAGGGCCCCCAGTACCCCCCAGTATCCCTCGCGCAGCTAAATAACCACAGCGACTCCAATTTTTATGCAGTTACCTTTATTCATGTGCTTGCCTCGCCCCGTCCATAGGCCTCATTCTGTTGAAGGAATCTCAGGGCCAGCATGGGCTAGGGCCAACACTCCTCCGTACGCCGGCGAGAGCGGTGCTGGCCAGGGCGATGGCGAGGGTGGTGCCGGCCAGGGTGAGAGCGACCCCAGCTGCAAGCATGCTTCAAACAAGCCCTAAACCCATGCTAAAACTGACCCTAAACCAGCCTTAAATCCAGATCTTAAGTAGCCCCAAATCCAGCCTTTAAACAGCCAGAAAAAGAGACCGAAACCAGCTCAAAACCATCTCCAAACCAGCCCTGAACCAACCCTAAACCAGACGGAAATAAGCTCTAAACCAGTCCGAATCCAGGCCATAAAGCAGCCCTAAATCCAGCTCTAATCCAAAAGCTAAACCAGCTCTAAAGCAATCCAAACCAGCTCTAAACTAGCCCTAAAAGCAGCTCTTAAAACACCCAGAAAAACAGACCCAAACCATCTCCAAACCAGCCCTAAACCAATAATAAGAACTGTAAATGATCCACGGCATCCCCAGCCCTCCCGGGGCTGGTCCCCAACCCGCAGTGTCCCCCCCGCCGCTCCCGGGCTGGCGATGGAGCCGGCGGTGCCCGAGCCCGGAACACTGACCCGCCCGAGGGGGGGACCCGCAGCCCCCTCGTAAGGGTCGGGGGGAAGTCGTGAGGAACAGCGGGTTCGGGGGGGCCAGGGGTGGCCCCAAAATCACCTGGGACCCCCAGGTTCACCCCAAGACCCCCAAACTCCCCCCCATCTCTCCCATCAGGGTCCAGCTCGGGATGGGCACAGGGGGGTCGGGGGGGCCAGGACACCCCAGGAATCCCCCCAGGGACCCCAAAACCCCTCAAAGCACTCCAAATCCACCCAAGCCCCTCTTGAGACCCCAAACCCCTTCCAGGGACTCGCAAAACCTGCAAGGACCCTCCCCAGGAACCCCAAAACTCCCCAGAGACCCCCAAAACGGCCCAGAGACCATAAACCACCCTCTGATCTCTCCCAGGGAGCCCAAAACCTTCCCGAGGGACCCCAAACCTCCCCCAAGGATCACGAAACTCCCCCAGGGGGTTCCTGGGGGTGATCATGTCAGATCTGGGAGTTTCGAGGGGGGATTTTGGACTCCCTGGGGGTTCCAGCTCCCCCAACCCCCTCCAGGGAGCTGCTGTGGTTCCTCATGATCCTGGGGGGCGTCCTGGGTTGGGGGTGGGGGATCTCCAAGGGGCTGATACGAATTTAGGGGTCCTTGGGGGCCTTTGGGGGCCCCTGGGAGGGTGGTCTCAGATTTGGGAGGTCCATGAGAGGGTTTGGGGGTCCCCGGGGGGGGTGATCTCGCATTTGGGGGGTCCCTGAGAAGGTTTGGGGGCCCCAGCCTGACCCCCCTGCCCCTCCCAGGGAGCTGCTGCGGCTCCTCACGACCCTCACCCGGGCTCTGGGGCAGACCCTGCTCAGCTTCTCCGCTGCCCTCCAGCCCCTCCTCGAGGGACCCCCGGCCCGGGCCCCTGTCAGGGGGCACTGACCTCCCCCCAGCCCCAGACCCCGCCCCCTTCCTGGAAACCCCGCCCCTTTCTGCTCGGACCCCGCCCCTTCCATTGAACCTCCATTTCAACCATTAAAAAGGCCCTAAAATCTCAGGAAATTGGCCCAAATTCCAGAGGGGACTTGAGGAGGGGTGTTGGGGAGAGCAGGAGAGGGGGGAAAAGAAGTGAAAAAAATTGAGAAAAATGGTTTAAAAAGCTAGAGGATTTATTTTTCCTAAGCTACTGCTGTGTTGGGGTGAATTTGAGGGGAGTCCCATCACCTTGGGGGTCTTTGGGGAGTCCCAGGAACCTCTTTTGGGTCTTCTCTCCCCTTCTGGAGCCTTTCCCAGCCCCCCCAGCAGTGACTGGGTGGGGTTTCCCATCACCCTTGGGGGTTCCCTCAACCCAGGGGGGCAGTTGGGGTGAAGTTGGGAGGGGTGTCACTTCTCCAAGGGAGGTCCCAGGAACCTCTTCCTGGTGTGTCCCCCACCCTCTGGAGCCTCTCCCAGCCCCCCCTGTCACTCAGGAACAGCTCCAGGTGGACTCTGCAGACCACCCGCGGCCCGTGGGGTCTCACAGCAGCTCCTGCAGATGGGGGGCTGTGGGGGAGGAAGGGCTTAGAGGGGCTTTGGGGGGACTCAGAGACCCCCTGGAGGGGTTAGAGGGGCCTGGGGAGCCTGTTCAGTGCCCAACCAGCCTCTGGGGGAAGATCCTCTTTGTTGTGACACTGCAGGGCCCAGGGGACACTGTGACACTGCAGGTCCCAGGGAACACTGTGACACTGAGAGGACCAGGGGACACTGTGACACTGAGAGAACCAGGGGACACTGTGACACTGCTGGGCCCTGAGGACACTGTGACAGTGCAGGTTCCAGGGGACACTGTGACACTGCTGGGCCCTGACGACACTGTGACAGTGCAGGTTCCAGGGGACACTGTGACACTGCTGGGCCCAGGGGACACTGTGGCACTGAGAAACCCAGGGGACGTTGTGACACTGGGAGAATGAGGGGACACTGTGACACTGCAGGGCCCAGGGGACCCCAGTGTTCCCCTGTGCCCCCCAGAGTCCCTCTGTCCCCCTCTGGGACCCCCAGGAGATCCCTTGTGCCCCTCCTGTGCCCCCCAAGGTCCCTCTGTGCCCCCCAGAGTCTCCCTGTGCCCCCCTGAGACCCCCAGAGTCCCCAGGCCCAAGACCACCGAGCCCCCCAAGCCCCCCCACCCCACTTCAGTGAGCCCCCCAGACCTCCACAAATACCCCCCAGTCCCCCCTTACTCAATGGTGCCAATTCATAGCACTGGTTGTACAGGTACAAGACCCTCTTTGTCCCCCTCCTATTGCCCCCCTGAGCCCCCCCAGACCCCTCAGACCCCAATGAGCCCCCTAGACTCCTCTGTGTCCCCCTGACCCCCCCAGGGGGGCTGCGGGGGGCGGGGGATGCGGGTCCCCCCGGGGCGGGTCGGTGTTCCCGGGTCGGGCACCGCCGGCTCCATCGCCAGCCTGGGAGCGGCGGGGGGGACACAGCGGTTTGGGGACCCCCGGGAGGGCTGGGGAGGGTGTGGATCCCAAGGCCTACTGTGCTGTGCCTGGCAATGTTGGACCATGGCCATGTGCCCAGGCTGGCAGGGGCCAGGGAATTGCTGCTGCCCTGGGCAGGTTGAAGTCCATGTGAACTTGAGTTGAAGGGCCTGTGAGCTGTGGATGAGTCCAGGATGGAGCAGAGACCCCCCTGCAGCCAAGGGATGAGCCCATGGCAGAGCAGGTTTGGTGGCAGGACTTGTGACCCTGTGGGGGATCCACACTGAAGCAGCCTGTTCCTGAGGGACTGAGCCCGTGGATGGACTCCCACTGGAAAAGTGCTTGGAGGGTTGTTTCACATGGAAAGGGACCCCACGCAGGAGCAGGGGAAGGACTCCTGTCCTTGAAGGTGTAACAGCAGCACAAACATGGAATGAACTGATCATAATTCCCATTCCCATCTCCCAGTGCTGCTGCAGGGGAGGAGGGAGGGAATCAGGGATAAAGTGAAGCCTGGTGGTGTTTCAGGATTTCTTTTATTTCTCATTCCCATACTCTGATTTGATTGGTCATAAATTCAGTTAATTTCCCCAAGTGGTGTCTGTCGTGCCCATGACAGCAATCAGTGAGTGACTCTCCCTGCCCTTATCCCGACCCACAAGCCTTTCCTTCTGTGTTCTGTGCCCTGCCTGGGTGAGGAGGGCACTGAGGGAGCAGCTTTGGTGGCATCTGGCACCAGGCAGGGCCAGCCCAGCACATCTGCCTTGGTTGGGAGCTCTTAACCATGAAGGTTAAGGCAAACAACTGTTTCTGCAGCTGGTTTCTGCACCCCTTTCTCTTGGCAAGGAAACACTGAGAACAAAATCACAAAGTTGCTGGAGAACAGCCAAGTGTTCAACTGTGGCCACCGATAACTAATTCCTGTCCTGGTTAACGATGGGGAGTGATGGAGCAGCTTTGGTGGCACCTGGCACCCAGGCAGGGCCAACCCATCACAAATGCATTGATTTTATTTACCCCCCAAAGGGAAAAAGGCCCCAAATCCCTTTTGACTGAGCAGAAGAAGGGACAGATTTCTGGCTGAAAACTCCAACCATCAGTTTTCCCAGTTTGGGAAGAGCAAAGCAAACCAAACTGAGGTGAGACCTCCCAGCAGCATCTCTGCCATCCCCATCTAAAGCCCTCCCTGGGGTGCAGCAGCAGCATTGTCACTGTGTGTGTCCCACAAGGACTTTGCACATTCACATGGCAGCACCTGCTGGAGTGCATATACACAGGGTTATGTATTTATATAGGGTTAGTGTACAAATATGTACTGTTAGAGAAACAGGGTAACGTCTGGGATGGTTCCAGGAAGGAGAAGGAAACCCAGAGCCCCAGTCCAGGCAGCCACACCTCAGCTTCCACTTCATCTGCCCTTCCTGCAGGTTCCTCTCCTGGAAACCTGACACTCAGGTGATCCCAGAGCAGGCACTGAGTGACCCTGAGAATAAGTGCCAGGCAGACGAGCAGCTGCAGAAGGACATCCCCGTGCTGTGAGAAGAGCTGTGAGTGCCCAGCACAGAGAAGGTCCTTCCTCCATCACCTCTGTGCCAGGTGAGCTCAGCAGAGATACTGCTGCTCATTTGAGCAGATCCCACTCCCGAGTTTCTCATCAGCCAGGTGCACACCCTGTGCATTGCCAAGGACGGGGACCCTGCAAGGAGCAGCAGAGACAGAGCTGGCACAGGACAGGTTGTCCCCCCGTCCCCTCCATCAGATGAGGACACAAGCACTGCCCACGAGGGACAGTCCCAGCAACTTCGTTCCCCCCAGGCTTGCCCTGTCCACCCCATGCCCTGCCCTGTCCCTCCCAGGCCCTGCCCTGTCCCCCCTGGCCTAGCCCTGTCCCTTCAGACCCTGCCCTGTCCCCCCAGGCCCTGCCCTGTCCCCTCAGACCCTGCCCTGTCTCCAGGACTCTGGAGGAGCTGAAGCTGCTCCGTGCCCCCACTGCAGCCACTCGCCCCATCTCCTGAGCCCGTGCCAGTCACTGGCAGTGCCCCTGAGGAGGAAGAGGGAGAGCTGCCCCGGCCCCTTGGGGTGACCCATGCCCGGGGCTCCTTCCCAGCACTGTGAGCACCGACCCTGGGGGCTGCAGGGCTGTGCCTGACCCAGGAACCCCCCCAGCCTCCCCTGTGCCACCCCACACCCCCCACAGCCCCTCACTCACCATTTCCTCATCCTTCAGCATGGCCAGGGGTGCCCCAAGCTCATAGCACCAATCTTGGCCCTGCTCCCATCTCCCCTCAGCCCTCAGAGGCAGTACCAGACCCCACAGTACCCAACCCAGTCCCAGGGACAGGCTGGCAGCAGCAGTGGAGCCACAGGGGTAACTGGAATCTCTCCCCAGCTCATTCCTGGAGAGGGAAGGGGAGAATGTCTGAGAATTCCCCTCCACAGGGAGCAGGGACCCCGCTCTGTGCAGAGAGGCCGGGCTGGGGCAGCTACTCCTCCCTGACCTGGCAGCACAGCCAAGGCCACCCCCAAAGGCAGGGCCAGGAGCAGGAGCAGAGGCAGCAGCTGGGTGAGCACTGGGTGGGATCTGAAGCACTTGTTGGAGCAGGAAAGAGCTGCTGGACATGAGGACAGGGCTGTCCTGAGCAGGCCCAGCCCTCAGATCCCCCACCCAACGCCGACTGCCTGGGGAGTGCAGGAGGGACCCCCAGCCCGAGTGCCCCACACTCAGCTGGCAGTGAGAGAGGCAAGGGACATGGCCAGGGACACCAGCAGGGAGACAGGGGAGGGCACAGCCTGTGCCAGGAGAGCTGCCCAGGGCTGGGGGCAGCCAGGGGGTCAGCACTGGCCACTGATGGGGCCGAGCAGAGCATGAGGCCTCTTCCAGATACCTGGAGCAGCCTCACACTTGGCAGTCCTGTCCTTGTGGGGTGACACTGTGCCCTCCCTGTTGGCCACAGGGGTGGCCCTGCACTCACCCAGAAATCTTCTGAGGGTCCTTTCAGCTGTGTATCCCTGTAACAGGGAGGGTTAGGAAGGATGCCAGAAGTGAGACTAAACACCGTCAAGAGTTCAGCAAAACAGTATCTTTATTACCAGTATTGGCCAAGTGACCAGGAATGAGAGGGGGAGAAGGAGAGAAAACAAGCCCTGCATGTAACACCCTCACTCACCCAGGGGTTACTCACGAGGTTGTCTTACTGACCCAGAACGCTCAGGCTCCCCAGAGGCAGAGACTGCAATCTCTGGGCATTGACTGGCTTGGCTGGTGTCCCTGCCACAAGACAACGTTGTCCTTCATGTGAAGCAAACCAGCACCAGAGCATGAGCCATCTTGCCCTTTCTTCAGTCTGCCAGTGGCATCCACCTGGCCAGGTGTGGCCAGGACTGCCCAGCCTGTCCCTCTTGTTATGTAAGTGGTACTTCTGCACACGTGTGTGGGTGTCAAAGGCTGACCTGGCAAAATGCCAATTGCCAGGCACAGAGTCAGAGACACCCCCCCCCGGCCCTGAGGGAAACAGGGGGACATAAACTAAACCTTGAAACAGAAAACTGGGTTATATATTTATACAGAAGAGGGAAAATTAGAAGGTAAAAGAAACAATAACTCCCCAGTCCCCATCAACACAAATCACAAACCACTCCAGACCCACAAAGCACCCCAAAAGACACGACCCAAGAGAGCTCAGCCTCCTGAGGGACACACCAAGCAGAGAGAAAACTAAGAATAAACATTTACTTCCCCGTAGATAACACAGTAGCAAGTGGTGGTGGTGGGGCCTAACCCAGCAGAGCAGCAGCAGCAGCAGCAGCGTCCTGTCTTCACTCTGTCCTAGTTCAGCGAGCTGGGGCCAGTTTATCACTGTGTGGGTGTGACCAAAGCTGTGTATTCTAAACCCTCTGTAATTTTTCATGAACTGTTAACAATGGACTATTTGCAGCAACTGCTCAGGACACACCTGACCCCCCAGGCTGGGAGCTGGCTGGGAAAGAAGCCTGTGAGATAAGAGCTGGGAGAACTCCCCTCCAGGGAGTCCTTGGCACCTTCTCACCCACCTGAGGGGTCATGTCTGCTCATGGGCCATCAGTGGTTCCAAAATCCCCCCTGACTCCCAGAGTCAGATCACCCCTTGGGGCACTCCTCACCCCAGGGGGAGGGACTGGGTGCTCCCACTTGAACCAGAGGGTGTATAATCTTGGGGTCTGGGGACTTCTGGGACCATTTCAATAGATCCAGAGGAGGAGCAGAACCTCAACAGGAGGAGACCACCACTCTTGACCAGACTGTGACCATCATCTGCACCAACAGGTTTTTTTCCCTTTTATTTTGGACTCAAGGAACCACGTGGGGCTCACCACAGGGACCAAGAAACCCCATTGTATTTGTGCCCCAGGGGGCTGGGTTATACTTCTGGGTTTTGTGGGTTAAAACAAATTTCTCTTTTTATCATTGCATTTATTGTAATATTTTTATTAAATTGTAACTCAGACTTATAATCTTTTTTGTGTCGGGTTCATTTCTCCTGCCAGTTTTCCTTTAAACCAGCACACTTATATTTATTTGATTTTTAAACTTGTCTTTTTCTACTTTCCTTTATTGTTATTTTTTCCTCCTTATCTTTTTTAATCTTTCTCCCTCCCTTCTCTTTCCCTCCCCTCTCTTTTCACCTTCCCTCTCTCTCTGTCTTTTCTGCCTCCTCTTCCTGCTGATGCGTGTTCAGCTCAGGACAAACCCTGCCCGGCCCTGCTTCCCAAGGTGCCTCTTGGCCCTCCAGCCCAGGGGCTGCAGAGCCCCAGCCAGGCTGTGCTGGCTCCACGGGATGTGGCAAACGCCGGGGCTCGGCTGCCTGCAGGTCTCCTCAGCCTTGCCCTGGGCACAGGCGCCCCAGAGGATTCACCTGCAGGGGCCGTGAACAGCAGCCCTGGGCTCTGAGGCTTCTCTGCTATGATGGAGAAAGAAACCCAGGAGACTAATCCTTCAGGCCAAAAGGAAGCATTGAACACCTGCAGTGATCCGGAGGAACAGTCCAAGTGGGGCAATGCTGGGAAAACCAACGTTCTGGGTGAGGGCAGGGGGTGGAAAGAGCATCTCACTCCAGGGGAGCACCAGTGGGATGGGGATGGAGCCTTTGGGTGGGTGTGGAGCAGCCCGGGAACACCTACACTAAATTCCAGGCTGTGGCCACATCCGAAGGCTGAAGATCCATCTCCAGTCCTCAAACACACACTGGTGTCTGAAGAACCCCTGTCAGCTCTCCCACCCTTCGGAGCACCAAGAGGGTCCCTGTCCTGGGTGGGACTCGGCATGGACTGAGGATCCAGCAGAGAGCGGCAAAGCAGAGGGGAGAGGACCCAGCCCACTCTTTTCTCCCCCAGGGTGCAACAAAGCAAGTCAGACTGGAAAACATCCCACACTGTGTGTGTTCTCCTCTCTCTGAGTGTGTTCCTGGGGCCCCTCAGCTTCAGCCTGGTTGTGGCACTGACTGGTGAGTCCCAGCCAGGCACCCTGTGGGGAGGATCTGGGCCAGGCACCTCCATTCTGGGGAGATGGGAGGATCCCAGGATTTTCCTGCCATTGAGGGGTGCTCCCCAAGAAAAGTTCCCTTTGGGGATGACTCCTTTTCTTTCCCTCCCTGTGGTCACTCCTCACTCAGTCACACCCATTCCCTTTTCCAAAAGCATCATTCCCAATTGCCCCCTTTCGGTTTCTAGAAAAAAACAATGAATAAATCCCAATTTCCTGCCATTTTAGGGCTGCCCACGTGTCTCGCTCATCTTTCTCTGTTTCAGTTGTTGGAGATCCCATTTCCCTCAGCTGGAATTCTCTGGGGTGTGCCCAAACAGCCAGCCTGGTTTCCAAGGAAAATGCTATTACTTTTCTGAGTCTGAGGGCAACTGGACCACGAGCCAGGAAAGGTGCCAGGCCATGGGAGCTTCACTGGCCATCAGAAGCACCAGGGGTGAACTGGTGAGAACTAGGCCCGACTCTCTGTGCCAGCACCAGGGTGGGAGATGTGGGGAAGTGGAGTATAAACCCAGCTCCAAACCTGCCTGGCCCCAAAGTGCTCCCAGTGCTGGAGCCAACACATTGGGAAAAGCCCCATCTCTGGGTGGGGGATGGACACAGGTGGGGAAGGCAAGATTGGCCAAACCCTGGTGTTTCTTTGCTTTCCAGGCCCTCATTCTATGCTATAAAGGTGAAGGGCACCACTGGTTTGGGCTGGAAAAGAGGGATAAGGGCTGGTGGTGAATCAATGGCACAGCCTTCAAAACCAGATGGGTCCCTCTGTCTGTGCTGGGGCTCAGGGTCAGCACTGGGGGCAGGGCTCCCTCTGGGTGTGGCTGGAAAGGGCCTGGGGGGCTGCTCCCGCCTGGAAGGGATTTCATGGAGTCTGGGATGACCCATCCTGGGATGGGAACCTTCTCCTGCCCCCATGTCCAGGCAGGTCCTGACTTTCCATGGGATGTTGAGATGGGCCGAGGTTGCTGCCCACCAACCCTCATTGGAGAACAGGAGACCCTCAGCCAAACACTGCCCCTTCTCTCCTGGAGGGGAAGTCCCAGATTTTCTTGATGTTTTGGGGTAGTTTTATCAAAGTCCAAAGATGGGTCAGTGCATTCAATCCATCACTGAAGTGTGCAGTCACAGCACAGGCACCCTGGAGTCTCATGCCAGTCCTCAGACTAAAGGAATGTCCACGAGGAAAGTAACATATTCACCAAGTCTTCTGATTTGTCTTCTGATTTCTAGCCCAATTTTCAGGCTTTCAGAAGTTAATCCAGCATTTACAGGGAACATGCATATAAACATTGCTATGAGCCTCAGCTCTATAAATCTCTTCTAAACTACTGTAATAAAATTATGCCTAGACATACTCATAAAATCACTTTGCACCATTGGAATCTTTGTAAATTAAATTGATATCACTGGAAACTACATCTGTGTGAAGAGAACAGTTCCCACACCCACACAAATCACATAATATAACTTTGGAAAACTACATAAGAAAATCTTAATGCAAAGCCCCAAATTTGACAGACATGTCTGACAGAAAAGGAAAACAAAAAACCCCAAGTAACTGAAAATACTACTCTCTGCAGTTGCCAAACCCCATTCACAGGGCTGGCCTCCTTTGTGCTGCTTTTTATTTCTTCCACACTAGCTTGATAATACCCTGCTAACTACAGGGGAAAGGGCTGGGCCAGTGAGTTCCCTGAGCCTGCTGAACAGTCCTTGGAAAGGGCTGCACTCAATGCTGGAGCACCACTGCAGGCTCAGCCTGCAGATCCACGTGCTCAGGGTGCTGGTGCTGTCACAAGCCCACGAGGAGTTGGCTCAAAGTGCCTCAAACACCTTTCGCACGGTCTCCAGTTCCTTCTGCTTGTTCTCGTTCGCCGTCTGCAGTTCCTTCATCTGCCGCTCCAGCTCCTCCTGCTCAGCCAACAGCTTCTGGCGCAAGTCCTTCCGCTTCTGGCGCGCTTCTTTGTGGGGTGGACATTGTGGTAGTTTTGGCTTTAGTCACCATAGGTCCCCAAACACCATTCCCAACCCCTCAGAGTCCAGCAGGACCCGGTGCCTCCAGCACTCCCTGCGCAGATGGTCTCAGGTGAGCCAGGGAGGATCCCTCACTCCAGGAAGCTTTTTTCACTTGAACTTTGTATAGGATGGTGTGTCTGTTATGTGCAGTAGTCGAACTAATGGGAAGGACAATTATGTTTCTATAATTAAATATGAGGAACCATTTCTGCTCTTGCTGTGTCTTCTCAGTAAAGCAAACTCCTTTCAAGGCTTTTATTGCTGTCCCAGCTCTATCGACCCCACTGCCCAAGGCACAGACTTCGCTGCTTCCCCAGCTTGGGGGCTCATCCTCAGCCCCAAACTAGTCCTGACCCGCCTGGGAAGTGGATTTGCAAACCTTGAAATCCCCCGCAGAGCCAGAACAGGGAACAGACCTGACCTGGGAAGCCCCAAACCCCCCGTTCCGCCCCAAATTCCCTTCCAGCAGTTCCCCCGCTGCTGCAATCCCTGCCCGGGCTGGTGGTGCTGCCGCTGCTCGGCCGGGGAGGTCACGGGGCACAAACTTGACGAAAAGTTTCTTTATTCCATCGGGGCGATTTCCCGGCGTTTCTTGGCGGCAGCGGGACATGCGGGACCCGGGCGGTGCGGGAGGACCCGGCTGGGAACAACCCTCCGATACGCCCCCGATGCCCGAGGGCTGAGCGGACACGGCTGGGAACACTCCGCTCGTCGCCGCCGCTGGAGCCGCTTCCCAGCTCCGGCTGCCGCCGCTCGGCCCCGGCGGGTCCCGCGGGGCGGCTCTTTGATTGTTCTTTATTCTCCTGATTTTCTTTATTTTATTCCCTTCACGCCTCCCACCCCTCTCGGCGCAGCCCTCCTGGGGACACCCCACAGTGCCCGTCCCTCGGGGCGGCTCTTCAGTGACACGGAGGGGCGGGGACTCGTCCGTGAAGCTTTTAATTCTCTTTATTTTCCTCTCTTCTCTGTAGTTTATTCTATTCCCGCGCCTCCCGTCCCTCGGGCAGCTCTTCCAGGCGCGGGCGGCGCAGACCCCCCGGTGCGGCTCTTTGATTGTATTTTCCTCTGTTCTCTGTATTTCGTTCCATCCCCACCCGCCCGTCCGGCTCCTTCAGTGCCACGGCCCGGCGGGGACCCCTCGGGGCGGCTCTTCCAGGGCTTTTTCTCCTTCCCGACGGGATTCCCCGCCCGGGTCCCTCCTCCCGCCCCAGCGCTGCCGCTGCCGGAGCCGAGCCGGGCCCTTCCCAGTGCTCCCAGTCTGCCCAGTCATCCCGGAGCGCCCCAGGGAGGGCTTCGGGTGGGCACGGCACGGGAGAGTTGCTGGGGTGTCTCTGGGCTGCCCAGAGAGGGGGTGGATTCACCATCCCTGGAGATTTTTAAACGCAGATTGGACGTGGTGCTGAGTGCCATGGTCTGGTAAGTGGACTGGAGTTGGACCAAGGGTTGGACTCGATGATCTCGGAGGTCTTTTCCAACCCAATCCATTCTATGATTCTATGATTCAACAACTGTTTATTAACCAAGAAAATACAAACAGTGGGCAGACTGGATAGACTGATTTTTTGCTTTAGCTGTAATTGTCACTGTTCAAAACCTCTTCTCTGAACTCCTGGCACTATTGCTCTCTAGAAAGAGCAAAAGAAATGACTGAGAGTTGAGAATGTTGTTCTCTCAGAAAGAAACTATGAAAGAAAACTAATGTTTTTCTTACCAATACAAGCTGTGTGATGTTGTGTAAAACCAGGTGAACACTTGCATGTGAAGCCTCCAAGGATATTGACACAGAGAAACTGACAATTGTGCTGCTTGGTTTGACACTCTTCAAGATCTGAAAGTAAGAGATGTTGTCTTAAGAAAAGTCAACAAAGAAGAGGCACATTGAGTTTAATTTCATCAAACCATCACACTTCAAAACTACTTCCTTCTAAGTCAAGTTAAAATGAAATTAAAAACTTAGTGTGTGTAACTTTCTTTACCTTTACATGTCTTTCCATCTTCCTGAAGGACATAGCCCCGAGGACATGAGCACTGGTAGCTGCCTTCTGAGTTCTTGCAGATGAAATTGCATGGTCTGGGAGACTGGGAACACTCATCAAGGTCTAAAGAGAGAAAATATTAGTATCTCTTGTACTGATTTCCTTGACAGAAAGATGGTTGCTAAACAGCACCACATTTAAGGGGAAAATGTTAGTGGAAAAAGCCCCTGATTCACATGTGGTCAGAATTTCTATTCCTTTCCCTGTGAAGATGTTGATGTGGAGTTTATATGGGGTTGCCTCTACCAAGAAAAACTGTCTTGAAAGAGTGAACAGTGACATTACTATTTTCATCTAAGGAACAACTATTTAATTTTTGGCATCCTATGGTCTACTAATATGTGTTAACCAACAAAAAAAAGTGGGGAAATAGAGACCAATCAGTTAAAGTGATGACACAGCTGAAACAGCTCAGGGATCATTGTACTGCAGGAATATTGCCAGCAGAGCCCCTGTCTTGATTTCTCCAAATCAAATACAGAAACAAAGGGGCTTATTAGGTAAAGACAGAAACGAGGGGAAAGAGAGAAAAGAGAAAAGAATGGTTTGCTACAAGGTTTACAGAGGTTGTAGCCAACAAAAAATTTACTGCTGATTGAGACACTGAATCTCACCATTACAGGATGTGCCACTTATGTCAGTGGTATATTCAGCTCTGCAGAAGCATCTGAAGGAGCCCATTGTGTTAATACATTGTCCATTTCTGCACAGCTTTGGCATGACCTCACATTCATCAATATCTGCACAGAAAATATTCAATAGGTCATCTCTCAGTTTTAAATCTGACATTTTTCTTCTCTCCCATTTTTGCAGAGTTCCTTATCATCCTGCTTCTGATAGGAACTTTACCCCTTCTCCCTCTTCAAAATGGATCTGAATCCAAAGCCAAGCATCCTTCAAACTTTCATTACTGCTCTTTATACCGAAACCTTCCTGCTATTCCATCAGGTACACAGGTCCCAGTTTTTCTAACTCAAAATACAAACACCACAGAAGTGAATTTTCTTATTCCCACCTATATGTTAAAAAGTTTTCACCAGAATTAGAAACTGTATATTGGCTTCTGCTTCCTGAGAAGAAATAGTACCTATATTGTTGTTAGAACAACAGTTGTTGCCTTTGCCATCTATGTAACTTTTACCATACGAAAACTTTGGGATAATTTCTGGCTTTTAGTTACTGGTTGGTACCTCCTGTTTTACATCCCAGTCCTGAATATTCTGCACAACTGTTCTGGTTGCAGCTACTGTTGAAATGTGTTTTTAATATCTGATCTCTCAGCATAATTTGAAATACCAAACTCCATTAACAGGAAATTCTTCAAAGGAACTTCAAAGGGAATCCTGCATTTTCTTAAATATGTGAGCATATTTTTTCCCCTTTTCTGCCTCTTTTTCATCCCTCCAATACCTCTTCCATCTGTGGTATAGCCTGGCCCGTGTGGACAGAGTTTCTTGTCCTGGGTGGTTCCGGGCAGTGGGCAGAGCTTGCACTGGTTGCCCCGGCCCCTGCCTCCATCCCAGCAGCACTCAGACCTGGTGACAAGGTTCTGGCTGCTGGGAGCCATCTGACACATTGTCTGTAAAACTTCAGCAAAGCAGAACCCCCGGCGATTATCTGGGAGGAAGAAGGGTAGAGATTAAAACAGAGAAGAACAGAAAATGAAGCACCTGATGTATTATTCTCCCTCTCCATCAACACATATGAGCACTACATAATTAGCTACCATGAAGTCTGTCTTGATTTAGCCTTTCAGATTTGTTGTGTGTTCTGATAATACTCTGCCATTCCAAACATATTCAAGACATTCCTAATGTTCAGTGCCTGCAGGAGCTGGATAAGACCTTTCCTTGCAGGAAAGTTGTGCCCTGGGGCATATCTGGTGATAGTAAGACTTGCTTGGTAGTAATCCATGACTCCACGTTTGTGCTTTAATTCTGAAGAAATGTTATGTTTCTTTTCTGCCAGCCTCATTTTGTGTTGTCATTTCTAAACTAGAAAACCCCAAGGAAAAGCTGCAATGAGCAAACCCTCCCAACTCAGAGTTTTCAGAAAATAACAAGAAAATTACATGTTACATATAAAAAAGCAATAATGACCTCCAAACAGGGTATTTCCTTGGCCTTAATGACTGGCTGGGGTTAACAGATTGCAGCATTCCCTTCCCATCTGCTCGCAATCCTTAGGAAATACTCTGTGCTTCCCTTGTTATTGCTTTGCCATGAAGTCAGTGCACTATTGATGGCAATTTACAGGGAGCTGACTTTATAGCACTTACATAAGATGCAGCATCTTTGATGAAAGAACATTAATGATTACTTGTTCTATTTCAGGATTGTACCTACACTTGAAAATTGGTCATGGAAAAATGAAGGTTTTGCAGCTCTGTTTGACTTCCAAAACGAGAACAAGGAATTTTACAGTGCGAGTCTGAATATTGAAAAGGAAGTACAGGTTGATGAACACAAACCCTTCATTAGCATTTAATCTTTAGGCCTGCACCAAAACTTCTTAATATGTCTTACAAACTCTTAGTGAAATTATAGTGTTTTATGTTCACAACCACTGTCTGAATTAAAGGTACAGACAATTCAGATGCCTTGTTGCAGTATTATGGTGATTAAGGTCATGTGCTGAACATAAAACCAATTTTACTCCACATCCTAGTTTTTTATTTTATCTCAAGGTAACCAAAGTCTCCCTCTTTAAAAATACCTGTATTTTATTTAAGTCCTATAGAATTAAGACACTTCTGTGTGAGGTCCCTGATTGCTACACTTAGATGATATTCTCAGGATGCTTCTCATTCCTATCATTATTTTATATTCTATCACAGCACTGTTTAATATGGATAATGATTTAATTGCTGTAGATCTGAGAGCTGTTAGGTACTAATTCACTCTCTGCACCCGTTACACTTTAATTTAGGATGAAATGTGTACAAAAGAGGCATTTACCACGACACTCAATGCCTGAGGGACTTGTCAGGAATCCTTCATTCCATTCACAGCTGTAGCTCCCGACAACATTCACACAACGACCGTTTTCACAGACACCTGCCTTGGTCCAGCATTCATTTTCATCTTCATAAAAGTATAATAATAATAAAAACAATTGTTACAGGAAAATATATCAGACTTCCGGAATACATCAATTATTCTGTGTAATATTTGAAAAATATTTGCAAGAAGTGGAAAAGTCAACAACTGGTTAAGCCTGGACAGGACTTTCCTGGTAATATCCTATTTAATTCCTTCTGTTCTCTATACCAAGAAAGATTTAATAATTATTCTTATTATATTAAAATAATGATGTAATAATAACTTTATAAAATAATAATATTTTAGTAGTAAATACTTAATGATGGATCTAAATTCAATAATTTAAACCTTTTATGTTCTTTGCAACTTATAACAAGAAGCAGAAAACACTTTCAGCAGAGTAACCTCAAGCCATAACACCTCCCTGGCAAGTGATATTTAACTAAAACTGGAATATATGCAAGATTTGAGTAACAGATTTTCACTTTGTAATCAGTAATAGTCCCTGAATACATTTGACCTTTCCTTCAATAAGTCATATTTCAGTTCACATATTACTTCCCTGAAACAGTTTACAGTTCTAGGGTATTTTTTTCCATCAGTAAAGGCACAGATACTGTAAACAATTACACACCATTATAGACGTTTAAAATAAAACCTCAGAAGAACCTCAGGTGAATAAAAGGCATAATTACATGTCAAAAAAAAAAAAACAACCCAAACCAAACCAAAACCAAAATACTCGATAATACAGATTATATTCCCTGAAAAAAAAAGTGGTAAAGATCTGTAAAAGGGAGCAATCATCTCTCGGTGAAGGAACATTGTTTTAAAATATTTTCATTTAAAGCATTCACTAAGATGGAGACTTAATTTTTACTAATTTTTTGGCAGAGAACTTTGGAATGGTTTGGGGTTTTTAATATACCAGAAGAAAGTATAATTTACTAAAATGTAGTTATTGTTTTCCCCTCAGCCAATTGAGTAAATGATGGAGGAAAGCTGTTTGCTTACTTACAGGACAGGGAATTATTTTGAACTGTGGCAGTTTCCACATCTTTTGCTCTTCATGGCATCTATAGGTAGCTTTAGATCTTACAGTGTTAATTCTTTAAAGAAGTCACACATGATTTTATATTAATGCTAAAGGAAAGATAACTTTTTATTTATGCTAATTTCTCTTCCTACCCATCAAATGAGGTTTCATTTGTTTGGCAATTTAATTTCTTATATGTAGTAACTGTCTGTTATAGTTTCAGAATCTGAAACTACAACACTGCCTGAAAAACGTTTGGATTTTGTTGTAGAGCAATAGAGTTTTCCTTCTGAAATCCTGATTAGTCATTCAGAACTGCTTCCAGATAAGGCTCAAACGCCCCAGAGACCATAAACCACCCACTGATCTCTCCCAGGGAGCCCAAAACCTTCCCGAGGGACCCCAAACCTCCCCCAAGGATCACAAAACTCCCCCAGGGACCCCCCAAGTCCCCCCAGGCCCCCTCCAAGGACCCCAAATCCACCCCAGACCCCCAAACCCTCCAGGATCTACCCCCAGGGACCCAAACGCCCCCAGACCCCCCTTCCCAAAGCCCCCCAGACCCAGCATCGATGAGGGTCCCCAGTACCCCCCAGTGTCCCTCGCACAGCTAAATAACCACAGCGACTCCAAGTTTTATGCAGTTACTTTATTCATGTGGCTGCCTCTAAGCACTCTGAGCACGGCTGAAGGCACGGAATGCGCTCTTCACTCTCCTCCAAAGGCAGAGGACCCAAGCTCCCTGCCCTTGGGCCTCATTCTGCCGGAGACAGAGGCTGCAGCACAGCAAGAGGGATGGCGCAAAGGGGCAACCCTCCTCCGCACGCCTGGGCTCCTCCTGCGGCCCTGGCGAGAGTGGCCCCGGCCCCGGCGAGAGCGACCCCAGCTGCAAACATGCTTCAAACAAGCCCTAAACCCATGCTAAAACCGACCCCAAACCAGCCTTAAATCCAGATCTTAAGCAGCCCTAAATCCAGCCTTTAAACAGCCAGAAAAAGAGACCGAAACCAGCTCGAAACCATCTCCAAACCAGCCCTGAACCAACCCTAAACCAGACGGAAATAAGCTCTAAACCAGTCCTAATCCAGGCCATAAAGCAGCCCTAAACCAGCTCTAATCCAAAAGCTAAACCAGCTCTAAAGCAATCCAAACCAGCTCTAAACTAGCCCTAAAAGCAGCTCTTAAAACACCCAGAAAAACAGACCTAAACCATCTCCAAAGCAGCCCTAAACCAATAAGAACTGTAAATGATTACTAAGATGAATGTGTCAATATACTAATTGATAAAATAATAGAACTATATCAAATTCTATCTTGTATAATAAAGAATGCCAAATAGAATAAAATCTACCTGATGTAATGTTCTAGTCTATACTATTCTAAAAATAACAATAATAGTGATGTCTCTCCAAGTGGTGTCTCGCCCCCAGCACCCTGTGAGGACAGTGGTGGGACAGCAGAACAGGCCAGCAGAAATCCACTGGGGTGACTGCTGGCCAAGTGGACCAGCCCTGCTGTCCAGGGTGGCAGCTGAGATTCAGTGGAGCAGTAAGTCTCCTTCAGACCAGCTGTGATGGAGAGCACAAGAGGATGGCCATCAGAGGGAGTGCCCCCATCATGCTGCTGCTGAAGGACAGAGACCACTGTTGCATGACTGCAGTGCCTACCGCTGTTTCCCTCACCTGGTTTTGCAGAGCCTCCCTCTGCTGAAGCAGAAGATTGTACTCTTGAATTCTTTCTATTTCTTCCTTGTGCCTCTTCTCCACTGCCTTGATCTTACTCTGAGCTTCCTGCAGCTCTGCTTCCAGCTGTTCCTTGATGTTCTAAAAACACAAAGGGATGCAAAGTGACAGGGACCTGCCGTCTCGCTCAGGTTTTCCTCTCAATCTCCAATTCCTGTTCTTTCAGACACTTGGTTCTGTGTCTCTCCCCAGCGCTGCTTCCATCCTAACCCTTCCTTCCTGGTGCTCATCTCTGGACCTGAAGGGCTCTGTGCTTTCAGGGCCTGCTACAGTCCTTCCCTCCTCAGTACCGAGATCTACCTTGCAGGCCCTTGCTGCTGCTTTCCTTCTGTCTGGGGGCTACTCAGGCTTACCTGGCCACTCTCTCGTTCCTCTTTCATCTCCTGCCTCAGCTGCTCAAGCTGCTGCTGGGTTTGGAGCAGCCTCTCAAACAGTGCGTTCTTCTGACGGTCCTTTTCCTGCAGGACCTGCACAGGAAGGTAGAGGAGATGGCTTTAAACTTCCCATACAACACTTGTGTCAGGTTGCGTGCTCAGATCTCAACTCTTGCACCTCCAATCAAGCAGAGCAAAGCAGTGAGAGACTACAGCCTTGTTACTGTCAGCCATATCAGAGACTATGAGGAAAGGCAAAGAACAGCTTTAAATTTCACCCCATCATGAGAACAAGAATCACAATGGATAAACCAGCCCTAAAACCAGTTCTTAAAACACCCATAAAAACAGACCTAAACCATCTCCAAACCAGCCCTAAACCAATAATAACAACTGTAAATGATACTAAATAAGAATGTAACAATATACTAATTAAATGATAAAATAATAGAACTATGGCAGTTAAATGCCTCCCTGACATCCGATCCCGTCAGATCTCGGAAGCTCAGCAGGGTCAGCCCCGGATTAGTACTTGGATGGGAGACCTCCTGGGAAATGCCGGGGGCTGGAGGTTCTAGTCCTGAGGACTTCACTGGCACCGTCCAAGCTCGCTCGGCCGTGGCAGATGAACCTCAGGACTGAAACGGTGGGGCCAGTTCTGCGCACGCTGAGCCTCACCTAAAATCCACTGCGCAGGCTGGAAGGGCACGTGGGGACAGCCCTGCCCAAATCTTCGTTCGTGAAGCTGAGCCACACACAGAACTATATAAAATTCTATCTTGTATAATAAAGAACGCTAAATAGAATTAAATGTACCTGATGTAATGTTCTAATCTATACTATTCTAAAAATAACAATAATAAAGATGTCTCTCCAAGTGGTGTCTCGCCCCCCAGCACCCTGTGAGGACAGCGGTGGGACAGGGCGAGGGGCTGGTGTCTCGTTGTCACATTTGGGCACAGCAGGGGACGCCCGGGAAGGGGTCAGTGGGGGACCGGCTCAGCGGCCAAAGTCATATCTCATATACCATGTTTTCATTTTCCGCCATGCTCTTTGCAGAGCCAACAACCCTGTTCCTTGCTGGCGAATGTTCCTTGGCTGGATGTGACGCCGCTGAATTGGCCCATGCCAGACGTTGACTAAACCAGCCTTAAACCAGTCTTAAACCAGGCCTAAAACCAACGCTAAGCCAAACCTAAACAGCCCTAAACCAGCCTTAAACCAGTCCTAAAACCAGCTCTAAATCAAACCTAAACCAGCCCTAAACTAGATGGAAACCAGCTCCAAAGCAGATTCAAACCAGCTCCAAACCACACCTAAACCAGTTATAAACAAGCTGTAAAACCATTCACCAGACCAACCCTAAAGGAGCCTTAAACCAGGCCTAAACCAGCTCTAAATCAGTTCCAAACAGGCTGCAAACATGCTTCAAACAAGCCCTAAACCCATGCTAAAACCAACCCTAAACCAGCCTTAAATCCAGATCTTAAGCAGCCCTAAATCCAGCTTTTAAACAGCCAGAAAAAGAGACCGAAACCAGCTCGAAACCATCTCCAAACCAGCCCTGAACCAACCCTAAACCAGATGGAAATAAGCTCTAAACCAGTCCTAATCTAGGCCATAAACCAGCCCTAAATCCAGCTCTAAACCAAAACTCTGTTTACTGCATCAAAGGTTCAGACAAGACGCAGGAATACAACAAATTTTAATTGTTATTAGGAAACAAACAAAATTAATATATTCAATACATGCTCTTCCTTCTGCAACATAAGAATTCTTATTCTATTTTATCCTAAATCAGCTCTAGGTGAAGTAAAAGAACTAACAAATTTCCTTATCCTCTAGGATTGAAATGAGTAAAACACGGAGGGAAAACACAGATTTTAAGAGTCTTTGAGCAAAGAAAGCAGAACTATGAACATGATATTTTAATATATCCCAACTTACATTGCTTTATGTTTCCCACTAAAGACAGACCGTGTTAGGAGCTGAAGACAGAAATTTTATGTTGTGCTGTTCTCCTTACCCGTGCTTTAAACAGCTGGTCATACACTTCAAGCAGCCTTGGCAATGGCACTCCAATTTCTTGCATGGTGTATGTTACAAAACCTACATCCCAGTTCAAAGTGCAGACCTGTTGCTTTAGAAACTGCACTAAAAAGTCGGGAGGACAAAAATAAGGAAATATTTAGATTCCAAGTTGTTAGTGGGAGTCTAGCAAAGAAAGGCATTTAAAAGTCGTTTATTCAAGGTTAATTTTTCTTTCTTCCACACAATTGGTGCCGTTCCCCTGTGAAGCACACGGAATAAGTTCCCCCAGTCTACACTGAGGGAAGGCCAGACAAAACTGTCCTGGTTTGAGGGGAAAAACCAAAATGTTTACCCACAAGCAGGGGAGGGGCCCTCTCCACAATAATCACGCCACTCTTTATCAAATTTAAGAAAAGGGATTTTAATACAAGAAGGATAACTGTCCCTAACTGCTATAAATATATTTATATGTAGGTATAGGTATAACTATAAACAGACCAGAGCAAACCACTTCCCCAACACCACAGAGGAAAAAAAACCAAACCAAAACAACAACCCCCACAAACAACAATCCCCACAACAACAAGTTTCCTTCGGGAGAAGAGTTATACTTATGGCAGTATCAGTGTCACAGCCCGGCTGGCAGCAGGGGGAGCTCCCAGATGAACTCTGTGTCTCTTGTCCCAAATGAAGAAAAAGAAAGCTGAAAGTGGGGAACCGCCGCGTGTCCTGGAAAGCAGCAGCAAACCTCTCTCTCCCGGGTCACTGCCCCAGCCGGGGCGGGCAGGCCGTGACGCTGCAGGCGGCGGTGAGAGCGGAGCAGAGGCCGGAGCCCAGATGCAGGAACCAGGAGAAACAGCCGCGGCGAGGAGAAAAGCAGCGGCTCTGCAAGAAGGCCCAGCAGAGTAGCCAGCAGCCAGAGCAGGAGAGCAAAAAGAGCAGCTTCCCTCCTCGGCAACACACACACCGCTCCTGCCTTCTGCCCAGCTGAGAATGGAAAAAAAAATGTCCCCAAAACCAAAAGAGACAACCTGCCCCCGCCTAAGCGATCAGCAGTAGCTACTGCTGTTTGTTAACTGCTGGCATGGGCAGTTAGTGGCAGGGGAGAGAATTTACACAATAATCTCAAACTACAACGAAAACATAACTACCTCCAAAGATGGTATTAGACTGTCAGCAAGGCATGGCAAGGATTACTAAGTATTCTGTTATAGTTTTGCCACCCAACTCTGCTGTCAAGAAAAAGTCATGAAATTTCTTTTGTTTCAGCACAAAACACGTACAATCATTACATTTTCTGGAATAGCCAGCAGCACTGCTGGAGCTTTTATCATGTTTAAGGATCACTAAAAATTAACAATATATTTCAAGACTAAATGTTCCTATTGAATGTTGTTGCACAATAGTTTAGTATTATAAAAGAAGATTTAGTGCTGAACAACAGATTTTCTAGGTTTTTATATAATACTAAGTTGTTAAAACATGAGCATCTCAAAAGCAGAAAGAAAGCCCAAAAAGGATCCAGAAATCTCCTGAATTCTGTTTTCAGAATCTGCTCTTTCAGACAGCAGCTGATGCTCCAAGAGACAACAGATAAATGCGGTTGCCTAAAATCTTATTATATATAAAAATACACATTTTTACTTTGTACTTTGATAGGAACAAACTTTACTGCTTTCTAAAACGGGATCTGCACAGCCATCCAAAAGCAAGTGCTGCTGCAATCTAAACTTCATTCACTTCCTGTTTCTTTTAGGACTAAAAAAAGAGGCATTTCTTGGTTTAAAACTTTGTTCAGAGGCTACAAAGAAGGCTGAGACCCACTCATGTCACATATACTTATTTAGTATGCAGGCTAAACAACTTGCCTAAAGGGAAGTAACGAGGTGTGCCAGCATATATCTTTCCAAGCAATGCCCATTTCAAACACAGTGCTTGCATTCTGTCAGCGGCGTTCCGCGATACGCTGTCGTTCAATTCTGAAAGTGAAAAACATTCAGAGAGAACCTCGGGAAAAAGTTCCACATTTCTACTAAACAACACTGAGGTACTTAAATTTACATAAATAATGCAGCAAAATCAATTGTCAATGCAAAATCAGCAGATAGAAGTAAAACCACAACTTTTTCTGGCGTTCATGCACGAACATTCACAGACTTCTATGTTTCCTTGAAGTTCCATGCCAGCCTACTTAAACACAGCCAAACAAAAACACATCCCAAAACCCCACAGCAAACCCACTACCACACAGCTTTTCCCTCAAATCCCTATCAGTGTTGTTTGCACAACGACAAACACGAGCCCAAAATATCCAAGGAGGGTGAAGTAGAGAAAAGCCAGAACCCAGGGGATTTTACTAAAAGCACCCAACTTTCCGGGGAGTCTCCAAGAGATAAGGTCTAATTTATGGAAGACATCTAACTCTCAGTGAAGTCATAATTAAAGGTCCATGTAGCAAACAGGTTAATCCCAAGAGAAAAGCCAGAGCACCATGTTTGGCAAGACCCACTGCAAGAATCTGCAAGAACCAGCAAAATTAGAGCGAGTTGAAAAGTTCATGAGGATGAAGAGCAAAAATACGACCACCACCAGATGAAGTAACAGGATCTCCCCTCATAATATTCCTCAAAATGGACAGCTCCGCCCCAACTCCGCCTGCTATGAATATTATAACTGGATATTGCAATATTATAATCGTGCATGAATATGTAGGTAACAATATTGTAATCCCTCACTAGAAATGTATAAATACTGGAGCTTCTCACTGTAGAGTTTGGAGCTCTTTTGTCCGATACTAATCGGAGAGTTCCCCAACGTTGTCTTAATAAATACCTTGCTGTTTATTGACTAAAACTTTGTCTCTAAACAGTTTGTTCTGCCTCTTTGGGCATCGGGGGGGGGTAAAAACCACGAGAGAGTGAATTACGAACTCATGGCAAAGGATTGTCACAGCTGAGTGGCTGAGCTTGCACAGTTGTGCCCACTACTGTTTCTCTAAAAATGGACAGAACCCCGCCAGTTCCACTCCTGTCAACATTATAAATGCAGAATTTTTTGAAGATTCTTTAGTTTTTGTGATAAGAAATTTACTTACATTGTAACATTTAATTTACATTTAACATTTTTATTATAATTTCCTAATGGTGGCATCTTCAGACAGAATTTCATGGGTATTCTGAAGTCACATGTAATGGCATCATGGGATGAAACCATTTTTTAAATGTTATCTGGAATGTGATTATTCAAGACATATGTGCAATATGCTCGAATGTTTATGTAAAATATCACTTTTCTGTCCTTTAGGCACACAAACCAGAAGTAATAAAATGAACTAATTGTTAACTACACTTAAGAAATATAGTAGAGAATAGCCCAGAAAAGATGCATCTCACTTGGACAGCACAACAGTAGCAGCACACTCACTCTTGAAAGCCAGAACTGGATCATTTTCTTAAAGTTCCAGCTTGTACCAGTTTTAAGACCTACCTTTTACAATGATTTCTTGCCAGAGAGTTTGCACCAAGATAGGATCAGAATGACCTGCACAGTGTAGGATTGCAAGCTTGCACTCCGAGAGCTTGAAAGGGTCAGCAAATTCTCCATATAGCCGGAAGGAAAATTACCAGGCTTTACACTTAATGTAGGCTAATTGTAAAGGAAATTCTCTAAGTCAGTTATGCTTTAATTTGTGAGGTAGATATTAGACTAGTAAAGATGCAACTTAAGTAACTGTTGTCAATGACGAAACCTTTTTTTTGCTCTGTTTAGTCTCACTTCTTAAAGATAATCCCAAATTTTATGTGAACTTAAAACTGATAATTTTTCAACAATTTAACAAAAAAATCAAGAAATCTAAGAGACTTCATAAAGAAGACAAAGTTGTAAAAGAAATTAAAGCACTGAAGACTGAAAGACTATCAAAGTACAGAAAATGACAGTGGGAGGTAACAGACACGTTGAGACCAGAAATGCCAAACTATCTACTTCTTTTGATAGTCAGCATAGGATCATTCTTTAAAAAACCTTTTTCCCCCCCAGAATGTGATAAACTGAACTTTATCACCTTTTAACACAGGGAAACTTCAATCACCTTGGTTGTATCCATCAACTCAGCATCAAGCTGGGAGATTGCATCTTGTACTGAAGAATGATGGGAATACTGACGTTGTAACGTTTCTTGTGTGTGAAGCTGGATCCTTGGGCCTTGTTTAAAGAGGAAAATACAGTATTTCAAGATTGAAGGAATTTAATCAAAGTTTAAGAACAGACCAAGAATTAACTTTAAATTATTTAAATGCAGAAATATTACTACATTACACCATTGAGTCTATTATCAACTGCATAACTTTGCCATGTCAGGAAGAAAGCACAGAAATCTGTTTCAATAGAACTGGTAATAAAAATGTCATGTGCCAGTGAGACAAAGTGAAGTAATGCCTTTAACAGTGTAGCTTAGATTCATGTTTTTTCTTACTTCCACTTTCTCTTCTAGTTCATGTAGGAATTCACCATCTGCAGCTACAGAGGATATGGCTGTGGAACTTTTGGCACTCAAAATGGCACGTGCAGTGTATTCAAAATGCTGCTGTAGAGAAATTTCTGTGCTGCAAAACAAATATTCAAAACAAAATGGAAAATTAATGGAATTATTTGATGATTAGTTATATTCCAGCTATACCCTAGAACTGGGCATGTGGCTTGTCCTGATTTTACTAAATCATGCAGGACATGATTCAACCATGTAGCCTCATCTTTGCTGCAGGCTCAGTTCTAGTGTACTTCTCAATCCAGTACTCCAGTTAACTATTCCATTATAAAAATCTGTGTAAGAAATTACCACTTAATATATGGTACTTGCAACAGAAAATACATTGCAAACTAATATATGATACATAAAATAAACACAATGCCTTTGCAATAACTGCTGGGATTAAAAACTAATATATTCTATTCATTTCAATTGTTTTTAGAAAACCTCCTTGGGCACTGGCCTTATCTTGTCCTCGGCCTTTTCTTAAAAGATCTTAGTTTGTTTGCTTTTTCCTAATTGCCTCAGTATATGCAATAGATCACACATAATCCATACCTATGTAGGTCAGCCAGCTTAGCCAAGACTCTGGCAGCATTACTAAAATTTCTGTTCTTCTCAAAGTATCTCCACAGTAAATCCACATAACGGACTTTGTTTTGGTCAGTCTTGGTCATCCGCACCAGGGAGGGCTCCACAAAGGGCGCTGTAACCTGTACAAGTCACAACAATAACACTGATTCGCTTGCCCTTCCATTTTTTTAAAAGCACCAGTTATTACAATTAACTCTTGTAGTCTGCTGTCCATGCATGAGCTCACCTGTAACAGTTTGTCTGCCAAGTCAGCTTGTATCAGCCAGTTGTAAAGTGCAATACTGAAGAGTTCATCCGTTGAACACTGAGCCAGCTTTAGCATTTGTTCAAACTAAGGGAAGAAAAGGCCAAAGCTGTTACTCCAGATACAGTTACATTACATAAAGCACTGAATTCCTACACGGTAAGTTATTTGCACACCACAATTTCTATGGAAGCTCTAGATAGAGAAGCCGATTCCTGACAAATCTTCACTTCAATAAGCTATTCCACAGTTTAAAATAGTAAATTCTACACCACTTCAAATTACACTATTTTCTGGAGTGCAGTCATGACTTCTTTGTGAGTTTCTTACATGGTGTCCTGCCTCTTCCTTGCTTAGCATGTTGGGGTCAGATGACAGCACTGGAGGACCTGGCTTTTTGGGTACACTGGGAGACTGAGGAGCAGCTTTACTTTGATTCACTAACTCTTGAAGGGTGTCAGTGACACACTTGTAGCTGTTCAATCTGTAAACAGAGCAAAAGAAAGGTCTCATAATTTTCACTGTAACTATCTCTGAAAGACTTTTTTCAAGTGTTGTTATTGTATGGCTTTGTAAAAAGCTACTAAAACTGAAAAACATCGCAGAGTATTGTCAGCCAGTTGTGTCTTTCTAACAAGTATTTCCCTAATGTTCAGATCACAATGTTTTCTGCATCTTTCATTTTAGCCTTTCTTCCAGATTAAGTTGGTGCCATATTAATCACAATCAAAGGGTGTTGCTGAACAAAAAGATTTATATTGTATCCCGTACCATAAAATGCTAGTTTGTTGTTACCCTCCATACCTTGCCAAAAAGAGCTCCTTTTCCAGTCACTTGAAATAAAGTACCCCATACAATGATAATAAAGTATCACGAAAACTTGCCTCTCTTGAAAAGCTTGTAGTCCAACAACATCCTCTTCTGGTTCTCCATTTTTATAGAAATGAAGACCAAGACCTTGGGGATCTTTCTTCTCAGCAGCTGTAAGAGAGAGTTCTACTCCCTCACAGAAACGCACTAGGAAAAATCAAACCAAATATCACTGTTCAGTATTATAGTAAATCTAGGACAAAATCCTAAGTGACATCATGACTCCTCCTTTTAGCAAGCAAGAAAGAATAAACACTATTCACTCTGCTCTGTATCATACAGAGTTTACACCTGTGCCCAACCTGTGGGACTTATTTGCAAGTTAGCTGTTAGAATCAATATTGCATCAGAATGTCCAGCACAACGTGTAACACTGTACAGATTTGCCAGTTACATCCATGTTTAAATTCTGTACCAGCTTCTACTGCACTCAACAGGATTCAAAACCATCTTTCAAATGGCTTATTTGGTATAAAACTTTAACTGAAACCACCTGCTTACATACAGCCCAACAATTTTCCTAAAAATATTTTAACCATATATATGAAAGAAAAGGATGTTGCAATATGAAATAAGTGCATGGAAATATTTCAACAGAGAAGTGGTTTTCTTGGTTAGCTAGTTAAATCTAGAAAGGCTTTAAAAGAACAGGGTGGAACATTTTAATTGTAAGAGTTATCAACTAACTGTTTGTGGTAACACACTGTAATAGGAGTTGAAAGTTAGTAAACAAAACAAATAGAAAAGAAGATGGCATGAAAGGATACTACAGAAACTATTTGACAGAAGGTGATTAGTGACTGGCTCTTACCCTGCCTATACTGTGCACAAACATTAGCAAGGTCTACTTGATTGCTGATCATCTGGTACTCCTTCAGTGACTCCCTCAGCATCTTCTCTTTTTCCATTTTACTTTGAGCCTGTCGAGAGCGCTGAAGAAGTTCATTTGCCCAGAGACAACAGGAAAATGGAAATCACTCACATGATCCACAGATCACGGATACTGACAATAAGTTTTTATTCCAAACTTCAAAGCTGAAACAGTAGAAATATCACCCTTTCAAAAGCAAATTCTGGTCACTAAGTTTCCAGCAGAAAGACTACAATAGCAATGCATAGAAGGGCTGAAAACTTAATGAAGTGGTTCTCCATTCTCTTCTCACAAGTTCTTCATTTCAAATTTATTTGAAAACTTTCAAAGACCAAAGGTCTTAAATACAATTATCTTTTACAAGTTCCACTAAAATATGCAACAGACAAAAACCATGACACTACATTGAAGAAAGACTGAAATAAGAAAACATTAACATATGGAAGACAAATACACATTAGATTAGAAGTAGAGACTCTATGAACATTATAAACAACTGCAAATGCCTCAAATGATTTCCATGTCATATTCAGCATTAATCAACTTAAAGACACTGTGCTGGTTTAAAGGCAAACCAGTGGGAGAAATGAACCCAACTCAGGAGAGATTACAATGCAAGAGTTACAATTTCCTAAAAAGATCACAATAAATAACACGGAGAAAAATTGGTTTTAACCCACAAAAGAACAGTTGTATAACCCAGTACCCTGGGGCACAAACAGAATGGTGTTTCCTAACATACCCCTCATATGCACTACAGGGACTTCATCTACAATATGCAAGGGTTCTGATTGGGCAGGGCCAGCTCAGCTGATGGAGCCTCAGGTGTTGCCCAACCAGGTGGCTTTTGCTAAATGCAGCTCCCAGTGTTTCAAAGTCCCCCTGCCCAGTGCCTTCAGGGTGGTTTTCAGCAGTCCATTGCACTGCTCAACTTTCCCAGAAGCTGGTGCATGGTAGGAGTGCTGTACTCTCTGGCCCACGTGCTTGTTATTGTTCAGGGCCCCACTGGAAACCATTTTTCTTCTGTGTCACAAGGTAGAGAGAACATACAATCTGACTGTACTCAGGGATATGCATCCTCCAAAAGCCCACGGTGCCCAGGAAAGCCTGAGTTTCCTTCTTGCTGGTCGGTGGGGACACAGCTGCTATTTTGTTGATCACCTCTGTTGGAATCTGGCAACATCCGTCTTGCCACTTCACTCCTAGGAACGGAATTTCCTGAGCAGGTCCCTTGACCTTACTTGGTTTAATGGCAAAACCAGCTCTCAGGAGAATCTGGATTATCTTCTCTCCTTTCTCAAAAACTTCCCCTGCTGTGTCCCCACACACAATGATGTCATCGATGTACTGTAGATGTTCTGGAGCCTCACCCTTTCCCAACAAGCTTTAAAGATTGCCTACAATCTACAGGTGTACCAAGACATTAAGTATTTAAGACAAAATTCTGATAAGAATTTTAAGAAGAGTATCACCAGCCTGAGGCTGTCATGACCCAGGTGCTGGACGTGCAACCTGGCCTTGATGAACCTCACACAACTGGCCTCATTTCATCAATCCAGCCTGCCCAGACCCCTCCCAGATAACACTTCTCCAGCTGGTGTCATCTGCAAACTGACTGAGGGTGCCCTGGGTCCCCTTGTCCAGACCATTGACAGAGACACCAACCAGGGCTGGCCCAGCTCTAAGCATGGGGAACTGCCCTAGTGACTGGCCCCAGCTGGATGTAATTCCATCCACCACAACTCTTCCAGCCCTCTCATACATACAGTGTTCTACCCAGCAAAGAGTGTACCTCTCCAAGCCAGGAGCTGCCAGTTTCTCCAGGAAACACTTGGAGAACAGTGTCAAAGGCTTTAGTCAAGTCCAGGTGCACAGCATCCACAGCCCTTTGCCCTTGCCCACCCAGCAGATCACCCTGTCAGAGATGCAGATCATGCTGGACAGGCAGGATCTGCCTTTCATAAACCCATGCTGGCTGGGCTGGATCCCCTAGTTGTCCTGTGTATTTTTATTTCCCCATGCAAAGATTATTCATACCTTTTCTCTGGTTTTGCATCATGGTGTACGTGAGGGGGTCTCTAAGCAGAGGTTTCAGCCAGATGAATTGCTGAGTAGTATCGTCATCAAGAACTAAGAAAAGAGGCACAGTGAGGGAGTCAAGTTCCACAAGAACATTACCATCAGGAGATGCAAAAAAATTCTCCTACTGTAGTACACACACACTACTGAGAGTGTGAGAAACCATTTTTAAAAGACAGAAGCATGCCAAAAGGTTTTTTGAGAACAACTGATCTTGCTGCTGTATAAGCATCATTTTTAAAGTTTCTAATGTCAGCTTTGCCACATGTCCAGTGACACTGGCTCTTGAATGCCAATACAAGACAGTCAAAAACTGCCCAAAATATTGTAGGACGCAAGGCATCCACTGAGTTCTCTTCACAGACTTGTTTAAAGATGTATCCTGTTTTAGCAAAGAACATTTCACAAACTGAACAATGCTGAAAAAATGGATAATGCAGTTCACTGTATAATTCAGCAATGTCTCCTTCTCTTCCACGTTTTTTGAAATCCCTCTCTGCCATGCAGTAAGGAGGTTTTTCTGAACGGAATACAGTTCCAACGATGATTTATCTTTCTCTTCAGTATCATCTGCATGCACAGTATCAAACATTGATGCAAATTCTAAGTGGCCTTGATCAGCTTCACAACCAAACGAAAGGATTCTTTGGTTATGGAAGCTGGAAGGGCTATTGTAAAACTGCTTTTCATCATCTGATTCCTCTTCATAATCCTAAATCAGACAAAAAAATCAAGTTTATTCAAGCTTATTGGGAAAGAGCACAGCCTGCAAGGAATTGCCATTTAGTCCACCTCACAAATTAAATCTTTCGGCTAATTAACTTCCTTAAATGCCAGTAAGTTTAAATCACAGCAGTTTCATCTTGATCTCAAATTAAATGTGGTTATTTTGCAATAGGTGGGCAGACAGAACTTAAATTACCTAACAAACCCACAAAATCACACTGCCAAAACAGCTGTAGATTTTATAGTAGAAAGGGAAACCCTGTCCTTCACTGAGCACAGAACATGAGAGTTTTTGCCAAATACCTCTAAGATATGAAAGACATTCAACAAAAGCTCAAAAGCATCAGAACAAAGCAAAACACAAAAGCATGAAATGGAGTGGGGAAAGGCTGAACCATAACTATGGTCACAGAACCACACCTCTGAAAGACACAGAAATTTTGGACTTGATGAAAGAACCCTCTGAAACTAAGGATAAATATAAGTATCTTATTTACTAAGGATAACACCGTGCTTATTAATATACTCTACAGTCCCACTATATGTAACAGAGTAATGTTACATTTTATTTTAAAGTGAAGCTAAAGCTTTAGGTCTCCAGAGAGACCTTATGGAAACTTCCAGTCTGTACAAGAGGCTACAAGGTGGAGAGGGACTTTTCGCGTGGGCACGTAAAACAAGAGGACAAGAGGGAAGGCTTTAAACTGAAAATGGGCTGGTTTAGATTAGATAGTAGGCAGAAATTCTTTACTCTCAGAGAGGTGACACACTGGCACAGGTTGCCCAGAGAAGCTGTGGATGCTCCATCCCTGGAAGTGTCCAAGGCCAGGCTGGATGGGCTCTGAGCTCCCTGCTCTAGGGGAAGTTGGCCCATGGCAGGTGGGTTGGAACTGGTCCCTTCCAACCCAAACCACTCTATGATTCTACTAAAATACAATAAACTGGTGCATATGTAGATTAGCACATACTCTTCGAAAAGTTAATGCACTGCTGAAAGAAATGTTTGAAAATAAAGTATCAGTTAAAAAAAATAAGTATATTCCTCACACCAATAAAGGAAATCAGAATTTAACCAATACTAAATTGCTTTAAATAAACCTAAAGAGAGCAAACATATCTATATTATTTGGAAAAAAACCATTATTCTTTCCATACATTAAAATGAAATAATTTCACAATTTTAAGTGGAAAAATGTTGTTAAGTACCAGTAAATCCATAGTTTTCTCACTCATTTCTGTTGTGTCCTTCTCCAGGAACTTTGGAATGCTGGAAAAGATGCAACTTTGGTTTTGAACTTGTTTTAAAAGACTTGCTTTTAAAGACAACAGTGATCGTAGATGCTGAGATCTCCCTTTAAACTGAAAGAAATGACAGTAACAGAAAACATATTATCAGACTTTAGGAAGACAAACACTTTATAAACAAGTCAAGGAATCAGATACTTTTGTTAAAAGCTTTAATTCAGCAGTCCCAGACAGAAAGGGAGAACAGGTGAGCAAGCACCTGCTTGCAGAAACAGTCATTTGACCATGCTCCAGGAGAGCAGAGTTCTGTCAGCACCAGACAACTTTGGTTAGCTTCATATTGAAAAGATATGCTTTCTTGAGCCCTGAAAAGGCCCTGCAAGTTTGCTTGTATGTTGGGTTTTCTTGCATTCTTACTAGTAACACATCTCTTTAAATCCTTAAATCCTTGCTCACTATTCTAGCTTATGCATGAATACCATAACTCATTTCTCCAAAAATCCCAAATAGAAAATGAATTGGAAGAGAAGTTGTATTCCATTCACGAATACAAAAATTCTGAACTAAGTATCTGTTACACCTTACATGGCTGCCAACAGCTGTAGGACCTTCTTGTTCAATGGTATCATAGAATTGAATCATAGAATCAGCTGGGGTGGAAGAGATCTCTGAGATCATCAAGTCCAAGCCTTGATCCAACACCACTGTGACTACCAGATCATGGCTCAACCCAAGATAGTGCCACATCCAGTCTCACCTTAAAAACCTCCAGGGATGGTGACTCCACCACCTCTCTGGGCAGGCCATTCCAATGCCTGACCACTCTCTCTGTTAAGAATTTCTTTCTGATATCCAACCTAAACCTCCCCTGGCAGAGCTTAAGCCCATGCCCTCTTGTCCTACTGTTGGTTGCCTGGGAGAAGAGACCAATCCCCACCTGGCTAATCCGATCCCGTCAGATCTCGGAAGCTCAGCAGGGTCAGCCCCGGATTAGTACTTGGATGGGAGACCTCCTGGGAAATGCCGGGGGCTGGAGGTTCTAGTCCTGAGGACTTCACTGGCACCGTCCAAGCTCGCTCGGCCGTGGCAGATGAACCTCAGGACTGAAACGGTGGGGCCAGTTCTGCGCACGCTGAGCCTCACCTAAAATCCACTGCGCAGGCTGGAAGGGCACGTGGGGACAGCCCTGCCCAAATCTTCGTTCGTGAAGCTGAGCCACACACACAACATCCTTTCAGGTAGTTCCAGACAGTGATGAGGTCACCTCTGAGCCTCCTCTTCTCCAGGCTAAACAACCCCACCTCCCTCAGCCTCTCTCTCCCCACAGCACTTGTGCTCCAGTCCCTTCACCAGCCTCGTTGCTCTTCTCTGGACCTGCTCCAGCACCTCAAGATCTTTCCTGAGCTGAGGGGCCCAGAACCGAACACAACACTCAAGGTGTGGCCTCACCAGCGCAGAGTACAGGGGAAGGGTCACTGCCCTGGGCCTGCTGGCCACACTGTTCCTGATACAGGCCAGGATGCCATTTCCCTTCTCCCAGACTTAGCTCAGTTTAAAAATGAGAGAAAAATAAGCACAAAATGCTTTCAGCAAACTTTAATTGCCAGCCTTGACTGAGTGCCTGGTGGACACAGGCGTACGGCATCCCTGGGACTGCTGCTGACTGCTCTAAAACAGCAGCAGCCCCAGAGACAGGAGTCACAGAAACCTTTCTGCATCACTCTGAAAGGATGAGTTGATCAGAGCAGCGCAGTGCCCGTCAATGCTGTGCATCAACTCTATAGATGCAGAAATCCCTATTTCTTTTGCAGGTCCAGAAAAAAGTACCACAGTGACAGTTCAGACTGTTCCCCTCACCACATTCTACTGAAATATCGCCCAGACATCAAAGGAATAAAATTCCAGAAAAACTGTGTATTCATTGTTTTGCAGACCAACACTACTCTCAAAACAACTTTATAACTCAAAGGAATTTATGCAAATATCACAGTAAACTAAACTCAGGTACTCAGTTTAGAAGTTACACACTTTCATACAGATAAACCTTTTTACTGGAAGTCTACAAAATCATTCACAACCCCACCTTGAAGTTCAGCAAATTCCGGCGGATATTTTCAAGCTGTTGGGTTGAATCCAGCAAAAGGGATCTTATAAATCCTGACGGTGAAAAGTTATTAGGAAATCTGAGCACTGTTATCATGTATCCATCAGAGACAACGAGGTAGGGCAACCTTGAATGTGAAGCCACAGAGAATCTCTGCCTCATGAGATCACGTTCAGCATCTGAAGAACCAGGAGACCGCCCAGAGTCTTGACAAAATGAGTGCTGGGGCCTAAACCAGAGATACAGCAAAAATTATGAAGCAGCTACACATGTAATAATCATGAACAGAAGAGAGAAGAAATAACTGAAGAACATCTAATACTATGCTCTCTGCTATCCCAGTAACTCTCAGAGCACTAAGGAAGTGCCTAAATTTTTGCAGGATGAGCACTATGGACAGACTATTTGTGCTTGCAAGATGACAGTATTTTGCTGCTGTAGCAACTATGTAAAATTTAAATAAAATTAAAACCAGCTTATTTCATTAATAAGAATTGTACTTTTTCATAATTTAACTTCAAATTTCTACACTATGCATTCTTATCTAGCTCTCATTAGCCAAGACAGATGCTCAGAGATCAAACTGGAAGTCTCTTCTAAGAAAGCCATATATGGAAAACAAAAAGAATCCCTCAAGATCTGAATCTTAGGATTTCAGCATCAGTTCAAATATTCAGAAGAAAAATTATACAAATACACAAGTCTTCACTTTCAGAAGAAGGCTTTACAAAATCACTTATTAGAGAAATCCCTCCTTACTGAGTTCCAGAGGGCTGTCTTATGCATGTATTTTAATGTTAGCCTTAGGACACATTATTGCCAAGTACAAAGTTATTCTTTGGCTTTATTTGAAGAAAGGTAGCCACAAACATTCAATAAATAACCATAATAACATGTATTTTAATACATTTTAGGATCTGATTTTTCAACCAGGTACTGTAAGAAGGTATTATAATGCTTTGAACATCTTCATGAGATGTTACATTCACACACTGCCTGGATTAAGTCACTCAACATCAACAGGATTTGAAAAAAAACCCTTAATGTTTACATTCTGCTGTGTATGCTCTAGTTATTTAGACTGCACTACTTTTTGTAACTTCCAATTGATGCTGAAGAGCTATCAGAGATCTTTCTATTCTCTCACACACCCAGCAGCATGATTTCAAAATTTACATCTGAAGAATCCCAAAAGAACATTATAAAAGATAACTGGGTTTTGTCCATGCAAGTATGTTATTTACAATACCCAGTATGTAAACTTTATGTCAAGTTCTATAGGTGAAATTAAACAGTTAGCAGAGAAACAACACTGGATTAAAATAAATTCGCACTTTTAGTACTTCCATAAGTTTAATTTCCTCTTACATCATAAAAGCATGCTATTTTTAATTATTAATACAATCAAACACTTCCAGAAGAGCAAATCATTGATGTACATTTACATGGTCACAATACCAATTTTCATCACGACAAACCCATTATAAGAAATAGAAGAGAACTATGAATGAGAAACAGATATTGGGAAGACAAGCAAAAGAGTGAATTTGAAAGATTACTTTTATGTAAAATTATAATAAATATGATAGAAAGTAAGATAAGACCATAAGACAAAAACATATAAACATTCAAATCCTTTTACCTGTATGTTATAAGTGGATGAAATGGAATAAACTGTGCTGGTCCAAATTCTACAGAGCAGCCAGATGCAATTAAGGTCAGCAATTCACCCAGGCATGTCAATAAAATCAAAGATCCACGTTTTAACATGCAAGCCAAGAAAAGGCCATCAGGAGTCCAACTCATATCACCAACCCAGTAAGATCTAAATTGGACAGGTAAAAAAATACTTTTTTCTCTGTCAAATTTCTACATCAGAAGGTTAGAAAAGTTTTAAAACAAACAACCAAATCACAACAGAAAACTAAAAATAATCCACAAGAGCAGCAGAAACAGCATCAATTACTGACCTGATTAACTTGGATGGGACCATGTTATTCTTGCTACTACAACCTTTAAGGCTGCCCGAAACAGTTACAAAATTCAACGTGTTTAAAAACAAAACCTGAGTGGCCTAGAAAGAAAAAAATAAATGCAAAGACATACATAAATGTTGGCATCAAAATGTCACTATGGTAAGGGAACAAAAAAGTCTATTGTTAACATTCATTTCACTTGATGTAACAGAAATAATTTTACACGTGAAAGTGACATTGCACTTCAGTGTTTATGACTATTACAGTATTTATTAAATTTTATACTTAATTACAAATTTGAAAAACAATTAAGGACTATTATATACTCAATATACCATTTGATATTCTTGTTAACATAACTTTTGCTGAAACTCTCAGTATAAGATCACTCTTCTTTAGTCTTATTAGCAATTAACAACTGGAGTTTTGAAGAATTGCATCATCCCAGCCTGGTACACCAAATAAGCTGGTCCATAATCCTTCCCACCATGAGCACTTAAAAGTACACATTAGGATTTGATCTGAGTTGTTAGAAGCAATAACATTATGAAGTGCAAACATAACCTCCAATACATGTTAGGCTGAGGCTTGAATGAAAATCATCACAAATCTCTACAGATAAAATGCAGTAACTGAAATTAACTTCCTTATTATTGAAGACTAGAAATGACAGAGGAGCTTACACGGACTTCTAACTGAACACCACATTCAAAACATTACAATTTGTAGCAGAATTTTTTAGCTGTGGATATCACTGTGAATATAATCCCATGTATCTCTATGAATGCTGACAAATCATCCTAAAAGTGTGTTTTTAAATCCCTGTTACCACTTCATTCAAACTGAACTATTAGCTTAAATGAGCACCACCATTCATATACCTTTGGATCAGTTTGGTTGACAGCTACTGCAAGCAGAAGTCCATCTCTTGCAAACGCACACAGCAAAGCTCCTCGTGACTTTACAGACACACACTGAGGAACCAAATTAACAAGAGAACAAGTCTGCTGTACCCACTGGATCTGGTATGGCAAAGAACTGAATACCAACAAAAAGACAAGAAAACCAAGAGGTTACTCCATTATGCTGAATGGCATTATTACAGTAAAAGAACACACACGACAAAACCATATAGAGCAGGAACAATAAACACCTTTTTTTTTTTTGAAGTGTGTTACAAATGAAAAAATATTTTGCACTTGCACAAGTTTAAACATTATTTCTGATCCCTGGGAATAATTTTTATAGGACAGGAATTTGGGCTGTAAGTATAGAACATGCAAATGAATATAGATGATGCATGACATAATTAAGGCAGTTGCATTTTAGCAAGGAACAGCTTCCTCCGACCTTGCAACACTGTCCAGTGCAGGAATACTCAGAACCAGAAAATAAACAGTAGGCTGCTGTGAGCACAGCAGCTGTGGATGCCCCATTACTGGAAGTGTTCAAGGCTGGGCTGGGTCAGGCTTCCAGCAACCTGGCCTAGAAGGTGTCCCTGCCCATGGCTGTGGCGTTGGGATAAATGAGCTTTACAAGTCCCTTCCAACTCAAACTGTTCTGTGATCCTACAAAGATTCAAAAGGACACAAGATTCCATTTAGAAGCCTGCTACCCAACAGACAGATAAAAAAGCACATTAACACAGAAAAAACAATAGTAAATAATGAAACTGAGCATGAGTTAGCATAATAGATATGAGTAACATGTCTGAGGGTTTTGAATTCAGGCCGCAATTGCTATTGTGTCTGTGTAAAAATACATGTATATATACACATAGATAGATAGATAGATAGATAGATAGATAGATAGATAGATAGATAGATTATGCATTTCTACACAGAGCACATTATGCTCTATTTTGGTTTTTATATAACCAGAAAGGCATTGCCATGCTACTGACAAACTGAGTGAAGATTAGCTCAAGAAGGACACCATTAGTCAGTCAGTATCAAAAGGGCATTATATAACAAACGTAGTTGTACCATGTAAAGTGCAGGGTAAAATTTTAGGAAGTTATTCAAATGATAGCTGCAGAAGACACTTCTGTTTAAACTCATGGATTTGTGTATCTCTCTTAGGAAGAGGAATAATCTGTGCTCCAGATTATTGCTCAATTGCATTTTTAAGTGGTTGTATCAGCATATTTCAGTATGTGGTCCCAACCCAGACAGACAGATACATGCCGGCTCTTTCATAGTCAAGCTGAAGAGATGAAAAGGGGTATAGAAAACAAATAAAAGAGACAAATCTGTGTAATCAAGGAGAGGGAGAGGTATTCAGGGCATTCATGGCTGAATGTACAAGAAATACAGAAAATGTAAGATTCATAAGCACTATAAACAAGAAGAAGACATTCTATTAGCATGATGCAAAAAACTCTGGCAGTAAAACACGTGTGCACAGATGTGTGTCTGTATACACAGCCACCCACATGGAATGATAAATGCTCTCAGTTTTATTTAATTGTAAACTAATAATGAAATATGGAGCATGTAAATAAATGCTATTATTTTACAAGGATCATGCAGTGATAGGACAGGGGAGAATGGCTTCAAACGGACAGAGGGCATGCTATGAACTTACACATGTAAACACAAGTAAGTACCTGTAACCACAGGCTAAGGGGACATCCCCATAAATGGGTTCAGTTGCAGCTCTGAATCCCAGCTCTAAAGAATAATCAAAATGCTCCTGAAGTTACGGTAACTTCAGGTATCTTTGAACTTACCTAACATGTTTCAAGGTATTTTCATGTCACTGAAGAATCAAAAATGTGAGCACCAAACACTCTCCAGAGTAAAATACAAACGTGCATAAACAGCAATCACCCAGTATCTATGGAAAAAAAAGAACAGAATCAAAACAAACCCCAAAAGCTTGTTACACACAATTTTCTCTTTAATTATATATTTAAATCAATAGCTATCACAATTCAGATTAAATAACATAATGTTGTCATTCAGAAACATAAGGGCTGCCAAGAGTATTAATGGACCAGATAAACTGTGATCTGATTCACTACGGCCGTTCTTATGTCGCCATTAAAGGTAACACGAGCTGAACTACTAAGTTTGCACATGATACCAAAGAGGCACACATTGCTCTCAAAATTCACTGTAGCTTCTGCTTCTCTAATTTAATTAAGAAATAAAATTATTGCTTTAGGCTTACTTTGTACCTGATTTTGTATGAAAGCAGCATGCACTCCAATTCCCTTCTCTTCAGTAGAAGGCAACATGACTGATTCATCAGGTAAAATTTGTGTCCAACGCCCAGAGTGTTTGTAAGAGGATGTATTTCCATGGTCTGTGCTCTCCCACAAGAAGACACAGCTGTAGCAGTAGTTAATAGTGCCTTTCTGCCATCTCCAGATACATAGAAGTACAACCGCATTAGACACTCTGGGGGAAAAAACCAAACAAAACCCAACAAACAATACAACGTGGCAGGATAGTTTCTGTTCCATTGTTAGATACAGAATTAAAATGAATAGAGAAAGGAAATTTCTTTTCTTGTCTATCACAAGAAATCCGAGCTGCCACCTTAAGTATCTTTCATTTCCAGCTTCACCAATGATGGCAGACCTTGGGCAGCAAGAATGTCAGATGGGATGCCAATTTTTATGCATCTTATGAATTATCTTTCCCGCCAGACGCAACCATCAACCACATTTCCTGAGGCTGCCTTTCTTGAAATCCATCTTTCATGAAAAGCAGCAATAAATGTGTAACTACTCAACTATGTATTACCTTTAGATACTAAATGCACTACTGATCTTCCCTGAAATTACAGAATTGCTGGACAATACTTCATTTTACAAGCTGATATCAGTGATATTATCCAATGCATGATGATTTGATACTTAAGTTTGCAAATATATGCCTTTATTTATTCTCTCCAGCTAGCATTTGTCATAAAATCCCACTTATAGAACAAGCTTCCAGTTGCCCATATACTGTTTATATCAGATGTACATCTGCTCGAGAGTACTGACAACCTAGTCAGGAAGACTTACCTACAGTTACAAACTGACCATTAAAAAGTACACTTACAGTATTGGAAAATGAATTGCTGCTTACAGGGGATTATTAAATGGAAATACCTGCACCATTCAAATGACAAAAAGAACATTTCCCAAAGTTTAGCTAGCATACAAATTATACAAATGCAAAGCAATGTGAGAATATAGTTTTATTCATGAAATAAGTCTAAAGGAAATCCAAATAACTTTCTCTCTACTCAATTTTTCACAGGATTGATTGAAAAAACCTACCTTGTGCTGCTGCCACTACTTTCCCAGACTCTTCGATTGCTGGCACAATTTTCAAGCAGTCCTGATCTTTATTCCAAAGAAACAGCTCTCCTGTTGTAAGTATTCCTGCCAGCCAAGCAGCTGTGTTGATTGGGGGAGAAAAGTTTTAAAGGATATTATTGTGAAGTACTTACATTACTTCCATCTCAGCTACAGTTCTAAAATTGCCAGTAAATGGGCAGATCATTTAGATATTCTGCCCTTCTAGATTGTTACAAACAACATAACACGAACTTCCAACACATAAGATACTGTACTTAACCATTTCCTGATGTTGTTAAGACAACCACATTTTTCAACAATGTCTGAAGCTGAGGGATTTTCTTCCTTGTCTTCCCTGATGCCAGGTTAATTTCATTTATATGTTTACCATCTAGAAGAAAAACAGTCTCTTTTTCCTGTTAAAAGAATAGAAAAGCATTTAATTTTTTTAAATGTATTTTCTACACAAGCCTACAAAATAATGCACAGATAAAAGAAGTTAAGGAAAAACAGTAATAAAAATAGTATGTTAAGAACTGCAATTACAATTCTAACTCCAGTCTTTGTCATATCTGCTTTACAGTACAACATATTTAGCATCAACCTATGGTGACAATCAGTTTGGTTCACAGGTTTCAAACTACCAAACTAATTTTACAGTTATTATTAAAAAGTTCTTCACAGTAACTCAGCTTGCTAAAAAATGACAAAAATTGGACAGTGGCTGTCTTGTCTTGTAGTGTTTAATTTATTGAGATATTTGTCAGTGATTCCAACAGAAAAAAAGGATTGCCCTTAAATTACTACCTACTTAAATTCCAATAAAAGACAAGAAAAAAATTACTCATTTTATCAAAAAAGTCTAAGAAGGCATTTCTTTCAACAAATGCAGGATGTGCTGGCGGAGGTGGGGGGGAATTGTTCACGTTTCCCACCATGTACTGTAAAAAAGGTTATGAAAAACTAGAACCATCAAAACAATAATCTCATATAAGGGACGGCTTTTGTGAAGGAAAACAAAAAGGCTCTGCGTTGTTTCTCTGAGAAATCCTGAATCTCCAGCCTCATGTCAAGAAGATAAAAATCCAAGCCATTTATTTTAATAACTCTTGAGATGTGTTTACATCACTTCCTGAGGCTTTTTTTACCCACATCCTCAACTAAGTGTAATTGCAAACTATTATATAACTAAAAGCCTTGCTCTTCACAGAAGTTTATTCAAATAGAAGTCCATTACACTTATCTGTCCAACCCACGCGATGCGAGGCAACGCTTTGCTTTGCTTGATGGACGTAGAGATGAGCACATCGAGCTTAATCTCCATTCTCATTGAACCCTACGTAACCATCACACAGCACAGCAAGCAGCGGTTCTTTCACACAGCCCTAGAGGAGCTCTAGAAATTAAGAAACAAACAGAAAAAAGGCCGAGAGGTCTGTCAGGAGCGGTGGGCGGAGGGGGACAACGCAGAGGCGAGCTCTGCCCGGGGTCGCTCCCGCTTGGGCACGGACGGCGCCGGTTCATGCTCAGCCCTATATGGATCTATTGCCAACCCGGACCGGGCGGGAGCGCCCGGGACATGGGCGTGAGGCCGGCAGGAGCCACGGGATTGCCCCGCCAGGGGCTGGGAGAGGGGAGCAGCCGCGAGGCCAAGCACGGTGCCAGGCACCCTGAACACACAGAGCGAGGCAGAGCGCGCTGCGGGGCCGGAGCACGAACCGCTGGGAGCGGCCCGGGCCGAGAGGGCGGCCCGGGGGCCCCACCGCGTCCGTGCGGGGCCGGCGCTGGGCGGGCTGCTCGGCGGCACACGGACCGGCCGCGCAAACAACCCGGGGCCCGCTCGCCGCAATCGGGGTCTCGGTGATGCGGGACCCCGACTCGGTCTCGCCAGCCCCAGCCGAGCCCTAGTGCCGGCCCCAACGCCGGTCCCGCCAACCTCCCGCGCTGCCGCAGCCGCCGGGGCCGGGCCAGGGCTGGGCCAGAGCAGGGCGCAACCGCAGCACCGCCCCGGCACCGCCCCGGCACCGCCCAGGCACCGCCCCGGCACCGCCCCGGCACCGCCCAGGCACCGCCCCGGCACCGCCCCGGCACCGCCCCGGCACCGTCCCGGCACCGCCCCGGCACCGCCCCGGCACCGTCCCGGCACCGCCCCGGCACCGCCCCGGCACCGCCCCGGCATCGCCGCGGCATCTCTCCAGCACCGCCCCGGCATCTCTCCAGCACCGCCCCAGCACCGCCCCGGCATCTCCTCGGCACCGCCCCAACATCTCTCCAGCACCGCCCCAGCACCGCCCGGCACCGCCCCGGCACCGCCCCGGCACCGTCCCGGCACCGCCCCGGCACCGCCCCGGCACCGCCCCGGCATCGCCCCGGCATCTCTCCAGCACCGCCCCGGCATCTCTCCAGCACCGCCCCAACATCTCTCCAGCACCGCCCCAGCACCGCCCCGGCACCGCCCCAGCATCTCCCACTCACCCATCTCCCCAGCACCGTCCCAGCATCTCCCCAGCACCGTCCCAGCATCTCCCCAACATCGCCCCAGCATCTCCCCAAGATCGCCCCAGCACCGCCCCAAGCACCGCCCCGCCCGGCTCCCGGAGCGAGGGAACGGCCCCGCGCGAGGGTCGGGAGGGTCGAAGGGTCCCAACGCACAAGGGTGGATCTTCCTCTGCCTCCCCGAGCCGGGCTCAGCGTGAGGCTGTTCGCTGCCTCCGCCTCTTAGACCGCCGGCTTGGCAACCCGAGGGGGAGTCTCGCCCGCAACCCTGAAAGCCAGCCGTATCCTGGACAGCCAGTCGCATCCCGGACAGCCAGTCGCATCCCGGGCAGCCAGCCGCATCCCGGGCAGCCAGCCGTATCCTGGACAACCAGCCGCATCCCGGGCAGCCAGCCGCATCCCGGACAGCCAGTCGCATCCCGGGCAGCCAGCCGCATCCCGGGCAGCCAGCCGCATCCCGGGCAGCCAGCCGCATCCCGGGCAACCAGTCGCATCCCGGGCAGCCAGTCGCATCCCGGGCAGCCAGTCGCATCCCGGGCAGCCAGCCGCATCCCGGGCAACCAGTCGCATCCCGGGCAGCCAGTCGCATCCCGGGCAGCCAGTCGCATCCCGGGCAGCCAGCCGCATCCCGGTCTGCATCCCGGACAACCAGTCGCATCCCGGACAGCCAGCCGCATCCCGGTCTGCATCCCGGGTGGCCGGCGGGATGGCACAGGTGGCTCTGTGCCTCTGGTCTGCCCCAGTGAGACCCCACTGGAGCGCTGAGCCCAGCTCTGGGGTGCCCAGCACAGGAAGGACGTGGAGCTGCTGGAGCGAGTGCAGAGAAGGGCAGCGATCATCAGAAGGATGGGGCAGACTGAGAGAGCTGGGGATACCTTGTAGCCCTTCAGTACTCAACAGCGGCTTATAAAAAAGAGAGAAAGGGACTGTTTACAAGGTATGTAGTAATAGAATAAGGGGGAACGGTTTTACAGAAGAGCTTGATTAGATGTTAGGAAGAAATTCTTTACTTTGGGGATGGGGAGGCACTGCATAGCTTACCCAGAGGAGTTGTGGGTGCCCCATCCCTGAAAGCCTTCAAGGACAGGTTGGATGGGGTTTGAGAAACCTGGTCTAGTTGAAATGCCTCTGCCCATGGCAGGAGAGTTGACTTTAGGGTCACTTCCAACCAAAACCATTCTGTGATCCTAAAAAGAGTGGGGGGTGTGGGAGTGAGCAATAGTTACTTGCCAGATGGGACTAAACCACAACAAAGTGAAATACAAGTTGTGTGAGCAGACAGACACTTTGTTCCATCACCTCGAAGAAATGTGCTTGAATCCCTTAGAACAGCTGTTCTTTCAAACTGTCTCTTGCTTCTGCCTTCCATTACCTTTCCTTAATCACAGTCTTGACTGGGAATTAGTAACACTGACACAGAAGGAAAACAGTCCCATAAAAGTAAGGATACAGTTGTTGATAATATTGACAATGAGAAATGGTTCACATTCCTGCTATTTACTTCCCTGTAACTGTCACCATTTATTTCATCTACTGCATTAGCACATCCCTCTCTGCTGATCTGTTTTCCACATCTCCAAATCTAAACTGGGAAAACAAAGCCTACCCTTTCTTCATCTGAGAGCAGAGCAAGTGTTATGGAAACAAAAGGTAACGTCTACGCTGCAATTACTTGCTGTCATCTGAAAACTATCAGAGGTACCTTGTGATATACTTTGAAATACTCTCTTTGATAAAGTTGTAATGTTGTTAGAGGCATCCTTGTTCTATTAACTAGAAAGAAAAAAGAAGTGTTGAACCTTAAGTCTGTGACTTGTGCCTGTTTTCAACTCTTCTGTTATTTCTCCAGATCTGAGAATAGAAATCCACTTAATGGACTACAGGATATTGCTTAACACAACATACATTCATGAAAACATTGAAATTTAATTAAAGACATGAGGCGAGACTTTGGACATCATTTGTATGAAGAGAACTGCAGTAACAGGACCAGCATAAATGTTTCCTTGTTATGAAACATAGCAGAAAATAACTTTTAATATGTAAAGATAGTATATTTCATATGGAAATATCTAAATCTTTTTCCCAGGACACACAGGATTTTCTCTGTTTAAATACTTTGTAAGGTGATTTTAACACCGACAAAGGAGAAAAGCTAATACTAATATTTCACCTTTATTTTTAAAGGTAAAAAAACCAGATGTATTTGAATTTATATATTACTTCACTGAATGCATTCTTTGGCTTAAAATCATCAGATTGTAACTAGTAGTTCAGATGGAAAGAAATGTACTTTAAGCAAAATTTTAGAGTAATCAGATCTGCTAGTAAAGGCATTGTAGAGCAATTCACTTAGCATGTGAGGAGCAGAGTGATTGATGCCTGCATTCTCCAGCACTTTTCCTTCCCCTTGTCTGGACACAAGGCCCTTTGGTGGGGGTCCCATGTCCTCTGGAAGGATGGGGAGAGCAGAATGGAGCAGTGGAAGCTTGCTGAGCCCATAACCCTGAGGTCAAGAGACTAAAACCATCCACTGCTAATGGATTTTTTGTCTTCCATAAAGCACAATGATTGACAGCAGTTGAACAGGAGCCAGCAGTGTGTCCAGGTGGCCAAGCAGGCCAATGGCATCCTGGCCTGTAGTCATTAGTAAATGTGCAGATGACACCAAGTGAGGGGGAGAGTGTCAGTCTGCTGGAGAACAGAAAGGCCCTGCAGAGGGACCTGGACAGGCTGGAGAGATGGGCTGAATGGGGGTTTAAAAATGTGCCCAAGTCTTTCTGCCGGTGCGGGTGAGAAAAAGGACAGTTAAAACTCACAGTATTTGCGTCCATGTGGTTGTCAGACAGATGCATGGTTGTTTCTCCGGGCCGAAGAAAGCTGGAGGTGGCCGTAAGGTCGGACAGAGGAGTGCCTGCAGCCTGCCCTCGTGTCGAAGAAGCTCTCCCAGGCTGAAAAACTTATCTTGGGTTTTTAAAACTAAATGTTCATTTCCTGTGTGGGGTTTCTTTGTTTCCAAAGGGGAAGCCAAGGCATCCTGTGATAGGGAAGTTGCTGTAAAGTCATTTTCAAAGCTGTTTTTGCCCTCTGGGGGCTCAGAGTCTGAATAAAAGGCAACACTTTTATTTTTTCTATTTTTTTCTGGTGATTTTTTGGGCGACCCAGGCTGCTTTATAGCAGAACCTGCTGATTTGCTGTTTTTTTCTTGTACATCTAACATGGCAAGGATGTGTGTCCAGGCCACGGACGCATGGATGGCTGCACAGTCATTGCTATTAGCTGCTTGCCAAATGTGTCTGTCCAAAAGGTCCCAGTCCTTAGCTGTAAGACAGAAAGGTAGCTTATGATTGCTTTTCATGATAAATTTAGAAAGGCATTTTAAAGAATTTTTATCATTTGAAAGCAATATATTTTTTAAACTTTTATAATTTTGCGTTTCTCTTCTTGACAAATATGCACCCATGTCTTTAATTTAGGGTGTGAAACTTCGATGCCAAGACCTGCTCTCACCTCTGTCCTGCGAGATGAGATGGCTCGTGTCCTTCTGCTGCTTTCCCTGGTACTGTGCGCTGAACAGAGACACGCAGAAACGCTGAGGTCTTGGTATTGTTGCTAAGCCAGAAGCTCCAGTCTGTCCTCTGGCTCTGAAGTCAGTCCAACCTCACAAACAGGGGCACCATCTATGAGGGTTGGTTTCTTGTAGCTTCGTTATGCTGTGTGCTGAAGGAATCTGCGACAATATGGAATCTCCTGGTCCTGGATTATTAGTCCAGTAACCCAGGAGAAGTGTGTGCTCTCTGCTCACCCCGACCATGTGGTCTCTGAGAGCCCCCCAGAAAGGACACGCACGGACCACCGGCGAAGGCAGGAACAAAGAGGAAGTTTAATCAGGGGTACAGGTTTATATGGACTTTGGAGTGATACAAACTCACCAATAAGGGACAAGGGGGGAGTCTGAATTTGTGCCAATAAGAGTAAGGGGATTTACATTCAATGGGAGAGGGTTTCAGGTAACATGAGGTCACTGTCCTTCTCCCAGCCCCCTGGCCTGGCAGCGGGTTATGGGAAGAAGAAGCAATGACTATGCAGTTTTTACATTCAGTACATTCAAACCACATTAAAAACATCAGTTGTTAAAGCATTCTCAGTGGCTGGTGGATTTTCTTCATCAGCCCATTTCTGGCGTGACATTCTTCAAGCCATGTATTGAGAATGCATTGCTACAGACAACCATAGTATTAACACACTATTTTAAAGATTTCTCTGGCTTTTTATCCTTTGAGATGTCTCAGTGTGTTGTGTGTGCTGTCTGGATGGCTTAAGCTTTAAGCAGGGAACATGCAGTGTTTAATCTTGTTCAGAGTCAGAGATGCTGCTCATGCTCCAGAAGGATAACTGATCATTCCCTAAATAATGCTTTGTTTACAAATGCTAACCAAAAAATATATCAATAAAGCTTCTGTATGAAAAACTCTTTCTGCTTTCCTTATGCCTTGACACTGGGGAATATGAAGGGAGAGCTGACAACTCCCTGCTGCTCTGTTAAGAACAAATAAGCACAACCCAAACAGCTCCTTCTGGAGAAGCTGGCACCTGACTTCCCCATTCTTTCTCTGACATGCTTTTGTCTATCCTCTCACAAAACTGCACACAATGATCTCTACTAGATGGAGCTGACTAGCAGTCTCTCTTAATGCAAAATCTATTTACTCTGCCCAACTGTTACGTGTGCCTGTAGATGCAGAACCAATGCCCAGTATGTGTGTACATTTGGATAACTGAGCCAGAGGTTGTTTACCAGGGAGAGCGTGTGTTTGCCTTCAGTGGTTCTCTCTAGGCATGTAATGTAGGCATACTATTCTAAAACTGTTCAAAATTCAGATACTTGTTTGTTCACAACTTTAGTTCATTTAATAATTTCGTTTTCCTGTTAAAGTTCTTGCTTTATCATCACAGAGTGGTGATTGAGTACTTCTTCAGGTATTATCCAAAAACAGATGCACACTTACTAAGCCAGCTTTAGGTATAATTTTCTCATTCTTCCCTTCTCCTGGTTGTTTGCTTTAGCAAAAGCATTCCTATTCAGGCAATGCTCGTCACTGCTGCCAACTAGAAAGCAGCATTTTTTAATTCTAAATAAAACCCCCAAACCTAAAAGCAAACAGCAGCAACAACAAAGAAACCAAGTATTCCCTGCCCCTAGTCCAAATGTGGTGATGATAATTTCCAAGAAGGTTTCTTTTGCATTGTACAAGTGAACAAGTGATGCAAATTTCTCAAGAAATGGATCTGATCACCAACTGAACAAGAAACCAGTCATAGCTAAATGCCTCCTTTTACACGTCCTGAAAAAGTTAGAGAGGAATCGAGAACTCTAGAACTTGACAGTTCTGAAAAATAGAATTCTCAGCTTTGATGCTCAGAGAAAGGAGAATCATAAGATGCACTGTGGTCCCAGATTTTCTGAGTGTGTAATTTCTGGCATACATGTTTTTATCACATCAGCTGCCTTGCCTGCACTGAACTCAAGACAGAAAGACTTTCCTTGTGATAACTTTCTGTATGGTATCTCTTTATTGGAGGGATTGGAGTGGTTCTTTTTAGTGCTCTGGATTAACCACCCTCTCTACTGTCTTGTGCTTTGACACAATTCTCACGGTTGTGGGTGGATAGGTGTAGGTGTCTGTTGCTGGTTAGGAGGACACTACATAAGTCTTCTTTTAAAGTTTAGCTAATGACTGTAAATTATAGCCTTTTGAATACAAAGGGCTTCTCCAAATTAATCTACGTTTCACAGTTTGCAATAAACAGCACCATATTTGTGCTTCAAAGGGATTATTAATACAGAGAAAAAAGCATTGTAGTTAACAGTTCAGAATAAAGCAACAACAGGAGACTTTTCAAGAAACTTCTTCCTACAAATGTCTTCAGTGTTGTAAAACATTTAGGAAGCAGAAACTAACTGCAAAACAACAACCATCTGATACTTTGCTCTCCTTCCTCCCTCCTTCCCTCCTTCCTTCCTTCCATGAGATTGCCGTAATAAAAGGGACACAACACAGACACACACACACAGAGACACAGACACACACACACAGAGACAGACAGACACACACAGACACAGACACACACACACAGAGACACACACACACACAGACACAGACACAGACACAGACACAGACACACACAGACACACAGACACAGACACAGACACAGACACAGACACACACACACACACACACACACACACACACACACACACACAGACACAGACACTCGGGCCCGCCCCCCACTCCCTGATTGGCCCCCCCAGACCCCGCCCCCTTTCTGCTGAGACCCCGCTCCCTTCCATTGAACCTTCATTTCAACTATTAAAAAGGCCCTAAAATCGCAGGAAATTGGCCCAAATTCCAGAGGAGACTTGAGGAGGGGTGTTGGGGAAGGCGGGGGAGGGGGGAAAAGGATTGAAAAAAATGAGAAAAATGGTTTTAAAAGATGCTTTATTTATCCTTAAGCTACTGCTCTGATGTTGGTCCACAGAGCTCCGTTGGTGGATCCGCTCTGGCGCCCCGGCCCCGGGCAATGCCGGACCGCGCGATTGCAGCGCCGATCCGGGTGATGCCGGCGTGTGCCATGCCGGCCCGCGTGATAGCGGCGCTGGCCCTGCTCAGGACGACCCCTGCCCTGGCCAGGGTTTCACCGGCCCAGGCCAGGCCGACGGCCGCGAACCCCAACGCGGCGCAGATCACGATCCTGCCCGCCGTGGCCAGGACTCCCTGCGCGGGGCGTCCCCGGCGTCCCCGGCGGCCGCGGTTGCCGCCCCGGGGTCTGGCGCCCTCCCGCCTCCGCGGCATCTCCTGCCGGGGTAAAGGGGTCTGGCCCGCTGCCCCCCTTTTATAGCCCAGCCCCGGACAGCGCTTTGTGACGCCACCACCCTGCCGAGCCCCCGTGGTCACAAGGCATTGTTGTTGGTGGGGCTTGTTTGTTCCTGAATGGAGGCTGTAGTGAGGTGGAATTTGGCATCTTCTCCCAAGTAATGAGCAACAGGACAAGAGGAAATTACCTCACTTTACACTAAGGGAAGTTCAGATTACATTTTGGGAAAAAAATTTCAGCAAAAGTGTAGTCGAACACTGAAATAGCTGCTTAGGGAAGTGGTTGAGTTACCATCTCTGGAGGTAATTAAAAGATGTGTAGATGTGGTGCTTAGGTGCATGGTTTAGTGGTGAACATGGCAGTGCTGGGTTAACTGTTGGACTCAATTTAGAAGTCTTTTCTCAAACTAAACAATTGCATGAATCTATGAATCTAATAAGAGCTTGTCTTTTTAACCATCTTCTATCTGAAGTCAAATATAAGGTTTGTTGTTGTGGAGAGGTTAGACATGTGACAGGGCACTTTTCTAGGTGCTTACATACCACATGGGAGGATTCTCTCAGAAGATATGCTTTCATTCCCTTTTCTCTTCCCACAACAAAGGAGTGTCCGTGTCCTGTTCCCCATAATCTAGCAATATATCAAGTAGTACAGTCATGAAGAATATGGATTTTGGATTTACCTACCCATTCCTGAACACAGTAGAAAAATATTCACAGGGAGGCTCTATTGCCACTTCGCTGCAATGTCTTTTATGCCCCATGTGTACTTTGCCTGCTTTGAACCCTCAGCTGGGACTGAATCCTTTTCTTTGGGAGGCTGGCTGTCCAAGGGCAACTATAACATTAAGGTTTTCAGCAAACCCTCTAGATGGAAAAGAGCACACAAGTTTAACTGGATGGTGCTCCTCCAGAGAACTACAAAATAAAGCACTCTTAGGTTTAAGTGGGGAAAGAATCTTTTAAGAAAAATGAACCCACAGACTCATTTTACATGACAACAAGTGAAAGAACCACATGATCCAGAGTTCCCCACCAGATGGGGACATGATGGAAAAAACATTTCTAAAAAATTGGAAGGCATTAAATAGCATGATTTCTTTGACAGCATGAATTTAAGGGCAATTAAGGGTGCGGTGTGGAGATATGGAGGGGTGGCAATCCTGTTAAGAATATTGTTGAAAGAAACTAGGTCTGAGTCAATTTTATCCAGCCCTGCCTTACAACGTTCCACACATGTACTAAAAGGATGGAAATAAAAGAAATTTAGTTTTCACTTTTTTTTTTGTCTTACCTCAAGTTCAGGTTGCCTCAGAAAGAGGGGCACTTCATGCATGCTAATGCATTTGCAGACACACTACTATTTTGGGCAGCCAGGGATTAGGGCTCAAGTGTGATCTGAGAACAAGCTATTACAATAGTACAGGGGCTGTGAACCACCTTTTGAATGAAGCCTGATTTAATAATATGCTTGTGCACATTGTGAAAGCAGAGCCTTGATGTGTAGGTCAAAGAACAGCACTTAAATGTTGGGACACATCTCTGAATTAAAACCGCCTCTCTTTTCTCGATATCCGTTGTGGCTCTGTTTTCCTCATGATAACTCTAATGTTCAAGGTATTTGGATTGAACCATCTGGGAATATAGAGCATGCATGAATGCACATAAGAGCAGTCTCTAAAATAAAGGTTACTACTTTTCCAAATATTTTCTAATTTTTTTTTTGTCAAATGTGAAATGTGACATGGTATTTCCAGGTAAAGAATACTTAAAATTTATCTGAAAAGTGAAAGGAGAAAGGGAGTGTGACTTAAATGGGTGGTATATCAACTCCATAAACAGATAAAAACTTATTTCAGATACTCTGCTCCCTAAAGCAGCTTTTTGTTTTCAACAAAAAAGTATTGGGATGGATCACAGACTAATAAAAAAGGAATACCTTTCTTGACTTCAATATTTTTCCCCAGGTGAATTATTTTCTTTTTATTTCTTTTCTTTTTATTTTTAAGTGTTATTTCCCCTAGAGATGAACTAAATTATTTCCTCAAGAAAAAAAAAAAGACATGATGCACAATCTTTCCCATGTTAACTACCCTACTACATTATTGTCTTGTGTGCTCGTCTAGGGGAAAAGCCATCTGTGCTTTATGATTATTCTGGCAACATTAATAAAATGTTCACACAGTGTTCCTGGTTGCTGAATACACAATACAATTATTGCCAGTTAGTTCTTTTGTTTATAACATTCCACTATATGCTCTTCAGTTGCAACTGGAAAATCAGCCTTTGCTATCACAGGGTGAAATATAAGATTATCACTATTTCTACCTGCACTTCACTTGGAATGGAAGATTTCTATTGTAGTTTATATAAGGATTAACAAAATTTGGCTTTAATAATATAGTTCATCAATGACTAGGTCTGCTGCCATTTAATTTCATGGACTTATGTTAAACTTAAGAATGATGACATGATTTTTCATGGAATAAGGAAGTATGAGGTATGAAAATAGAAGACAGGGTCTAATTGAAATATTTTTAGAAGACTTAAACCTTATTCTCTCTCTATTCCATCTTTTTTTTTTTCATACAAGCAGGTTGGATTGTTTCTTGAATATTGTCCAGTGAATAAACACGGTTAAGTAATGGCATCTGCTAAGACATGAATATAAGCTCTCATCCTGTCTCACAGTCATACTCTTATTCTTTAACTTGATTTTTGATAGTAATCTGGTCAAGGTGTGTAGAAATTTCTTCTCTTTGATAACTCTTCTTTCTTTGAAGACCCAGTTAAGAAAATGTTTGGCAATATAAATACCTGTGGAAAGTCTGGAAAGTAAATTCTTCTAGCAAAACTAATACATGGAGTAAGTATGATGAGCATTGGATTAGCAGAGAGTCTTCTTTGTAAACAAGTAAATTGCTATTAATGTTGATTGTTAAGAAGGTAGGATTGTCCACAGCATAAATTGGAGTAAAAGTGATAGCTATCCAGTGCTTATTGGTTTAAGTATCTATTAAGCCTCTCTTTATTCAAATGGAAACTGGAACAGGTTTAAGGGTATCATATGATGCAGTGCCATGCTGCACACAGGGCCCTTTTATCTGGAGTCAGACCTATATCAAACCAGGATCTCACGCTACTATTTGTGGAGTATATTAGGAGTAAATAGGAATAGAATTTGATCTTATTGTTTCAGAAATATTTAGGATAGTATGAGCTGTCCTTTAAAAGTATTCTGTCTCTCCAGCTTTTATGCAGAGAGACTGTAGAGAAGTGGACAGTTTAGCCTGGGTAAGAGCAAACTGGGTTTCATAAAACTACTCTTAATGTGTGCTTTGAAAATTTTCAAGTTAATTTGAAGACAAGGTATTTATAGACCTCTATGTCCAGCTTCAACTCAATCTCAGGATTTGGGATGAGATTCTACACGTACATGACTGATCTAAGAAGAGTGTCACTAAAAGTCAATAAAATGTGTAATCTTAAATTGCTCAGACTGCAATTTTAAAGTGCAAAGTTATTATTCATGAAATCCACATGCACTATTTAGAATTACAGACTGGTGGGGGAGAGGGGGGCTGAAGGATGTTAAAGAATAACAATTTTATTCTGCTAATTAATGGGGCAAGGAGCATTTCACATTTTTATGTTAATTCAAATCTAGGTTTTATTTTTGTTACACTTTAGCAAACACTTGCGAATATTTTTTCAGATCACTTTGATTTATGTGGATACCTTACAATGAACATAAATATGGTTTGTTATTAGTCAGATGTTTGTCTAGTTGAAAAATACATTTGTTGAAAGGAAACTCAAAGACTCATTATAGTATTTTTAGTCATCATCAAAATGTGAAGATTAAAATCTTATACTGAATCAATTTTCTCTGTTTATGTAACACTTTTAGACATTCATATGAACATTTATATATCTCAATTAATTTACACCTTTTCTGTTGCTTCCATAGGCTTCAGACAAGGAATAATGGTGGCCTATTTTGTAGGAAATTCAGTTATCTAAAGGTGTAGACATGCACCTTTCTCTTCAGTGTTACTTTTGAAAAAATGAAATCTAAAACAGACACAAATACTTTTAGGATATATCTCCTTCTTTCCTATCTGCTAGCAGGATGGCATTAAAAGCTGCTTTGCATCCTGACATAATTTCTATTAAAGCTAGTAGAAATAATTCAATTTTACTTTTTTTCACCAAGTGTTGCACTTTCTAATTCTTTCACACTTGCTTAGTTCCATTGTGTGTCACTTCTAACAAAAGAGAAAATTATCAAATGCAAATTATCTCTTCCTAACATGTTACATAAAGCATGTGTCATAATTTACTTTAGTGAGAAGAAAATGTCTTACCTTTGATTTATTTGTTTATTTTGTTTATGGGGGATTTTGTTGTTTGGTTTTTTGTTTTGTTTTCTTTTCTTTTAAGCAAATCTTGGTTTGGGGTCGGTTTTTTATAATTTCATTTTTTAAACAAAAAAATATTTTTAAAGATTAAATAAAAGTAATTATATATCAGAACAAGAAGTAGAGGATTTACCTTTGTTGTAAAAAGGATGCTAGAAATTGCTACGGGGAATAGATCATAATGTAAAAATATTTTAGAGAAAGTAATATCTTCTCTTTTTTACAAATAATTTTACATGTATTTCCAGGCCACTATGGTATGCCTCGGTTTCATGATTTTAAAACAAGTAAATTGCAGTTTCATCATAAAATTCCTGATAAAAACTTTTCCTTATGTTGAAAAAATGAAATCCAAAGGGATTCTTGCTGGAATTCCTGCAAGATTGCATCTCCCTGTGTAGATTCAATGCCTCCGTTTGAGTCAACTCTACAGCTTTTATCAAAAGTGTAAAGCATGGTTTTTAAAAGATTTTTCTAAGCTGAAATAACTAAATTTGAAATAATTGGCTCAATTAAAATATGACTTTCTTTTATTCTCATGCAACACCAACAGGGATGAAGCAGTTTTAATCTACAACTTCCCTTCCCCAAAGAACTAAATAAAATCCCAAATCTAGCTCTTTCACTTAGCTCCCTTTTTCTTTTCTTTTTTTTTTTTTAAGGTAAAACAGAGTTCAAGTTTAGGAAACCTCATATATGAGGTGTTTTACATACATTAGCTGGAGCCTTACCCAGATTCATAATAAGCATAGACTTTGATGGACATAATATTGTACTTTCACTGAATTATCAGTTCTTCAGTTAGTGTCAAAAAGAAAAAAAAACAAACCAAGAATTTCATTCATGGACCCAGAGTTCAGGAGCTGAGTGATCTCATGAAATAAAGGTGTTTTTTGAAGTAAAACAGAAGTTATGAGGCTTTTATTTTGCCAGTCCTATTGCCTTTGTTTCCTCTGTTGAATTTGCTCACCTGTTCTAAAGAGCAGTGTCAAAAGTTAAAACTCAAGGGAGGAAACCATTGTTGCTGTAGAAAGGTGACATCAGAAAACTCTAGTAAAAGAGGAAGGGTTTGTAACCTACTTGATTTTGGTGGGTGGGTGATATCCTTAGGACATATGTTCCTGCACTAGTCCGGAGATAATATTATATTTAAATGAATACATACATACATACATATACATATACATATATATACATATATATATATATACACATATATATATGATATAGATAGATATAGATATAGATTAGGTATAGATTAGATATAGATATACACACACATATATTTAAAGCAGTATTCACTATAGTAGTTGCACCTTTTTGATATCTTTATATCTATGTGTGCCTTTTACATAAAAAAAGGGGAAATAGTCTCAATATGAAGGAACTAACATTTTTCACTCATTATTTCTCCTCAAGTTACCAAAATTTATTTTGGAAAATAATATAAATTGTAAGCATACATGAATTTTAATGAATTTATCTTAGTCATTTGGATTTATTTCATAAATATAATATTTTCTATTTTCTCTTCTACAGATTTTTTTAACTGTGGTCTCTGCAAAATTTCTGCTCACAAACTGAGAAAGTAAGTAGTTAGGTCTCATTTTCATGTGGACCATTTTTAGCAGTGGGCTTAGTTTAAATTTGCTGTATCATCTGTATAATGTTGCTTTTGTGGCATTATAAACTTCTCATGTGTACTGCCAGAAGACATAAAATGGCCCAGTGGCATATGTTGTGTTCTTGCATCTGCCTAATTTTCAACTTGAAATACCACACAGCAATGTTTGTGATAAACTACACACAACAAGGTCAAAGCAGGTGCCTGCTGGGATGAGTAATCATCTTTATTTCATCATCTCATATCAGCAGGTATCATGGAGACAAAGTGAAAGCTTTTATGAGAGGAGCTTCATACAAACCTCTGAAAAGTTATGAGGCACAAGGCAGAATCAACTAAGAGATAATGACTGTAGATTTGCCATAGAGTGCCCCGCAGTTCAATTTACATTGCATCCTGAAGGGTACTGTGTAGGAAGGACAGATTTTTCAAAACAAATAGGCTTGAAAGTACTATCTAATCACTAATGCTCAAACTGTGTGGGCTGCTTTTAGAGCTCCCTCTCTGTAGAAAAAGGGTGTTTTGGTTTGCTTTTTTTCATATGTAGCTTTACCTCTCTCCTTACTCTTTCTGGTTTTTAAATAGCAAATATGTGCATCCTCCAACATATATTTCAACACCTGTGCAGCCCTAATTGTCACATGAAAAGTGAAGTGGTTTTGCAATATCTATAATGAAAATATTTCACTTCTGTATTCTTTCGAATATCTAAAGAATGACCGTATTAGAGACTGGTGGAAGCTAAAGGTTGAATTAGTGGGTGTAGGTAATATTTTAGAAGAATACACTGTAAGAGCTGGAAAAGTACATAGATACATCTTTGCTTAAAACAGCATGGAGCAAAAGCTAAAAAAGAATTATTGAAAATTGCTGTAAACAAAATCTGGATATGGAATTCACAGCTCAAAGGTTCAGCTGTCTGCAAGTTTGTGCTTTGTGAAGCACAACTGTATGACTTTTGAGTCATAATGAACAAAACTTACCGAGTTGTGCAAGTACACAAAGTCAAAGCCATGTAAGACAAGAAAAGTGAAAATAAAAACAGAACTTAGTTTTTAAAATTGCAAATAGTAATTCAAAGCATTATGAAAAACATAAAAACCTATAGCATGTGGTCAGATTTGGAAGACAACTAATGACTGAAATAAAAGATCAACACATTTTGAGGACCAGTTGGTTTTAGAGCAAAATATATGTTATGCTGGATAGGGCCACTTCTTACTAATTACTGTCACCTGGACATACAAACCTCTGAGGTTGTAGCCCTGCTTCAGTTCCTGGCACAGATTGTTCCACTCACACACACACATAACCCCCTTTGTAGACAGCACCTCTGTGCTCTTCCCCTTAGACACACAAATGTGCACCGGTGGGTCTTGTCTCTAGAGACTCCCAAACCTCATGATGTCACCAGCTGCTGTCCAGGACTACACAGATCCCCTTGATAGCCAGTTACTTCTGTGATCTCACCTATGGGAAAGAGTTAGGAAGAAATTTAATATATAAAAGACAGACTGTACTGACTTGGCTTGGACTGATAACCAAACAACCAAAAAAGTGTTTACACATGACAGGTCTTTTTATCCCCATATGTCTCTACTTTCTTACACTTATTAGTCCCCATATCACTTAGATCCCTCCTATTAAGATACCCATAAGAATGCTTGTGCAATCCTGAAAAACTTTTCTGCTGCATCCCACAATGTGTCTGACTGCCTTAGGCACAGACCCCCCTCCCTAAAGATGCTCCTTCTGCATTGACTGACTTTGGTGTGTTTCACAAAAGAGGTCTAGGACTGACGCTTTTTTGGGACAGTCATAGGAGGGCCTGGATGGGACATCACTTCCTCTGAGTCCTTAGTTTGGTGTGCTGAATGCCCTTGAGCCTCTGTGCGCCTCTGAGTTTGTGTACATGAATCTTGGATGGACTGATGGCTTCTGTGATGGGCTTGGGAGGAGAGGGGTGAGGGTTTGTTTGAGGGGCTCCACACCCGATATTGTCTCTTTGTTCTCTTTTGTAGATATCCAGATGAACTTCTGCCAAAAAACCTAGCAAAGTATAGGTGATGCATCTGCAATTGACCAGGGACCACCTACCCAGGCATGTCAAGTGCCTGCTGAGCTGGTGGGAAGCATATTTGTACTTTTATTGTTAGAATATTAATCTTAAATATTGACATGGTATATCAGTAAATACTTGTTGTATACCATATAAATTCCATATAGTTCTGCCAAAAATGCTAAAACAAAAGTGACCAGTGTGGACAGAGCTGCAAATCAGGTTTTGTATGCAAATTTCTTGTCTCTGAGGAAGAATATATAAAAAGAAGGCTTTTCTGCCATGGGTGCCTCAATCACACAAGTTTAATTCTCTGCTCCTGTGTCTAGGTCTACCTGAAATGATGTTTTTGTAGATACCAGCCTTTTTCAATCAGACACGTGGTCAAAGAAAAAGATTAAATTTCAGAGTTTCTTTTACCTACGTGATAGGTATTTCAGTAGTGGGAGGAGACTGTATGTGACATAAGACAATATTCTTGAACAAGCCTCAGAACTCCAAACTCTGTCTCTCAGTCACCATTGAGTCATTACATGTGTGTGACTAACATTAAAAGATGCCTGAAGAAAAAAAGAGTTTCTGTTCTTAGGAGAGTGGAACATGATTGCATACTGTAGTCTGAGAAGCATCTGGGGAATTATTTTAATGAAGAGAAAAAGTGCTAATTGTGAGATGTGATTTTGAAAGGAAAGTAACAAACTGTGAGAAAAGCTGCAAAGTGGTTGAAAAATTCCCTTACTTTCACAGTTTTCTTGACATTTACAGAGAATAAAACCTTCATAAGAATAAAATTCTGTCTTTGTTTCCAAACATCAACTGTTTTTAAGAAAACTGTGGGTTTTCAAAATTTGTGTACTGTAGCAAAATATTCTACTCTGGTGGAAGTGGATTGCACAGATTCTATGTGAATATTTGCAAAAGTAGGAGCACCACACAAGAATATTTAAAAAAACAAGTGCTTGTAAGAATTAGCAGAGTCCATGAAAGGGGTAGCAGAATTTATTGCTATTCTCCTTTTAAAATATGGATTTTAAAAAGTGTAATTACATTAGAAGAAGTTGTATGCAAAGCACATCTAGTCTAAAAGATTTCATGGATCTATCTTCTATGCTTAATTCCATACTTTAAAAAATGTGATTTATCCTGGATTCCTTTTTATCTCAATTGAACTATATAATGGGCTTCTTTAGCACTATAGCAAGAAATAAGTTTTCTTACTCTTCTCTAAGAGATTGGCCAGAAAAAAATTTAGCTGGTCCAGAAAAGAATACTGAGGTATTTGTGAGTGACTCCCTGCAACATTTCCTCCATCCTGGGAGACCTAGTGGGAAAATGACAGGCCAGGTGATGTCCCAATTCAACTAAGAGGAAACTTGCATAATTACAGACACCAGAGCTTTTGGCAACAAGCCACTGCCTACATAAGGGTCCCAAAATAGAACTATGGAATAAACCTGTGACTGTGGAAAAAGAAGCCAAATGGGAATTTTTCTGGAAGACCAGGCAGGGCAAGGTTTTTATCACTCTGTCTTAAATCTGGAAGAAAATGAAGCTATTTAGACACATATTGCTCTAATTTCAGGAGAAAAACAAAACAGCTCTGGACTCAAAGATTCAGTTGAAGATTGTTTATTATTAAGGTCTGGACTTTAATCTATATGAAGGAGCAGATATATGCAAGCCCAGCAGGCTGGATCTCTTATGAGTTTATCAAACAGCCTGTAAATATAAATTATATAAAAGACTTTCGTATGCCCTAACTGGAATTTTTAGTGCCTACCCTGCACCCAAGAAGCTGATATCAGTTATGTCTGGTTACAGCACATGTCAAGTTGCAGTCATAACTTTGAATTGAAACCCACATTACACCTGTGCTACCTTTACAGGAGTGTCTGACCTGGTGCTTTCAATTAATCAAGTAGTTTCTTGCAGGCAAAGCACAAATTAAAATAAAGAAATTATGATGAACAAGAAAATTGCATTGTTCCAATTTATTGCAAATAATTCTACCATAGATAAAACACACCAATAGCATATCAAATATCTGATCTACATATCTAAGAATCTATATTCAATAACAAATTCCCACAGATAATCAGAGAGGAAGATTCTTAGTGTCAGAAAATCCCTCATTTCTCTTCAACTCTGTTTTTGAGCCATTTCAGAGTGTCTGTCTTAAATGTCACCAGATTTTGCAGTCAGAAGAAAGACTTTTTCCAAGGGTACACAGTAAAAATGCACAGAACTTTTGTATTTTAATGCCGCAAACATTTTCACTACTGCAAGTTCAAGAAAAATCAGGAAGTTTCTCGGGTGAAACAAGTGAGACAAACCTCAGCTGGCTGCAAAAATTGCTGCTGCAGTTTTCCAGCTGTGGGAAGCTCACTGCAGATTCAGCAACCATGCGTGACATTATGCTTATTCTTCTTTGGGAAAATAATTAAAATGCTCAGGTTTCACATATTGCCAGTCCACAATTTACTACATTTCACTGGGGAAAATGCATCTCAACATTCCAAAATGTCTTTAGCAACCAATATACGAATAACAAACAATAGTACAGTACAAATAGTTATTTTTACGTGCAAAAAGAAGAACAACCCTCTCCACCTGAATAATGTATTTAAGGCTATTTAAAACAATATATAGAATTTATCTGTAAAATAAAATATAGTGAATCACTCTCTTCTGTGAAAAATTTGAACAGGAATTTAAAATAACTCTCGCTTTTCTACTGTCTACAATAGACAGACTCTTTTACATTTAAAAGAGGAGAGCATAGCTAGCAGAATGGCACAATCTCTTTCAAGCTGGAATACTGCACATTGACTAATGCATCCCTTCCTCTTTGCAAAGTAGCATGATATGCAAAATTTATTCTTTTTCATTGTAATAATTGTCTGATAAATGTCATACACGTGTGGAATGTGTGGATTCATATGGTAAGCTGAGCACCCAAAGTAAATAGGTAATGTGATGAAATAACAAGCATGGTGTGATTATTTAAGACAAAACATCTGATAACCAGACAGCTGAGCCATTACACATGAGGCATAGGTGGTGGCAAAAAAAGCTGAGTCAGGTTGTGCCTCTATAACATTAAAGAAGCTATTCCACAATGTTTACTAACTTTGGAGCATAAAAGCTCCATTTCCTCTGTTGTTGTAAAGATGAATTGACTTTAATGGATGACATTTTCTGGGAGAAAGTCAGGAACAGTTTAAATAATTTTTGTTCATAAGAGTTGCTAGATACTTACTCTTTCTGCCCCATGAGAGGAGCCACTTCAGCTTTACAGGTGAAATTTTGCTAGACAGTACCCTAGTAACCTTGCTTATAGACTGACATATATCGTGATAAAGGGAATACCAGTAGAGATAATATCAGCAATAATATCATATCTCCCTTTGATACAGAAGTTGCAAGGCCTAAGGGATAAATGCACAATGGAGGCTTGTCACATTTGCTTTTATTACCTCTTGTCATTGATATACACTTTGTATACAGGATACATGAATACATATAGGCAGCATATCTTATGATTTAAACCTAGATGTAACTTAGAGAAGACATGATGCTAACAAAAGAAACAGATTTTAAAACTCTGTAGTTCGCACCTTTATAATATCATTGCTAATACAGCGTTTTTGGGAGCATCAGTTATTGCGGCAAAAGATTGTACTGAGATCAAGCAGGACATTCAAGATTATTGTTGATTACCTATCCCTGTTGTCTTCATAATAAACACTTTTGCATTTACATTGGGTTTTGATTAGAATTTTCATATTCAATCTCTAGCTTAGCATTGTAGTTTCAAAGATGGAATTGTTTCTGTTAATTAGAGAGGACTCCAAATGAGAAGAGCGGAAATTCCATGAGAAGGGAACAAAAAGGTTTCGCCCATCCATATTTTTCAGCAAAGTACAATGACTTGCAGTTGCAGATGCTCTTCAAAACCACAGCTGAAGGGAAAAATACCTGGTCATAGACACAGAATCACTCAAGGCATGGTCATGTGAACATTGACTAAATCTGTAGTTTTAGTCAACTTGCTGTCTCACTAACTACTCCAGTAATTTATTTTCCTCACTGCCTCTTTCATACCTGTTTAATTCCATTTTGCACTCTCTCTCCACTGTTACTCTGTTTACTTTTCTTTTTTCCTGTGTTTATAGTCTCTGAAATAAATCACTAAAGAAAGAGGTATGAGGAAGATACTAAAATAGTATTTATTGCCTCCCTGTGATTCCCTCTGTGTGTCAACTCCCTTTTCCTTTCTCTGTGCATTGAAGTTTGAGAGAGGAACACCTACTGATATGTGCTTTGTATACTGTCCAACACTGTGGAGGCTTGTTTAAACTAGCTCTTAAATATTGCTATAATACTGCTTTAGTAAAAATGACTAAAAATAAATATGATTTACATTGATTGAGTATCTAAAAAAGCCAGAAATAAGATCTGTGTCTTCCAGATCTCAGTCTTGAAGTTCTGAGCTGGAATATTATTACATTTTATTTCCTTTTCTTTTTTCCCCCTGCTGATTAGGAGGGAGCTAGAGGAATTATAAGTTAGGTTCACCCAATCTTTTAGGCAAATATTAACCCACTCACCAAAAGTAACCAAGAGGAATATAAAAAGACCTAGCTAACTTCTGAGAACAGCCTATGGCATGTGATATTAGAATATGAACTTTTCAGCAATTGCACAACCAGATGGCTTCCCAGAGTACATGTCAACTAAGGTTTGTTCTGCTACCTGTGACCTTTCAAAAGCATATCAGCCTCCTTTTAGTCATGGAAGCTAAGGCTGACTTTTTTGCAATTTTGTGACAAAATCTGTCCTTTTTAAAGAGTTTAACAAGTGTCCTTGAAAAGTCAATGTAGATGTAGAAATGCTTCCCTAGTGCTGAGTAAAACCCAACTTTTTGAACATAGTCAGTGAAATCTAGTTCTCACATGCCTTCATCGAAATGAGGCTGCAGGATGCCTTCAGGACCTTCCAAGGTGCTGCAGAACAGGGAGTTTGTGTTAGGAGATTGGATTCTTACATACTGGTTTTGTGTGAACTGGAGTTCATACAAGGACTACAAGTGTTGCTGTCACACTAGCTCTGCTGTAAAAGGCCATTCCTTCCACAAAACAACAGAACACTAATGCTGGACATTCCTGAAAGTCTCATCCACAAAGTCTCAATCACTGTGACTGCATAGCTGAAAAAAAATCAGTGAGAGAGGATGTAAAGTGAAACAGACACCAATAAATAACTTCTGTAGTGTCATAGGCAAAAAAAGTCTTGACTTTAGTGCATGTGATATCCCTGTTTTCTTAGGAAGTTATTGCTTATATACCCTATGATGCAGCACTGTGGTTTCTTATACAAAAAGGAAATTACAATTGCAAAACCAGAGAATTTCTTATTTGTCCTGTGATGCGATTAAGATCACAAAAACAGAGAACATGAATAACTCAAGACAGACAATTTTCACAGTGGGAGAAATTAGGAGAATAGAAGCTGTTACAAAACAGTTGAAACTTGAACCTAGGATTGTTGCCCTGCATAGTGTTTCTTCACCACATTCAAAAAGATGGTTACACATTTTAATTTTCTAGTTGCAATTTTTTGTTCCCATAACTATTGCTAAAGTAGTCTTTTTCGGGACACGCTGTAGACAGATGTTCAGAAACAGAGATAATCAACAAATTGATATTGTTTTAATAATAAAAAAAGCAACTACCAGAAATTACTATGCTGATTCAGAGCTCCAGGTATTTTACTATTTTTTATGAAAATTAGTGGGGTAGCAAGGAAAGGTTTGAAGATCCCAAGCTGTCTTAACCCTTAATGGGAAAAAAAAAAAAGGGGGAACAGATCTCCTAGCCTTTGCATAAAACTTTTTTAAGTTCTTGCTATTTGCTGTCTTGCAGTAGGAGGAAGGTTTTGGCATCTTCTTGAATCTTTGTGCTAAAACATCTGTTCCCATAAATGGCATTTTCCTAAAAAAATGAGAGAGAAACATTTTTCCAGGACCTGTGGATTACATTTCAGGGTAGTAGTAATAAAGCAGAATCTCAAGGTTAGCTTGCATCATTTGTTCTCATTAAGAATTGTTAAAGCTGCTTAGAAAAATATAATTTACATCAAACCAAAAAACTAAGTAATACAAAAGCAATAAGAGCACTGTAAATTCAGTAATTACTGCTTCTTTCATTACAGTGTTTTCTCTCAGGCTCTGGAGAAGTTCATGTTTGACTCACAAGGCTTTGAAAGTCTCTCCATCTCATCCTTTAGTAATAGCTGAGGAAGACTAGTCTTCTGAATTTTTTTTAATATAATATTAGACCATGACTTTTCTTTTACTAGAAGAACACAAGAAACAATGCAGCAGGTATCACACAGGTGAACAGGAAAAAGAAGAAAAGAGAATGATCTTCACCACTCCTCTCATATCTTCTTAACTTCCTCCAAGCAATAGGTCAGTCCATGGTATAGCTCTAACATGTGTTTAACAACTTAAACATAACAAGAAGCATTGTGCCAGAGAGTAAGAAACAGTTACACAGGCACAAATATGTAGTAGAAAACTAAGCAGAAGTTATTCATTTAGTGATTTAAGACAACCCATCTTAAAGGTATTGGAAACTCTTGCTTTCCCAGGAGGTAGACAATTATAATAAGCTAAACAGCTGTTTAAAAAGTTGCTTCAAAGAAGAAAACAGATGCTTAACTAATTTTTAAACATTTTTCAGAAAGGAAAACAAAACAAACAAACAAACACAACAACAAAAAACCCCACAAACCCACCAGATTCATGAAAAGCATGCATTTAAATACCCAGAAAGTTTTGTAGCCTAAGCTGAAAACCAAACAAAAAACCATACAGCATGCTGTCTTTGAAAACCCTAGGTATTCTAGCACTCTCTCCTTAGGCACCTATAACAAAGCTATCTGCATCTCAAGAATCTTCATGCTTCTTCTGGATTAACTAACTGAGAGCTGCTGCAATTGAGGATTTTATTTCTACATAGCTTGTTATGTGCTGCTAGGGCATTACAGGCATTTTCCCCAGGTTCAGCCACAGAGAGCAAGTCCCTGTTCCACAGAAATGAAGAAACTGATGAAAAGAAAGCATTCCAAAGACCATTTTAAATTTCTGTAATACTTTCTTTCTGCATGGTGAGTGCTTATTATACACAGAAAATTCAAATGATCCGTGTCTGTGTTATAGCAATTATTACGTCCTCATACAAAGCAAAAGTCAGCTTTTGGAGATCTGGGCTTTGGGAGGTTAGCCTTCAGTTTAGTGATCAGAATCCTGAAGGTGAGCTCACAAATTCCCACACAACAAAGATTCTAGATGCACAAACCAAACTGTATTATACTTGCTGTCCGCAATAATTTTCTCAGTACTGATTTGAAGGGAATTGTCATGGTTGTGGTTGTTACATCAACTAGGTACTACTTAACTTCTACTACTTAACTGAATTTACTATCTACACTCCTTGGAATCATAATTTTGCCTTTCAGTAGGTTTTGAAGCCAGATTTTGGATTTGATTAAGTTTATGGTAGTAGCAGAACATAAATATAAAAAAGTCACTTAGACAAACTGTAACAATACAAATAGTATTGTCATGAGAATATATCTTAATAGTTTACACATTAGCATCTAGAAATTAATGCAGATATCCATTGCCATTAAATAGACATCTAAGATAATCTACCCAAGAATTAAGTTTTAATTCTATAAAATCCTGAAGCGATGTGCAAAAAGATTCTTGTCTGGAGATGGACAAAGCCTTCTAAAACTGGTTTTTGTGTATTTTTCAACATTTCATGTGATTAGACTTTTTTTCTTTCTTTCTTTTAAAAGCTGCCCCGTTCTTCCAGCAGATTTCTTTTGGGAACTGGAAACTTTCTGAAAAAAGTGTCCCATTAGTAATGTATGTGAAAATATCCATTCTGGGTAGCAGGACTGAAAATAATTTCAAAAGGTATAGCCCTCAGACAGCTAAAAAGTAGCTTGTCTTAACAAGAAAAATTCTGGAAGCAATAGCTTGTTCACTAAATTTGGTCCAATCCTCTGTTCTTGTATGATATCATATTCTAGAAATAAGTCTGGAAGGAAGTTTTAGAGATTGTCCAGTTATCTAGTCTTTCCCCATCATGAGTGGATCACAGTGCTCAAAAACATTTGTCTAGGTTGTTCTTTAAAGTTGCGATAAGTTTCCCTAAGCATCTTATGCAATCTATTTTAGAGAACAACGGCTCTTACTGTCAGATAGAAAGCATGCAACAGTCAATTTATAACCAATTATTGTGCTAGCATTGTCCTTTAGTCAAACAGTTTTTCCCTTACTTTACTTTCAGTATAGTTACAGAAAGTTATTTTGTTTCCTTGTAGCCTTCATTTTGCTATGATAAATAACTCAATTTACTTATTCCAGAAAAAATACCTCTCTATTCTCTAAGATTGCTATTAATATCTATTCTTTTGTCCAGTCTAATAGTTACTTCAAATAGAGAGTAGAAGCAATACTCAGTCTTCTGTCTAGGTAAGGTCATCCTTGAGATGAGTGCTGATTAAGTTGCAAAATAACATCTGAATTTTGTGCAACCAAAATCCAGTTTGCAGAGAACAGCACTACAGAACAAATGGCCCACAAATATACCAGGGACACCAGTGAAATCTTTTCCGGCCAAAAGTAGGACATTGTTAGTTCACTAGAAGTAAAATATCTCAAGGAAATGTATCATTTGAATAAAATCATTATGAAAGAAAATGCATATGGAAAAGGGTTGTCAAAATCCCATAAAGTTAACATACTATTTTGATAATTGATTTTTTTCCTTCTCCTGTGTCTAAAGTGGAAAGAATTCTGAGAAAAAATTAAACTTAGATTCTTAGAGATCTTTATGTATTGGCCACTAAATGCAGCATCTGATTTTTAAAAGATGACTTTTATAATGCCTGGGATATTTTCATTTAAGAGCACACTATTCTCATTGTACTGAATACACAAGCCATGATAATCAACTAAATTAAGTTCTCTACAAGTTTACTCCTTTTTTCGATCCTCTTCTCATTTTCTGCCTTCTTTCTTTTTCCTCCTACTTCTCCCTTGAACACAGTGTTAAAAGACTGTGACCAAGAGCTGTTGTCGAGCCAGCCTAGTGGAACAAATCTGCTGAATATAGCTGAATATTGTATTATAGAAATGAGTCACAGTAATAATAATTAGGGGGGAGAACAAGCTGGTTTTGAAGACCTGTTGTCATTCATGCCAAAAGATGTGGTCAACTTACTCTTTGTCAAAATCCTTGGTATTTCAATGTGGCTGGCAATAAAAAAGTGAAATATTAATGTACTTTGGTCATACTCATGAATATTCTGCAACAGAACCAGTTTTCTAATGCAATGTGGGTAGGGATGTGAGATCTGTTAAAGAGAAGATTGCCAGTGCATGAAGGAACATTTTTCTGAGTGAAAAAACCACACAGAGTTCAACCATCTCTGTGCTTCAAAGCTATGGCTGAAATTTCCCCTAAAGCCTACAATACTGCAGGGAAATGAAGAGTCAAAAAATGCCTGTACTGCAGGCTGTAGAGTTCTGTGGTCACTGAGAAGCTGCAGTGATCAAAACTTTGAAGTATGCATGGATCCTCTGAAAACCTCAAGGAGCTGTCTCAAGGGGTTCTCCAAAAATTCAGTGAAGGCAGCTTGTGTCAGTACAGGTTTCTCAGAGTAACAGAAGTTATGTAACAGTGCTAGTTACCTTTTAATGTCAGCAATAATCTTTTCTAAGATACTGTCACTTCTTAGTGTTTTGTCATTTTGGTTTTTTTTTCAATTATATGTTGCACCACCACCCCCCACCCCACCCCTCCCCCCACCCCCCCGTCTATTTCTTCCCTTGGGGGAAAAAAAACCCCAAAACCGAAACACAACAAACCAACCAACCAACCAACCAACCAACCAAGCAAACATGTCTAGCATCCCACAAGTTAATTGTGGAACCTGTCTTCTGGTTATTCCTCTTGCTATGTGATTTTATGTTTATAGTATACAGGCAAAGATTTGAAATAAAAGAGAATCAGTCTGAGTGCTAATTTTAGCTAAAAGAAATACTAGAAAAATTGCTACGTGCTTTGAGTAATTCTAGAGCTGGGGAATTCAAACAGTAAAGTGTAGTGCTTGGAAAGAATAGCTCATAACTGAAATGCTGGAGGAAATATCAGTGAAAAATTATGTGGAGAGGTTTTTGTTGGGATTTTTTCTTTTATTTCTTTATAACTTGGGCTTATTTCTGTGTCCTCTTGCTTTCTGTTTTTTGCTATAAACATATGCTGATATTTTTGATTATTACACCCTATTGTCCTAGTTTAGAAGAAAACTAGATGTCTGTCTGGACTAGTCAGGGAGCCTCTCTCCCAAAAAGGACCACAACCTTTGAAATTAATACACTTTAATCAGAAAAAAAATATAGAAAAAGGATAAAAGTTCTAACTATAAACATATATATATATATATGTATATAACCAAAAAAAGGAACAGAACAACCAGCAACACCATAACCAAAACCTTTAAATTTCTTGAGTTTTATCTTTGCTCCTTTCAGTGCAATTATATTTACGGACAGCAGGGGGTGATGCCATGCCTCGGCTGTCTGCAGTAGTGGGTTTTCCCAGCAAAGCAAAGGCAAAGGGCAGAGAGAGACATTGGCTTCCTCTCTGGTGACTTGCGTGAGAATGGCAGCTGCAAAGGGACAGGGTGGAACCTTTTCCATGAGCAATGTAGAGACTTCTCCTCCTCTTTTGTCCAAAGTCAAAGCGCTGAGGATAGGGGCTGGTGGTGGTGATCTTCAGCCATTCCTCTGCAGATAAAAAAACCCCTGTCCCTCAGGAAAGTCTGCAACAAATCCAAGGCAGCAGCAACTGCTCTCTCTGATGGGCAGCACAGAGCACGCAGATCTTGGGGGCCAAATCAGGGCAGCTCAGCTCCCTCCTAACGCCTCCATGAGCCCAGCAAAATGGTGGCTTCCACTCAGATCAGCTGCCAATAAAAGGAGTCCAGAACACGGGAAGAAACCTCTCTCCCTCTCCCTTCTCCTCCTCCCAGCTAATCAGCTGCAATTTAGAGCCATCAACCACCCCTTTGTTCTTTTTCCTGGCCCTTAAGTTCCTAAAACCTCTGTGCTGGTAGGGAGAGGAAAAATTCCTAGAAGGATCTTTTTTGAAACTGCAACAACTACTTAATCAAAAGTTTTCTGAGTTATTAGAGTCCATGTAAGTCAAGCTTTTACCCTGCTCTGCCCAGAGAGTGCAATTTCTTAATAAAAATGTGAGCTTGGTGTTTTGGATTTAAATATACAAATAATGTAATAGCTACATTCACATGCTCTTCCCTAAAATTTCCTTTGAAAGCCCTGATATTGCTATTATAAAATGTGAAGCCAAGTTACACTTCCATGAAGTGGAAATGCCCTCTGTGTTATCCTCTACTGCATTTCTGTGCTTCATGCTAAGCTTTTGCTTATTCTTTAAACGAATACCAGTCTTAACCAGAACTAAAGGGATGTCTGTGCCAGTGCAAAAACCTGATTAAGCACAACATACCTGAAAATGACGCAACACACCTGCTATGTCTGCCAACAGTGTTTGAACCATCAGAAAGTCCTACTAAGTACATACTCTATGATAACAGCAAACCTTTGACCTTGTATACAAGGTCATATCTGAATAATTTGGTTATGCATGCAGATATCCAGCTGAGCTGAGTTTTAGAATTACTGACCTTATTTTGAATGGCCTGTAGTTTACTTCTGCTTTCCTCTGCTTTTTTAGCACTGCTAACACTGTGTTTCAGAGACAATTTCTTTGTTCTGTACAGAGAGATAAACTGTGAAATTAAGCCTCATCAGCACAGCAACTTAATTTAACACATTTTTCTGAGTAACAAGTACAAAAAAAGAAAAGCTGAAGCGAATAGTTTTCCAGTGAATTGCTATCTGTATTTCAGAAACGTATCAGTCTATAAAATTCCCATAAACCAGTTAGATTTTTGTATATTTGCATAACACAGCTAATTGCAGATAGCTATGTATTCTTTCCTTGCATTTCTTAAAATATTGGCACAGAAATAACACTAGATCTATCTTGTGGCAAAATGCCATAGTGTTGTCCAATTTCCAAGGAGCCATATGGCATGGTACAGCCATCTGTTTGTCTTGATATGCCTTTCCTGGCAAACCTTTTACCCATATGTGTTATTGGTGCCCTCATCTGTGTATATCATGAAGAGGTTCAAAACCAAAATCTATAATTTTCCCTGGTAAAACTTTTAACAATTACACTGAACATAAGATCACACTATCCGCATGTTTAACCTCATTCATTTTTGTTATGTACACACCTGCCTTCTTCTGTTAGATGCAGGAACAATTTGATTTCCAGAATTTGTGAAAGCTGTCATCACAAGCTGTCAGGTTCGAGGCATCATAATCATCTCTAAGGACTGATAGCTTGTGCTTTGTGGATTTTAAACTTCATCACTAAAGAGATTAAATGATCCATCCTTTTACATGCTGACAGGGTAGCAATTTTGTGTCAGTGTAGAGATTCACACATTCAGACAATAAGGCCATGCCCAATGTATGCAGAGTCCTTTTATATTTTCTATGACAGCCATTTTCAATAATGTCTAAAATATTTGACATGCACTGTTTAGAACAATTTTAAGCAAGGGAGTGTCGGCTTTCAGCCTGATGTATTAGCAAGCCTGAGTGAAATCATATTATAATCCCATTTAGCAATCTGCTCTTTAATTTCCTCTTTATGTGAAAGAGTTGTTGCAAATTGGATACACCCAGAGTACAAACCAGATATTTTAAGAGTATATATGTTTCAAATCATATTAGAATAGTTAAATATAGCCTTTTCTTATTTGGAGGGATTTTTTTCCCTGTTTTTAAAATAGTACAAACAATTCCATTTCAGATACCAAGCAAATGCAAAAATGCAAGGAAAATAGCATAAACTAATATATTTATGGGGCCCATACTGAATTTAGAAATGAATTGTTTGAAGTTCTTAGGCGTTTGTTGACTAATGAAATATATTGACTTGTTGCATTGCACAAATTTTGTAATGCAGTTTATTTATGACATTCATTGGTTTATTTGGCAACTTTATTGCCTTTGTTTGAAATTCCACGTTTTGTGTGAATTATACTAGTTGCAATTCACACAATGTATTTTTACGAAAATTTAATTAGATTATATGTCATTTTCTGGTAGGATTTTTGTAAAAAATGGTAAATGTATTTAGTTACATTTTAAATATTTTATATCTACTGCTTATTTCAGTTTAGTGAATTTTAAGACAAAAATCTTTTTGATTCTCAAGGATCTCTACCATGACCCTTGTGTTTTAAAATTCTTTCTTAAATAATAATCCATTAGGAAATCCTATATCCCATCCTTTTCTCTTTTAGATGAATTTGACCAGAGTTCCCACCATTCATTTTAGAACTAAGATTGTTCTTCAACCCTTCAAAAATTTCTGCTATCCAAAGCACTAACAAATCAACCATTGTCTTTGATACTAGCAGGACTTTGTCCTGCATACAGCAGAAATGAGACATATTTTAACTTTATATGTCATAAAATATGGCAAATTTCTGTGCATATGTGTGTTTTTATCGCTATTGCTTTTCTCTGTATGACATGTGTCTATGGTCTACAGACATGCAACAATTTATGGGTCTTTTTTTTCTAATCACCTTCCAGGCTTGTTCACACATCTTCCTCTGCTATCTGTGGCTTGTGTATTTCAGAGGCAGATGTTTAAATTTAGGCAGTAAATGAGTTCTATTTTTGTATAAAACCTTTCAGTGAAACAGAGGGCAAAGTATTCTCAAGACTGTTTGTCCAAAGCTGAGCTGAAAAGGGAAGATTTTTAATGATTGAGGAGTTAAATAAACTTAATACCCCCTAACAATGTTCAGACGTTTCTGCCTTCTCTTGCTTCCTTTAAACTTTCTGCTAACTGAGGACCTTTGCATTTAAAAAGCTGCTTGTCTTTCCAAGGGGTCAGAGTTTCTATTTCAGGACATCTTGAACATATCCTCTTGGTCCCAATTTAGTAAATATATCTGAGTTTGGCGACTCATATTCTGCCTTAAAGGTCTTGGCTTAAGGAAGAGAAAGCTGTGACATTTCTCCCTCTTTTGTCCAACATGCCAGTGTCCTAGCAACACGTGAATAATACTGTCATGAAAAGATACTAGGGCAGAAAGAATAAAAAGATAAAGTATTGGGGTGCAGTGACTATCAAAGTAAAATTGAAGATAATAGTCTTAAATATACTAGTTTCTGGAATCTGCTCTACAATTGCACCTAGTTTCTACAGAAGGTCAGAGATCAGAGGCAATACACCTACACCAGCATGTCCCTTCACCCAAGATACTATTGCCACTGATAGTCCCTGCTGATTACTCCAAGGCAATACAATGATAACATAATCATATTTCGTTCAGAACCCACTCTAGAATTTTTTGCTTGCTTCTCTACGTTCTGCAGCTCTACTGGCATTTATAAGACTAATCTAAGAGAAAATGTAAAGCAGATTTGGGTACTTGAGAACATGAGACTACAGCTGAATTGTGGAGGGAGACAGTCTTCAGCGCTTCCCAAAATCCTATTCCCTAATAATTTCAGGCTGATGACACGCCCAGACCTCATCACATTTCCACAGAGGTAAAAGTTTGCCTTAAACTTCTTGAAAAGAATAGCCAGAAAGCTGAGTTGAGGAAGGAATCGTAAGTGTCTAAAGGTTTTGAGACAAAATGGAATGGCAGCTGGAAAAGATAGCCAGACAGTCCATCATGTAAATACAACATATGTTTGTTTTGAACACAGAATTTGTAAAGAGATGGAGACTAAATTTCTAGAAACTTCATTTCATCACATTACAATTCCTCGGGTAGCCTGTGTACCACTTTCCCCAAATCATGTCTTGTGTTACTATGAATGCACCATATAAAGAAATAATATCATCTGAAAGTTCAGGTAGCTTTAGAAATAAGGCTGTTAGATCTCAGTTGTGTCACTAACTAAGTTTGCATCTGAGCACTCCCCTAAGAATCTCAGCCAGGGATTTACAAATCATGAAGGGGCAGAAGTTTAGACAGGAGTAGAGCTAATTTTTTGCACACTAGCTAGTATGGGACTATGTTTAGGGTTTGTGCTGAACAATGATGATAATAAAGAGGGGGTTTTTGTTGGTTTTGGTTTGGTTTTTTTTGTTTGTTTGGGTTTTTTTACTATTGAGCAGTGCTTAAGCAGAGCCAAGGCCTTTTCTGCTCTTTGTGCTGCCACCTCAGTGAGGAAGTTGGAGGTGCATGGTAGGAAACACAACCAGGACAGGTGAACATAACTGACCAAAGGAATATTGCATACCACATGACATCATGCTCAGCTTATAAACCTGGAAGGTGATGGAAGGGGGGGATGTTTGGAGTGATGATGTTTGTCTTCCCAACTGACTGTTGCTTGTGATGAGGCTCTGATCTGGCGATGGCTGAACACATGCCTGCCCAAGGGAAGCAGTGAATTAATTCCTCGGTTTGCTTTGCTTTCATGCTTGGATTTTTCTTTTCCTATTAAATTGTCTTTATCTCAACCCACAAGTTTTCTAGCCTTTTTTCCTTCCAAATCTCTCCCACCGATTCTTCAGGTGGTGGAGCAAGCAAGTGGCTGTGTGGTGCTTGGCTGCTGGCTGGAGTTAAACCATGACATCGACTTTTAATGAAATCAGTGTAAAATCAGCTTATAATAGCATTAATCAATGGCTTAGTACAGTTAACAATAATAAAATTAAATGGTCACAGCATAGAACTTACTCTAAATAAAGAAATAGGCTTAGTGAAGGCTTTAGTGTTCTTTTCCTCTTACTGACAGTAGGGTACATAGATTTGCAGCTAATGAACTCGTCAAGCATACCCGTGACTTTATTAGAAAATGCAAATTTACCTCTTGAGGTACAGTATTTAACATATGAATACCGTTAGTTGGCAGTGATGTCAGCAATAATTCCTTTAAGCAGAAGACCAATGTACATGTCATCCTCACTTTGATCCTTGTGAAACAGCTCTTGCTTCTGGACAAGTGTCATGAAACACTACTGTTCTCCAGCGAGTCATGTGAAAGCATGGCTGGAAGGCTCCTGGCATATTTTCCAGTGTGCTGTTAATGGACAAGATGTTTGGCATTAACACTGTGAACAAAACTGTCCATTCCTCTAAATCCACTCAGGCCTCCTATACAATGTTCAAGTTCACCAATTTCTTAGGGCAAAAGCATAAAAAATCCTCTATGGAAACACACTAAAACTGCAGGTAACTACAGATTTCTCAGTAAGTAAAGACTTTAAAATACTTGGAAAATAAGAATATTGAATGGTTTCTTTTTATTAACATCAAATTGGATAACAATTGCAAAGCCTGATGTTTCATAAGAGGAAAGGGAAAAAGAGTACTGCTCTACATATTAAGCACAACACTTTGTGGCTCAAGTGATTCACTGGTCTCTCAAGAAAGTCATAAGACCACTTTTACTGAGAAGCTGCTCTACAGAAAAGAAACACCTTTTTTTTTTCTTTCTTCTTGCCCAATGACAAATGAAAAAACCCCTCAGATAATAGGAGCTCTCTAGCCTCTTTGAGTATTATAACTACCTTTTCATATGCCCTTTTACAAGGTCATTTCAACAGACTGATTGTAAGATGTGAACAAACAAAAGTATTTTTTCCATTTGGTGAAACTGATTGCTTTAGTAAACAAGACACAGTTTGGCTGTGATTCACAATAAATAGTACACAGAGGAGGCTTACAATTTTGCAGGTGGTGTTGGCAGCAGGTAAAAGGACCATAACCACCTACTTGCAGAAAAAAAGCCATACTGATTACAATGTGTTACTTGACAAGATATATAAACGTGAACTAATGTTTTATTTTAGGTTTTAGTTACTTTTAGTCAGTTAATTCTGAAATCACTCTATTGCCTATAACATTGACTGAAGTTGAAAACCAGATTATATGCTAGCAATAATGAAACCTACATCCAGTTTCAGAGATTTTTTTTTTAGAGTGCTAACTCCAGTTTGGCTTTTCATCTCTTGTCCATAAATGACTAAAAAGAAAAGATGTCTGGGACATAAAAATTCCAGTTTTTTAAAAGAAGAAGGAATGAGAAATTATTACATTAAAAAGAAGACATAAAATAGTGCTTGAATTTATTTATGCTGAATCCAAGATAAAATTTGAACTTTTGGGAAAAAAAAAACAAAAAAACCAAACACAACAATAACTAAATTCCACACAGTGGTGACTGAAAAAATTATTAAAGTTATTACTGGCTCAAAACAAGTCTTTGTGTGGGCAGAGGGGGCTGATCAGGTTCTGCCAAGGTGTAATTGTGCCTTATTGCCCCCATAACCCCACTCCCTTGTGAGCCCATAGTGCAGCCGTCAGTCACTGGCACACTTGAAATGCCACACTACACCCTCTGGAGCCCTTAACCCAGCCCCAAGATGGCACACCAGAAGCTCCACCTGTGGGGGATGGCCACAGGAGTCCAGAGCCAATAAAACCACCACATGACCCTACCATTCTTGGGCTTGACATAGCCAAGTCTACACTGGATCTAAGGCAGTAGCTGTGCTATAATTCTATTTCTCTCTCTCTCTCTCTCTCTCTCTCTCTCTCTCTCTCTCTCTCTCTCTCTTTATTTATTTATTTCTTCTCCTAATTTCCTTTTATTGATATTGGGTAACTTAAACCTGGATGGGATAAATTCTGCTAACTCAATGTTTTGTGAAAATTTTTATGTCGATTGCTTTAAACTTTGGGCTAGTTCTCTTATTTTTGAAAGTTTCCCAGGAGAAGTGTGTTATTTTGACTCCTCAAAAAGCGTCATAGCGTTTCTCCCATGCAGGGCCCTGAGGTATAAAAGAGCTAAGGCCCTTTTTGCAGAGTCGATGCTTTGTGAAATGCTTTATTTTCGTTGAAGGTTGCCCTGCAAACTTTTGCCAGGTTCCCTTATTTTGTAAAGTTTTCCAGCAAAAGTGTGCTATTTTGACCCCTGAAGAAACGTGTAGCATCTTCTCCTGAGTGCTCTTTCAAGGCATAAAAAGAACTCCAGGACTTTTTTGGAGCCATGTATCTTTTAACATAAAACCCCTAAGATGAGCTTGTGGGGAGAGCCTGGGGTCTTACACCTCTTTTCTCCTCCTGAACCTCATTACCTGTTTGCTGAAGAGTTTGTGCCACTAGCACTCCATGACAGCACAGTGCTGCAACTTAGCACATCTTCAACCCCATTTTTTAGATCAAGAGCAATGGAAAGAAGCTACAGCACTGTGAGGAAACTGAGAGCACGTAAAGGTGGAAAAGGAGGAAAAAAAATATCCTGAAGGAAGACTGGTCCATTGTTATTTAATATTTTCTATTCTTTGAAATTGCATTTTCTAGCACTGACCAGCTAATCAAGTGTTATGACCATTAATCAAAGAGAAAAATAATACAACTTCAGTCATAACTGGATTGGAACTGGAAGTAAATGGAAAAATCTGCTGGTTTGTCCCACTTAATACAACAGGAAAAAAGAAAATACAGAAATAAAGTCACTGGGTCCTTTTTTTAATACAAGGCAGAGGATTACATGGTGACAGGATATTTCTGATGCAATTGTTTCCACTTCAAGGTAGTTGCAAGTGATTTTTAAGAGAATGCATAAAATTTTCAGCATAAATATACACAAAAAATTTTGTTGTTTCTGCTATGCTTATGCCCACCTAAAATACATGAATACAATGACAAGAGTTTGAATTGATGAGGAAAAGAGAATTTGAATGCACAAATCCCAGAAGGATGGTTGCAGGAAAAATAATATTCTGAATGCATGACTGTGACTTGTATAAAAAGTAATGGACTAATTTCCAGTTTTCTTTTGAAAAATTCCAGTTAATTGACCCGACTCTTTAAACATGTTGATTTTGGCAAGATTTCATATTTCAGTGAAAACTGGTCCCGTCAAAACTGGTGAAACCAGCTTTGTTTTCAGGCTTAATGACTGACTTATGCCCTAGAGCACAAGAATTTCAATACCCTATGTTGGAACAGCAGTAGTAGTCCAAAAGCTGTTGATGGTGTGTAGTGACCTGGATGGGTCACTCATTGCTTACTTTGCTAAGAGACTGAAAAAGACTCCAGCTTTTTTCATAATGGTATGTACATTCTCTGTACACTTCTCTGCTGATCCTGAGCCAGTGTCCTTATATAGGTTGGAGATCACCTCTTCATTGACTTAGAAAGCAAGTTCCTAACTGTCTATGGCTCATTAAAAAAATTGTCTTTATAACATATTCTCCTTAATTGAACTGTACCCAATTGAACTGCAATATTTTGTTACAAATCTCATATGCTTCCTTTAATTTTATTATTTCCTGCTGCCCAACAATTCAGTAGTAGACTGAATATGCTTCACTCATTTTTTCTACACTGTTAAAGTGCTGTGTTGTGAAGTTTTAGGTTGATTTCTCTGTGAACTATGCATGCAATTATCCAAGACCATATCTATAGAATCCACTGTTTTGTTTTTAGAATTGTTGCAACTTCATAGAAGCAAAAAGCTAACACTGCAATTTTTCATGCAGACTTAATTTTGTTTGTCATTTTTGCCTTAATCTGATTTAAAATGTGTCTGTTAGAATACAAATTTGCTATTCTTGTTTGAAAACAGAATTCACAGAATGGCTTTGGTCAAAAAGCTACAATAAGAGCACTGCTCATTCTGATTATGCATTCAGTCAGAATGAAAGTTATCTTAGAAATGTACTGTACTGGATAGTCCAAAAGACTTAGTACTGTACAGGGCTAACAGTCACAGAGTTGCAGTGGGATAATGTACTTGAAAAAAATATTCAACATGAGGAATCAAAATAGCTGGAGAGGCTTGTTTTTTTGGTGCTTTTTGTTTTGTTTTGGGGGGGATTTTTGTATGTGACTAAAAAATAGAAGAGAATGAAAAGAAAAAAAGAAAATAAGCAGTTATTAATGAAAAAAGGACTACACTTTGCTAAACAGGCTTCCATTTAATTTAAATTATAAGTTAAAAGACAGTTGTTATTTCCTCTTGTTAAATAAAAATAGTTGTGAGGGTAAAATTCCACTTGGATAGATGACATAAAATTCTCCATAATTATTTGGACTCCTTAGGAACCATTTCAGAAAGACTGAAGAGTACCTGAGTATGGAAATGAAATTATTCTTTTGACACATCACTCTTCCAGGGCAACAGGGTGGTATCACTTATTGTCTCAGCTTCACAAGTTAGACAGTATTCAAATGATAGTTATGTGACACCTTCACAAAAGGAAACGTCACATTAAAAATTGAAAATATTAAGAATAAGTTAAACAAATGCAGCTGTGAAGTATGAGTAGCTAAAATCAGAACAGAGGGAAAAAAAAAGTGAATTAGCATACAGAAATGCTTTAGAATGCCATGACAACACAGAGACAGGCAGGCTCAGGCTATTTCATATCATTCTACTTGACTTCTTCTTGCCCCTTGCCTCTCAACTTTCAGTCCAGGAGAACAAATGCTTTGTGTGATATTTTAAAGAATTCTCTGCACATTTACTGTCACTAAACCCTATTTTCTCACTGTTAATTATAACAGTTCTCCTGTTAGTAAAAAAAAAAAAAGCCATTCTAATGATGCCTAATTCTTTATTTCTCCCTCTGGAAGAAAGCAGAATTAATGTTATAGCAACCTGTTTAAGATGTTTTAATTCAGCTTTTTTCAATATTTTCATTAACTCAAAATTTCAGAGGTTTCAAGGCTTACAGTATTTATTCTATGCACAATTGGACAGGCCTGGCAGTGCCTAAGACCTAAGACTGGAGCCAAAGTCGGTATGCCACTCTAAGAAGGGTGAGTGAGCAAGCTAAGTCATTCACATATATACAATAAATTTCTGCTAAGTATATAGAGACATCTGTAATATTTGTAGATATTTTATGTGTGCTGTAATAAGTAAAGGTATATCTACTGTGGAATCACATCCTTGTGGTCTTTTGAGGGACAACTGTATTATTGTTTATATGTTTTTTGTAAACCAATGGATGACATAAACACTGATTGTTCTGAGGTAATCTGATACCTTTCCCTGATCCAGTGCTATATGGTGCACACAGTAGACATATCACTTTTGTCTCCTCTGAAAAAAAGAAAAAGTGTCTGTCATTTTAGTTGCAGTAATTTATAATTTTTTTCTGAGGAAGATGAGTCCTTATAAAGCAGAAGCAATTTTCTGCAACTTTATATACCCTGTAATACAGGAAGAGTTATGGCATTCCATCAGTAAACTGCACAGCTCCAGCTCTTCTTTCCTTTTAACCATCAACCTTTTTAAGGAACACTGTCTATGTTAAAGCTATGAGGTTAAATTAGTTCATCTGCTGCTAATAAATAGCCTAGATGAAAACACATTCATGAGTGAAGAATCTTAAAAGTCAAGATAACTTAAAATGTCTCAGCCATTTTTTAGTACAAATTATACAAACTGAAAACCTAAAAGAGCGTGCTGTGTATCACCAAATTCAGAGTATTTCTTATTTAAATAAATAAATAGATAAATAGATAAATAGATAAATAGATAAATAATCTTCAACAGGGGAGCCCCTTCCTGTCCTGTTACTTATAGAGGGACAAAACTGATTGTGTAGGAACAAAGAGGGTTCCAAAGCCAGGAAATGTCATTTCCAGAAGCAGCACATATCCTATCAGTCATAGTACTTGATATGGTTTGTCCTGGCTTTCTCCAGACTCCTAATGTCACTTCTGTGAAGTTTGAAGTCAGCCCTTCTTATATCATTCTTACCCATGCTGTGTGTCACATTACCTTAAGAAGACACGAAAGAAGAGATCAGCTCTACAGGAAGAAATGTAGACAGAAGTTGCACTTGCATTTTGAAGATACAAGCAGTGTGTTCTTTCAAGAAGCTTGCTCTTGGAGGTAAACCTGAAAGATTCTTTTCAAAAATATTATCAGCCTCCTGAAGTCTATGAAAAACTTCCGTACACAAATTTCTTTTTGCATTTGTGAAAATTTTTAAATTAAATATTAGTGTATTTCTTTACATTTAAGCAGGGAGTTAGCAATATTTTTTTGCTTAACATTGGCTTTTAAAATGTGTTTCCAAGTATTAACATATTTAATTTGCAACTCTAGTTCATGCATATTTTAACTGCAATGAAGATTACAACCTTACCTAGTGACATGTAGCAAGGATATTTTCATCAGGTCATAGGTAGATATTACTGATATTTTTGTAGCGAAGAGTAGATCTTAACCTGTGCAGCTTGTATTTCTAGAAGTGTTAACATACACTGAGGTCACTGGTAACGCTATTTTGGACTAAGCACTCCTCCATGTGTCCTAGTTCAGCAGGAGGGACCAGCTAACCCTGTGTGGGGGTGATCAAAGCTGTGTATTCTACCCCCTCTATTCATTCCCCAAGGTCAATGGGCCATTAGCAGCAGCTGCCCAGGGAGCCATTATCACCTTCACACCCAGCCTGAGGGGGCAGAGCTGCCAATGGGCCATCAACAGCTCAACACCCCCTGGCTCCCAGAGTTAATCACCCATTGTGTGAGTCCCCGCCCAGGGGGAGGGACTGGGTGCTCCCTGAGGGTACATAAGGGGTGGGTAAGAAGACCTTGTGAACCTCTTGTCGGAACCAGAGCAGCAGCAGGACCTCGACAGGAGGAGATCACCGCTCTCGCCCAGACCACAGCCCTCGCCTGTACCAACAGGTTTTTCTTTTCCTTTTGCTCTGGACTTGGGGGAACCACAGGGGTCTCAGCACAAGGGCAAACAAGCCCCCTTGGGTTTGTGCCCCAGGACACTGGGTTATACTGCTGGGGTTTTGTGAGTTGAAAGCAATTTCCCTTGTGTCAGTGTTGTTATTGTAATATTATTATTAAATTTTAGGTCTGACTTATAATCTCTCTCGTGGTGAGTTCATTTCCCCTGCTGGTTCACCTTTAAACCAGCACATCTTTTGGCGCCCAACGTGGGGCCATGAGAGAGAAGTCAGAATTACAATTTCATTTTGTGTATTTGGATACAGAAGCTCCCTGACTACCATGTTGCTTGATGTATTCATGTGGATGGTGTATCTGGGCCTGTTCATATTTCGACACATGGGGAACCATGTGCCTGTTTTGATGCTCTCTTTAATACCAGGGAGAAGGATCAAAATTGCTTTATTAATATACTATGTTTATGTTGTCATAACATCAGAAGCAATGAATTTCATTGTGAATGTATATTCAGTCTGGTCTGCCTGTCCTGGTTTGGGTTGTTACCTCTGGGGTCTCATTAAAAATAGCACCCAGACTGTGGGGAAAACAGGCGGAGATGGTCACTTCCACCTTTTCACCTCTGCTACAACAATCATTGAAAATATTGAGCTTCCTTTTGATGTTAGGGACAGCATAATCCTACTGTTAGTGCTGTTAGTGTTGCTTTGTCTCCTCTGTACTGTATACACCATGTTTAAGGTCAGAACTGGGCTTTCTAAGGAGACTTGCTGGAGGCCTGCCCTGGGAGCGGATGATGTTGAGTGGCACGGGAAGTGGGAAGATATGAGCCAGTATTTGGAGACCTTCTCTCCTCAAATGATCTGGAAATTCACCCCAGAACAACTGCAGGACCCTGTCAAAATGCTAAGCTATGTGAAAGGAAGATGCTCTGGTAGTCCCAGAGATGTGCAGCTCACAGCAACCTGCTGGGCCCTGGCCACTGCCTACCGCACACTGCTTGGTGTGGTACAGCATCATCAGGAGGAGGAGAAAAGGAGCAAATCCACAGGCACCATGTCCACCCAAACCACGGCTGAGCCAGAGAGGAAGAGGGATACATCAACCAGCAGCATGTCCACCCAGACCATGGCTGAGTCAGAGAGAAGAGACACATCAACCAGCACCATGTCCACCCAAACCATGGCCGAGTCAGAGAGGAAGAGGGATACATCAACCAGCAGCATGTCCACCCAAACCATGGCTGAGTCAGAGAGAAGAGACACATCAACCAGCACCATGCCCACACAAACCACAGCTGAGCCAGAGAGAAAGGGTAACAAATCAACCAGCACCATGTCCACACAAACCATGGAGGAGCCAGAAGGACAACAGAAACCGATAGCAGTTGCCCCTGTCCAGAAAAGAAAATCAAAGACCAAATCAGTTCGTATAGCGCATGACGAGGAAGAGTCAGGACCTTCATCTCAAGCAGAAGAAATGGAGCCAGAAATAATCACCCGGTCCCTATCCCTGGGAGAGTTGCGTGAGCTCCGGAGAGAGTTCACACGACAGGCAAATGAGTCCATCTTGACCTGGCTACTTCGAATCTGGGATGCTGCAGCCAATGATACAATTCTAGATGGGAGTGAGGCAAGGCAGCTGGGATCCCTTTCTCGAGATGTTGTCATTGATCAGGGCATTGGAAAGAGACAGGAAACTCTCAGCCTCTGGCGGCGACTGTTGTCAAGCGTGAGGGAGAGATATCTTTGTAAGGAGGACCTCCACGTACAGCAAGGACAGTGGAAGACGATGGAACAAGGTATCCGGTGCTTAAGGGAATTAGCCGTACTGGAGATAATCTTTTCAGAGGATGAGAGATTCCCTAAAAGTCCAGATGGTGTCCAGTGCACATCCCAGATGTGGTTAAAATTTGCACGACTTGGGCCAGAAATGTATTCTCGCTACCTTGCAACATTGCAGTGGAGAGAGGGAGAAGACAAGGTGGGTGCACTGGTCAGCAAACTCAGGATTTATGAAGACACTGTCACTGCTCCATTACGAGCCCACGTCTCAGCTGTGGAAACAAAACTGGCTGAACTGGAAGAGAAGATTAAGGAAGGACTCTTCCATATCTCTCCAGAACAAACGAGAGTCTCTGCCATCAGGAGCAGGCGTCTTCCAGCTAAGGAGAAAGGGTACACTCCACGCGGCAATCTGTGGTTTTACCTCCATGAGCATGGAGAAGATACGAGGAAGTGGGATGGGAAACTGTCTCGGTTTGAGGGGAAAAACCAAAATGTTTTACCCACAAGCAGGGGAGGGGCCTCCTCCACAATAATCACACCACTCTTTATCAAATTTAAGAAAAGGAATTTTAATACAAGAAGGATAACTGCTATATATATATATATATATATATGTAAACAGACTAGTGCAACCCACTTCCCCAACACCATAAGAGAAAAAAAAAACAACAACAAAACCCAGCAGGTTTTCCTCCGGGAGAAAAGGTTATACTTAAGTGTCCTTGTCACAGCCTGGCTGGCTGCAGAGTGAGTTTCAGTCCCTCTCCAGCGAAACAGACGAGCAGTGGGCTTTCAGATGGACTCAGTCTCTTCCCCCTGTGTTCCCCGTCCAAGAAGCCGAAAGGTACGAGCAACCAGCAGCAAAATCCAAGGCAGGCAGCAGCACGGCAGGAAAAGGTGGTCCGAAGTAGGCAGCGGCAAGACAGCCAGGGAAAAACCCCAGCAGTAACCAGCAGGGCAGCCTGCCTCCTTGGAGTCCCCACTCCCCCGTTCCGCCGAGCCAAGACTGAGGAGAATATCCAAAAAAAAAACCAAAAGAGACAAACCTGCCCCCACCCCAGCGATCACAGTTAACTGCTTCTTTTGTTAACCGCTGGCCTGGGCAGTTAAGTGGCAGGGGAGAGAATTTACATAATAATCCCAAACTACAACATTATCCACCCCTAAATTCTCTTCCATGCCGATACTCTACATTAAACTTAAATTTTCTTTCAAATAATTAAGTGTTTACAAGTACAGTAATATGAGTCGTTACCCAGAGATAAGTTCCCCTTGAGGTACACATCGTGTCTCTCCATCTTCCTGCATCACCCACCATGTGGAACCAGATCCTTGAGCAAAGACAACCCCACGAATGGGTTTGCCTTTGCCCGAGGCAGGGTTGATCCAGACTGTTTTCCCTAGCATACCTCTCAGGTGTATTACAGGGACTTTGTCTCCATCTACAGTGTGAAGGGGTTCTGATTGGGCAGGGCCGGCTCGATTGACAGAGCCTCTAGTGTTGACTAGCCATGTAGCCTTTGCTAAGTGTTGATCCCAGTGTTTGAAAGTCCCTCCACCCAACGCCTTCAAAGTGGTTTTCAACAGTCCATTACACCGCTCAACTTTCCCGGCAGCTGGTGCATGGTAGGGGATATGATACACCCACTCAATGCCATGTTCTCTCGCCCAGGTAGCAACTAAGCTGTTTTTGAAATGAGTTCCATTATCTGACTCAATTCATTCTGGGGTGCCATGTCGCCACAGCACTTGTTTTTCCAGGCCTAGGATGGTGTTCCGAGCAGTGGCGTGAGGCACTGGGTGTGTCTCCAGCCACCCTGTGGTTGCTTCCACCATGGTGAGCACATAGCGCTTGCCTTGGCGGGTCTGTGGCAGTGTGATGTAGTCAACCTGCCAGGCCTCCCCGTACTTATACTTATCCCAGCGTCCACCATACCACAGGGGCTTCACTCTCTTAGCCTGCTTAATGGCAGCACATGTCTCACAGTCGTGGATAACCTGAGAGATAATGTCCATGGTTAAATCCACCCCTCGGTCTCGTGCCCATTTATAAGTGGCATCTCTGCCCTGATGGCCCGAGGCATCATGGGCCCATCGAGCCAAGAACAGCTCTCCCTTGTGCTGCCAGTCCAGATCTGTCTGTGATACTTTCACTTGCGCAGCTCGGTCTGCCTGTTGGTTGTTGAGATGTTCCTCATTGGCCCGATTTTTGGGCACGTGTGCGTCTACGTGGCGGACTCTCACAATCAGCTTCTCTACTCGGGTGGCAATATCTTGCCATATATCGGCAGCCCAGATGGGTTTCCCTCTGCGTTTCCAATTGGTTTTCTTCCATCGGTCTAACCATCCCCAGAGAGCATTGGCCACCATCCATGAGTCGGTGTAGAGGTAAAGCTTTGGCCATTTCTCTCGTTCAGCAATGTCCAGGGCCAACTGCACGGCTTTAAGCTCTGCAAACTGACTCGACCCACCTTCTCCTTCAGTAGCTTCTGCAACTTGTCGTGTGGGACTCCATACAGCTGCTTTCCATTTGCGATTAGTCCCTACAATGCGACAGGAGCCATCGGTGAAGAGGGCGTAGCGTATTTCCTCTTTTGGCAATTGATTGTATGGTGGAGCTTCTTCCGCACGTGTCACCTGCTCTTCCTCTTCATCTGCTAGACCAAAATTTTCACCTTCAGGCCAGTTTGTGATGATTTCCAGGATCCCAGGGCGATTTGATTTTCCTATACGGGCGCGCTGCGTAATCAGGGCAATCCACTTGCTCCAGGTAGCATCAGTGGCGTGATGTGTAGAGGCAGCCTGTCCTGACAACATCCACTTCAGCACTGGTAGTCGAGGTGCCAGAAACAGCTGTGCTTCTGTGCCAATCACCTCTGAGGCGGCTTGAACTCCTTCATAGGCGGCTAGGATCTCTTTCTCTGTGGGGGTATAGTTGGCTTCAGATCCTCTGTAGCCTCGGCTCCAGAATCCAAGTGGTCGGCCTCGAGTCTCACCAGGCACCTTCTGCCAAAGGCTCCAAGACAGGCCATTATTCCCGGCGGCGGAGTAGAGCATGTTCTGTATGTCTGGTCCTGTCCTGACTGGTCCGAGGGCTACAGCCTGAGCAATCTCATGCTTGATCTGGTCAAAGGCTTGTTGCTGCTCAGGGCCCCAGTGGAAATCATTCTTCTTACGGGTTACCAAGTAGAGAGGGCTTACGATCTGACTGTATGCTGGGATATGCATCCTCCAGAACCCTATGGCACCCAGGAAGGCTTGTGTTTCCTTTTTGCTGGTAGGTGGAGACATTGCTGTGATCTTATTGATGACTTCTGTTGGAATCTGACGGCGTCCATCCTGCCACTTCACTCCCAGGAACTGGATCTCTTGGGCTGGTCCCTTAACCTTACTCCGTTTGATGGCAAAGCCAGCTCCCAAAAGGATCTGGATGATTTTCTCTCCTTTCTGAAAAACCTCTTCTGCTGTGTCCCCCCACACAATGATGTCATCAATGTATTGCAGGTGTTCTGGAGCCTCACCCTTCTCCAGTGCAGTCTGGATCAGTCCATGACAGATGGTGGGACTGTGTTTCCACCCCTGGGGTAGTCGGTTCCAGGTGTACTGCACGCCCCTCCAGGTAAAAGCAAACTGTGGCCTGCACTCTGGTGCCAGAGGAATGGAGAAGAACGCATTAGCAATGTCAATAGTGGCATACCACTTTGCTGCCCTGGACTCCAGTTCATACTGGAGCTCCAGCATGTCCGGCACAGCGGCACTCAGCGGTGGGGTAACTTCATTCAAGCCACGATAGTCCACAGTCAATCTCCATTCTCCATCAGACTTATGCACAGGCCAGATGGGGCTGTTGAAGGGTGAGTGGGTTTTGCTGACCACCCCTTGGCTCTCCAGTTCACGGATCATCTTATGGATGGGGATCACAGCATCACGGTTCGTTCGGTATTGCCGACGGTGCACTGTCGTGGTGGCAATTGGCACTTGCTGTTCCTCAACTTTCAACAGTCCAACAGCAGAAGGACTTTCTGAGAGACCTGGCAATGAGTTCAATTGTTCAATCCCTTCTGTCTGTACAGTGGCTATTCCAAAAGCCCATCTATGCCCCTTTGGGTCCTTAAAATATCCATTCCTGAGGTAGTCAATGCCCAGGATACATGGGGCGGCTGGACCAGTCACAATGGGGTGTTTCTGCCAATCTCTCCCTGTCAAGCTCACTTCAGCTTCTAGCACAGTCAACTCTTGAGATCCCCCTGTCACCCCAGAAATAGAAATAGTTTCTGAGCCCACATGTCCTGATGGCATTAATGTGCATTGAGCGCCAGTATCAACCAAAGCCTTATACTTTTGTGGGTCTGATGTACCAGGCCATCGAATCCACACAGTCCAATAGACACGGTTGTCCCGTGCCTCTACCTGGCTAGAGGCAGGGCCCCTCTAACACTGATCCTGGTCATAGCGGTCAGAACCTTTTCTCGATGAGTACACCTGGGAGGTGCCCTCCTGTGGGTCAGATTCTTGCCCGTGGGAAACTGGGACTGCACTTACTCTCACTGACCTTCTTCCATTCTCCTTCAGTTCTTGTACTCGGGCTGCAAGGGCACGGGTGGGTTTCCCATCCCACCGTCCCATGTCTTCTCCATGTTTGACCAGGAAGTACCACATCTCAGTTCGTGAGGTCTGTCCACTTCCTCTGGCTGGGGGGCGTCTGGCTCTGACTTCAGAGGTTCTCATTCGCACTGGTGCCACTTGGAGACTTTCCCTAATTTCCTCTCTGATCGCTTTTACCTCTGCAGGCAGCGTCTTGAGACTCTCAACCAATGTCTCTACAGCAGAAATACGGGCCTGCATTGGGCTGTGGGTCATGCTTTCATATATCCGGAGCTTATTTGCTACTGCGCCCACTGTTTCATGGTTCTCTTCCCTATACATGGATGCCAGGAAATCGGTGTATTCAGCTGGCCCCGAGCGTGAAAGGTCTCACCACATATGTGGTGTGCATCTGACCTTGTCAGGGTCATTATTGGCTTGCCCACCTCTTCCAAAAAGCACGTCCATCATTGCCATCTCCCTCAGACGTAAAATTCCTTCTTCCATCGTCTTCCAAGTCTTCCTAATATGATGTTCCTGCAGGATTTCTCTATAAACAAACTTCTCTCTTACACTCGTTAGAAGTCGTGCCCAGAGTGAAAGGGGCTTTGATTCCCTCACGAACACCTGTTCAATAGCCACGTCCTGGGCCAGAGCCCCCAAAAACCTGGCTTCAGCACCATCCAGTTGTAAGGTTTCACCCATAAGGTCCCAAACTCGGATCAACCAAGTCAGGATGGGCTCACCCGGGTGTCGAGCAATGTCTTTCCGCAAACTACGGAGATTATCAAATGACAATGACTCAGTGATGATCTCAGGCTCTGGGTCTGCTTGCTGTGGAGGTGCAGCAGCCCCCTCATCGTCTGCTGGATGGTTTAATTTGGTCTTATATTTCCTTTTCTGAATAGGGGCAACTTCCATAGGCTTGGCCTGTCCTCCTGGTTTAGCCTCATCCTTTTCTCCCTTCACTGTGGCATCAGGGGTTTTATTCTCTCGCTTTTCCCCCTTCACTGGGCTAGGTTTCTGAATGCATTCTGGAAAAACCCTGGCCCTACCTTCAAACATTCTGTAAGCTGCAGGGATACAACCCTGCAGAAAAACCATAAAGAGCAAGATATCTCTGGCATCCAGGGAGAATTTAAACATCTCAAAAGCTGTTGTAGCAGACTTGAATGGGGAATGGACAAAGGGTTGGGAGAAGAGATTCCCCTTTGTTCCTTCCCAAGGGTCCGTACTATTATCACTGAATCCCCAGAGGTAGCAGCTTAGGTTGCGGCAGGAAAACAGCCTGGAGAGCACCACCCACATGACATCCAAAGGCATCGAATTCATGGCACCATAAATCCAGAGTAAGAACTCAATAATAATTGCGGCTATTTGAGTTTTGCTCATTGATTTGTTGATAAGACTTAAACCTGCCGCTCCTTTTGGCATGAATTTGTACCAACAAAAAGCCAATATATTATACAGGATGGTCCTGATGAACCCTAAGCTCAAGACCCACATGGTGCCACAAAATAGCAGTTATCCTTCTTTGTTTACAAGCCCCACACGTTGGGCGCCAAGAAATGTCTCGGTTTGAGGGGAAAAACCAAAATGTTTTACCCACAAGCAGGGGAGGGGCCTCCTCCACAATAATCACACCACTCTTTATCAAATTTAAGAAAAGGAATTTTAATACAAGAAGGATAACTGCTATATATATATATATATATATATATATATGTAAACAGACTAGTGCAACCCACTTCCCCAACACCATAAGAGAAAAAAAAAACAACAACAAAACCCAGCAGGTTTTCCTCCGGGAGAAAAGGTTATACTTAAGTGTCCTTGTCACAGCCTGGCTGGCTGCAGAGTGAGTTTCAGTCCCTCTCCAGCGAAACAGACGAGCAGTGGGCTTTCAGATGGACTCAGTCTCTTCCCCCTGTGTTCCCCGTCCAAGAAGCCGAAAGGTACGAGCAACCAGCAGCAAAATCCAAGGCAGGCAGCAGCACGGCAGGAAAAGGTGGTCCGAAGTAGGCAGCGGCAAGACAGCCAGGGAAAAACCCCAGCAGTAACCAGCAGGGCAGCCTGCCTCCTTGGAGTCCCCACTCCCCCGTTCCGCCGAGCCAAGACTGAGGAGAATATCCAAAAAAAAAACCAAAAGAGACAAACCTGCCCCCACCCCAGCGATCACAGTTAACTACTTCTTTTGTTAACCGCTGGCCTGGGCAGTTAAGTGGCAGGGGAGAGAATTTACATAATAATCCCAAACTACAACAGAAACCCACCTCTTCCTTAGCAGCTCGGGTACATGAATTGCAAAGAGGCACAACTAACACAGGGAATTCTTCAAGGTTGAAGGCTGCTCCGGTCTCTCGTGGGCAAGGCTCCAGACAGTATAGGAATGATGATGTTATGCCCGATCCTCTTGAAGGAACCTCCCGGTCATATTCACAGGGAGAGCGCAGTGAATACCATGACCAGAACTAGGGGGGCCCTGCCTCTAGCCAGGTAGAGGAGAGGGACAATCGGGTTTATTGGACTGTGTGGATTCGGTGGCCTGACTCATCAGACCCACAGAAATACAAAGCTTTAGTGGACACTGGTGCACAATGCACGTTGATGCCATCAGGATACGTTGGGGCAGAATCCATCTCTATTTCTGGGGTGACAGGGGAATCCCAACAGCTGACTGTACTGGAAGCTGAAGTCAGTTTGACTGGGAAGGAATGGCATAGACACCCCATTGTGACTGGTCCAGAAGCCCCATGTATCCTTGGCATAGACTACCTGAGGAATGGATATTTCAAAGACCCAAAGGGACTGCGTTGGGCCTTTGGCATAGCTGCTGTGGAGACAGAGGAAATCAGACAGCTGAGCACCTTGCCTGGCCTCTCAGAGGACCCTTCTGCTGTGGGACTGCTGAAAGTTGAAGAACAATTGGTACCGCTGGCCACAGCCACAGTGCACCGTCGGCAATACCGCACTGACCGAGACTCTGTGACCCCCACACACAAGATGATTCGTGAGCTGGAGAGCCAAGGGGTGGTCAGCAAGATTCACTCACCCTTTAATAGCCCCATATGGCCAGTACGAAAGTCCAGTGGAGAGTGGAGGCTGACGGTGGATTACCGTGGTCTCAATGAGGTCACACCCCCCCTGAGTGCCGCTGTGCCGGACATGCTGGAGCTTCAGTATGAGCTGGAGTCCAAGGCAGCCAAGTGGTGCCACCATCGACATTGCCAATGCCTTTTTCTCCATTCCGTTGGCAGCAGAGTGCAGGCCGCAGTTCGCTTTCACCTGGAAGGGGGTGCAGTACACCTGGAATCGACTGCCCCAGGGGTGGAAACACAGTCCCACCATTTGCCATGGACTGATCCAGACTGCATTGGAAAAGGGTGAGGCTCCAGAACATCTACAGTACATCGATGACATCATTGTATGGGGGAACACAGCAGGGGAGGTTTTTGAGAAAGGAGAGAAGATAATCCAGATTCTCCTAAGAGCTGGTTTTGCCGTTAAACGAAGTAAGGTCAAGGGACCTGCTCAGGAAATTCAGTTCCTAGGAGTGAAGTGGCAAGACGGGCGTTGCCAGATTCCAACAGAGGTGATCAACAAAATAGCAGCTGTGTCCCCACCGACCAGCAAGAAGGAAACTCAGGCTTTCCTGGGCACCGTGGGCTTTTGGAGGATGCATATCCCTGAGTACAGTCAGATTGTAAGCCCTCTTTACCTTGTGACATGGAAGAAAAATGATTTCCAGTGGGGCCCTGAACAACAACAAGCCTTTGAGCAGATTAAACAGGAGATTGCCCACACAGTAGCCCTTGGGCCAGTCAGGACAGGACAGGATGTGAAGAATGTGCTCTACACTGCAGCCGGGGAGAAATAATCACCCGGTCCCTATCCCTAATTCTAAGGGGACCTTTTAAGGTCATTAAGCCTGTTTTGGCAGGAACCCCACCCCCTGATGGGGTGGCCCAGCGAGCTACGGTTCGGAAATGGTATGCTCAAATTGAACATTATTGCACCATTTTTCAGGTAACAGAAGGAGCTCGGAAAAACCTTCCCTTACAGGATGAAGTAACTTTAAATAGCACTGCTGACTCTCTACCTTCTGTGATCCAAGTAGCACCCCCATATTCAGAGCAATTGCAGCATGTGTGGTTTACGGATGCCTCAGCTAAGAGGGAAGGTAAAGTTTGGAAATACCGTGCTGCAGCTTTAGAAGTAAACACTGGAAACAAAATAATAACAGAAGGAGAAGGCAGTGCACAGGTAGGAGAATTAGTAGCAGTTTGGAGTGTATTTAACCATGAAGCTGAAACCTCTGACTCTGTGTATGTTTACACAGATTCTTTTGCTGTGTTCAAAGGGTGTACTGAGTGGCTCCCCTTCTGGGACAAAAATGACTGGGAAGTGAATAGAGTCCCTGTTTGGCAGAAAGAAAAGTGGCAAGAAATTCTTGCTATAGCAAAGAAAGGGAATTTTTTTGTCGGGTGGGTAGCCTCTCACCAGGAAAATAAAACTCCAGCTAGCCACTGGAACAACAAAGTAGATGAGTTAGCCAAACTATCCCCAGTAAGTGTGAAAGCTCCTGCTGAGAACTGGGATAGACTGTTAGAGTGGCTGCATTTAAAGCGACAGCACCCAGGAGCACAAGACCTTTACAGAGAAGCAGGAAGCAGGGGATGGCCGGTCACACGAGAGATGTGCCGCAGCTGCATATCCTCATGTGAGCAGTGCAGAACCCGACTTGAGCGTCACCCTTTAGGACAACCCCCGTTACATATAAGAGACAAAAAAGGTCTATGGGACACATGGCAAATAGACTATATTGGACCCTTTTGAAAATCTGAGGGAAAACAGTATGTGTTAGTAGGAGTAGAAGTTAGGTCAGGATTGGTGCAAGCAGAAGCTTTCCCTCGGGCAACCAGTACAAACACTCTGGAAGCTCTTAAAATGTGGTTCAGTTTTTTCCCAAAACCTGTATCTATCCAATCAGATAATGGGTCACACTTCACAGCTGCTATCGTCCAGGAGTGGGCCAAGGAAGAAGGAATCCAGTGGATATTCCACACACCTTATTATCCACAAGCAAATGGCATAGTGGAGAGAACAAATGGCCTGCTAAAACGATTTCTAAAACCTCAAAAACCCAATTGGACTGAACGACTCTGTGATGCTGTAAAAGTAATAAATGACAGATGGAGGGTAAATGGTTGTCCCAGACTCACAGCTTTTTATCCACAGCCTCCCTCTCTGCTACCAGCAACATCAAAACCTGAGAGTAATCAAAAACCCTCTCAACCTTCCTGGACAGCCTGTATTAGTAGAACTGCCTACCGTGGGAGCTGTACCGATGGCACTAGACACACCCTTGGACATGTACTCCTGGAAAGCTAAAGATGCTTATGGCAAAGAACACAAAATAAGCTCGCGATGGATTGTTCCTACATTTTAATGTTGGCCCTAAAAAGGGGCTGGACAGACTTTTCTTTTTTCTTTTACAGGTAACTGTTCAACAAAGAAAATCTTTCAGAACGGTGAATGAAAGAACCTCAAATTTGGACTATGTTTCAGTCTATGGGTAACTGTAGTTATAAGTTGTTAGTTGTATTTGTATGGTTATTTACCTTGTATGTATGCTCATCAGAACTAACTGTTAAAGGTGAAAATCAGAAAAATCTTGCCTGGGAACTAATCAAAGGGTTTGCAAAAATATGGAATCATACTGATCAAGGTATTTGTATCACTTTACCTGAATCTACTGAACAAGGATTGCGGTTTTTTATGATACCATTGAACTTATCTTTTGTTTTTAACATGACAAGTGTGACAGCCCCTTTACCCCTATCTGAGCAGTGGACAAACAAGACCAATGGAGCTCAAATACTCTGGAAAGGTATTCCTATAGTGCATGACCTATACCAAACTTACATCCCACCTCCTAATATAACTCTTAACTGGTTGTCACACAGCAAATATTGCAAAACTAATCGTCCAGAAGTAAATGTAACTATCTTATCTCAAATTAAATCCCCTCACCCATCTATTAAATCAAGTAAAGGTGAATTTAAACCTGGAACAATAACCTTTGAGGAATACAGTGCTAGACAACCCTGCCTTGTTTATTCATGGAATCTCCTCTTTGACCCCTTATACATGCCAGATGTATATGAAAGTAAGTATGCCACAATTTTTAGTCCCTCCTGGTGTGTACAACTCCCTAATATAACAAATATAACCCCAATTGACCGAAAAAACTTAATGTGGGCATGGTCTGTACAACAATTTCTTAAATCCAAATTTAAAGAACCCAAATTTACTGTGTCTCAAGTAGAAGACAGTCCTCTATTCAATTGCTCAAAGGTTATAACATGCAAAGAAGGACCAGGAGATCCCCCAGAAACCTGGTTTATGCTTAGAATTAGAACATTAATAAGAGACATGTGTACTTGTTGGAGATACCCCTCTAAAGGCTGGAAAAATCAGGATGAATCCTGTAACTCAACCTCTAAATATCTCCTTAATCACTGTGGTATTCCCTATACTCACTACCCAATCCATGGTACTCCAATAAATACTAAACCTAAAATCACCATCCTTGATCATGTGGACAATACTGATTGTAAAACTGCAAAATATATAGCCCCTCTGGGAATGGCCTGGGGGTGCTCTGAGGGAAAGTTTTAGTCTCATTTGTCACTACAACAGCATGCTGGGCTTAAGTGTGGACTGGGAATTCCCTCTCTCTGCCCCAGACGTGTCTTTACTTTTGCTAAAGAGTTTAAAGAACGTCACCAACGCAGTGTTATTCCCTCTCCAAAAGCAACACAAAGACCACAATGGGCAATTAAAGAAATTGACTTTCCAGATTATTATACAACTGGACAAAAAGCCTCCCTTTTTCTTGAAAATTTCTTTACCCCCTTTGTCACCTTAAAAAGACACCAATTTATATTAGAAGATATTACCTGGCAATTAAGTGTTTTAAGCAATTGGACACAGCATGCTTTTGGAGAATTAAACACTCAAGTCCAGCAAACTTCTAAGATGACATTGCAAAACCGATTAGCATTAGATACATTACCGTTAAAAGAACAAGGTGTATGTGGAATGTTAAATTTGTCAGAAACTGAATGCTGTATAACAATTTATAATGCCTCAACCTCCATTGAAGAAGCACGAGCCACAATGAGAGAAATAAGTAATCACACTAGAAATTTGTTTTATGCAATGCAACCACATGAAGTGTTTAGTGAATCGTGGTTTACTAACATCCTAGACTCTTTTGGACTCACAGGATGGGGAAAATGGATTATACAAATTGGAATAGCAATTGTCATTGGAATTGTATTCTTAATTATTGGCATTGGCCTAGTTAAATGCATGATCAATCGTTTGCTTATTTCATTCTCTCCCTCTGTCCGCTATATTCATATTACCACCACTGAGGAAAGCTACATTGATGTGCCGAAGAACAATGTCGAATCAACGGGGTGGAATATGTAGCGGGTAAACAAGTCAAAAATATGTTTCTCCATTGTTTTCTGCCTCTCAATACATTCTGCTAACATTGCCGTGTCAGCTTTAGTGGAAAAGCTTTCTCAAGGAAATACTTCCTGCCAGAAAATCCTGCTTCTGTGATCAGTTTCCCACATCTGGACCTGACTACGTGCCAAAAAACATGTGTAGAGATTAAGAAAGCATTATAAAAACCTGAAGGTGAATTCAGAAGTTGGAGGAACAAGAGACAAGGAGAAACTAGGAAGCCTCGCCTAGTCTTCTTCGGATCTCTCCTCTCAGCTCGTCTTCCCTTCCTTCCAACACCACCAGCTGCCATCTGCCTCGAAGGAGAGACTGCTTGTCAGCCTGGAGAGGGCATCGGCCTAGAGCGAGACTGCCTGGCAGCCTGAATAGTCTCTGACTGTCTGTGAATTTCTCTGAATTTTTCTCTTACAGGCTAAAATAAAGCACCCTCTTTTGCAGCTACACCAGAAGCCGGTCCGGTCGTGAGGGGAAATAACTGCAGTTTTGCATTTCAAAGACTCACCATCCTCTTGCAGCCAAGAGATAACATCGTGGCAGAAACAGAGAGAGCATCTGCATCCCCCCCCTTCCTCTCAGTTACATGGACAAGGCACTCAAGTAGTTTTTCATGGTGGTATCTTTTCTCTGCTTCTATAAATAATCTTAAGCATTTTTCCTAACTTTTCTTATTTTTCCTCTTTTCCTTTCGCATCTCTCTCGCAATCAATTAATAAAAATCAGTTTTTGGTATTTACAGATAACTTGTTTGAGTTTTAATTTTGCTCAGGAGAATGATTCGAACTTGTAGTTCAATCTGCATAAAAACTTAAGCAGATCTGAACGTCACACATGGAAAGTAAAAAATTGACATTATTCCTTAGGAAACATTGAAAAAACCCAAAACATTTGATCCACTGCCTTTTTCTGCGTGATTGGGTACCACTGTAAGTTGCACGTATCACTGAAAAGGAAGCCACTGTTCATTACTGAAGGGAAAACACAAAATGGAAACCAGGTCATTCTTCAGTGAAATTCTGTCACACATCATATCTTGACTTACTGGTCTTTGTGATTGTTCCAGTTCTACCTAACTAGCATGAGCAGCAATATTGGGTTTTTCACTCCAAGGGAAATTAATATAAGAAGTGAAAATCAGTTAATTCAAAAGTGAATAGGTAAAGATGGCTTATTGTGCGTGTCTCAGCTTCTTACACTATATTCTAATTTATAAAAATTAGTGATGAAAATTTTATTAAAGTAGATTTTAAAATGTTGAGTGTAATTTGTATTTCTGATGAGTTTTTTGTATTTGTCTCCCTGTGTAGGAAGATCTGAGTCAAGTACAAATATTTGCCAATGAGTTTGATTAGAAGGATGGGGTGTGAAGAGCAATTTTAGTCATACTAAGTGGCAAAATTGAATACTGCAGTCTTATAATGGCCAAAAATGTATTTTTAATGTATTTATTTATCAGCATTTGTATTATCTTACTGCTTTGGTTTTCTCGTTTAAATTATTTGTAAAAGCCATAAAAAAATTAAAAATGCACAACTAGGGCTTTGCCCAGTATACCCTAATGCTCACAGTGTAAGGAAGGAACCATGGTCTAGAGAGGGGAATAATGTGGAAGAACGCTTGGGGATAGAAAATTAGTGTCACAGTCAAACAGAAAAGAGAGCTGTGTCTATCATTAAACAGTTTAAGAACACAGGTCAAGCCTTTGAACTGAGTTTGACACAGCGCCACTAAGTAATTACTGAGTCTAACGCTGCAGTCACCTCTCCTTTCAGTCCAAGGCATACTACGGTGCCAGACTGAAGTGTTATCCCACGACTGCTTGTTTTAAGCATCTGTTTTTCTGCAGAAAGTTTATGCTGTGTGCTCTTACCAGATATAGAAATTCTTGCTTTTCACTTTCTCTCCTACTCAAGAAAGCATAGCCTTCCCCTTTCAGAAGGAGAATTAATGAAGAAACCTGTGAATGACAGTAGAGAATGGTTTGTGTCTCTTATGTTTCTAGTACACCCTCATATATATGCTGTATTTTAGTGGTTGTCAGCCCTATTGGACATCCTGAGGTGTACAACCCCTTTTCCAGAAATCCTGAAGTCTTTGAAGGTGGGAAACTTAAAGGTGTAAAGAAACCAAGCACGGCAACAACAGTCAGTGTAACTAGAAATGCTTGAGAGGCAGAAATAAAATAATGAGGAAAAATGTCAGCTGCTGAAGAAAGAAAGCTTCTCCCTGCCATCCTCCTCAGATGAGGTAGTGAACCCTTTCATGCCACCTGCAAAGATGAATTCTAAATGTTTAGGATATGAGAAATGAACAGCTATGCCACTGAAAGTATTGCAAAAAAAGAAGAATATTTGTAATTATTGCATATGTTTTTGCAATACTTACATTGTTAAGGTCAACAAAAGCCTGTAAAAAATTTAAATCAATAACCCCAGAGGAGAGCAGGGTAATTCACTTTACTATTGAATAATGTACCATACACAATTATTAGGCATGAGAGGGAAAACCTTTTCACTGATAGGATAAACAAGAACCATTGTAGCACAAGGAAGAAGAAACACATTGGTTGAAGCCATGAGTTTTTGCCCATTCTCCTTTCTTCCCTAGAGGACTGGGGGCAGCCATCTTCATTGTGATGATCAGAAAAGATGGCATTGTCAAGGCATAAGGGCTTAGAAGTAATTAAGAAGCTGATTGCCTAGTCTAAAAGGCTTGCTGAGAAACTGAACCACTGAAGGCAGGTCCTGGTGGAAGAGTTAAAATCGTGTTCTCCTGATGTGTTTCTGTTCTGCAGCAATTTTTAGAAGAGCAGATCTACTCAACTCTTTCTGCAAGAAAATGCGGTAACCTTATTCTTCATTGTCATTTTATTAATATTATTCTAAAGCTAACTCTGACTGACTAGTCCTGTCTGTAACTTCTTTTAAAGAGCAATTAATTTGTTTAAATTATACATTCATTCTGGAGTAAGTGCTGTTGCAGTATGCTGGATGGCATTCACAGCTCCAGACACTTCAATCGGGCTTCGGATTCGCCAGGAAGCCATGGGGCAGTTATACAGCAGGGAGCAGGCAGCAAGCTGATATATGTGATTGCAGATGAAGAAAACCAAACATGTCACTTTGAACCTATTGCACGACATTATGGAAAGGTAGCATCATTTTTATCTCCTAGGATTCTGTTGCTGTATCGCAGAGCTACTTGTCTTAGTAGGATCATTTAGAGACCAGTCTTGACTACCTGAACTTCTTAAAAAATTAAGAGGCACTGAGTAATGTCCAGCAATACCACTGAAAAGAGCCTGCTGTCTCATCCTATGCTATACTGAAGTTAATCACCCTCTGAGGAAACTGATTTAGTGAAAACTTAGATTAAGTGAATCATTTGAGAATGTTTTTTCTTTCTGGTTCTGCTCCCATCTTCCTCTTGGCAACTGCTCTTATATTTAAGAATAATTACACTAAAAGTGTGTCAGAGATGGACACTGGAGAACAAAAGCAATTTTAATTTCTTTCTAAACTATTATTTTGCTCTTTTCCAAAGAAACATCTCAGGAGATCCAATTAGAATAAAAATTATGCCACCTTGTACAACTTTAGGGGGGGGGGAAAGAACAAAATATTTTTAATTTGACAGATTTAGGCAATCAAACTGAAGGAAGATGTGAGACTTGCTATGACAGCTGTTTCCTCTGTCATTGGCACTTTCAGACAATTTCTTAGCTGTGACTCTTCTGATACCATAAAAAGTTGTATAGCCAGAAATATCTACATATGTGGATGGTGTATTTTCAGTGTCTACATCTTTGAGTTCTCAGAAGAGCATCAGTTGCTTTAGCACTTGTGCCATAGGTTGATTCTTTGCTCTGTTATTGGGGCAATATCACATTTCTAAATATGCACAGGGAAGCCAGTAGCTGTGGTTTGAGATATACTTGATAGCATCATAGGAACGGAAATATAAATGCTGTCCATTCCTCTTCTTTTTGGAAAAATGTTTTCCAACAACTAGAACGAATCTCTTAAAATGGCACCACCACTTTTGAGTAGCCTTTGGTGCCTTTATACTAACTGAATAAATTGTCTAACAGTAGAACACATTTCCAAAACCACTCCAAAGATTGTAACAATGTATGACCAGCAAATCAAGAGTAAGAGAGAGCAGAGTAGATTCCAAAATAATATAGTATATTTTGTGACTGCCATCTGTTTTCTGTCTAAATATTTTAAGTCCAAGTCAAGGTGCAAATGAACTGATTCTGGTGATCTCAACTTTGTCCTATAAAACAGTGTGTATATAGGTGAATTACTGCATGTTTTGGCATAGCTATGGGAAATAGTTATGTCTATGAGAGGAAAGCTGATGTTTGCTCAAGCAGTGAGTAAGTTTCCCAATGTCTGTAATTTTTTACTTTAACAGAAGATACCAGCTTCCAAACTTCCAGCATTCCTCTCTGTGATTATTGTTCAGGAACAGCTTTTATTACAAGCTGTGAACATCTGTTGATAACTTTTTTAAAAGTGTTGGTTTATTAGATTTTTTTTTCCCCACTGGTGTGTTATACTCTAATTTCCTTTTCTACTAAAGATTGTTGTGCAGAATACCACCTGTTGTTTTCAGTTCTGTGAAAGGTTTTCAATCTTCTTGTTACTTATAATACCTTTCTTGTGAATATCATTCCAACAGAGTGATTCAGCCAAAGGGATACAAAGGTCTCACCAGGAGGAAGTCATGACAGAACACCAAGTTCTAGCTATGTATATATAAGCAATTATCTGTAGCTACTCACTATTTCAAAATAATTGGATCTACAGTGTGTTTTCTGTAAGAATGGAATCGCTCTTACTGCTAGTTTTTGGTCACACATTTGTTCCTGTTGTAAGCAAGGCACAAGTCTCTTACATAATGAAAGTTCATTACAAGTAAAAATGGGACATACCTGTTTATCTAGTATGATATTTGTTCTTATTATAGATTGCTTCAAATGTATTCTATAATGGGTTTTGGTATGCTGGATCTTAAAAAATACAACCAAATACAAAATTTCTTCAGCAAGGAAATAGGATGGTACTGTTTGGCATTACTGATTTCTGAGCAGAAACCTCTGTCCTTCCATTTTAATGTGTAAAGGTTCTGAACTCTCCCTCTAAATTTAAAGATGAATTGCAGATAAATAGAAAATTTAATATTTTCAAGAAAATTCTGATGATAAGCTGCATGCTTCCAATTAACTGAGGTAAGAAGAACACTGAGTCACATTTAAAATGAGGGGGTTTAATATATTGGATTACCTAGCACATCACAAGTGTTTTAGAGACTATAATCATGTTTAAAGAAAGAATAATATGTTCCCTTTGAATAAGAAGAACTATATCTATTAGGATTATTGTCAGCTATATTTATGACATCATTAATAAGCATTAAAATCAGTAAATCTTTATAGGTTCAAAGAACAGTTTGCAATTCAGTGTGCAACAACTATATGTTTTAATGTGCCCTCTGCCACTGCCTTATTTTATCATCAGGAGAGGATAGAGAGGCTCTTGGGTTTAAAAACACTAAACTCTTTTTTCCATTGTCTTTGTATGATGTTGTTCATTTTAGAAAGACTTATTTTTCAATTCCCTTTTCCCTTTGCCTTCATATTAATATGTTATAGGAGGATATAATGCCACCTATTCCAGCTAAGTACAGTGAGATTTACAGAGATGATGTTTAAATAAAACTTTTTTCTTCCAAGTTTCTCTTTTTTGAAATCTTGATTTCCACAACCTATATTATGTATTTTGGTAACAGTAAGTAGTGTTATTACTTTTTGGTATCCATAGTGTTTTGCCAGGAACTGGCATAATCCCAAAGACTTTGACTCCGAACTTCAGAGGGATTAAGTGTAAGAACTTGTTTTTGCAACATAGCCATAAAATTTATGCCAAAGTGAGTCTAGCTGTAATGCTTGGATGTACATTACTTCATAGTGCCTTCTCTTTTATCTTAAGAGTTATCTGTTCCAAAATAAATTCAAACACAGAGCTAAGCCCACACAACGTACCACTGCTGATCTTGAGCTGTGCAGGGCTGACTTTTTGCCAAGCATCTCATCTCTCATTCAGATGTCAGGCCTCTAATTCCAGGCACCTTCCTATTGCACAGGCCAGAGGAAGAACACCATGTGTGAAGTGATATGCTCACAATCCATATACTTCAGGTCTGACTTGTGTAAAATTATCTGAATATTCTTTTTTTCTTTCTGTGTTTACTACCTTTCTATTATTTTTCCAAATCTGCTTCTGATGTACTCTGCAGCCAACAGAAACTGTCTATTCACAAGGTGCTTATGATGTGTTAAATTTTGTTTTAATTAAAGAATTTCTGAAAATTAATTTTTAATTGCAGGATTTTATTGTCATAATAAGGTAAAAATACAACAGAGAATCTCCTTTTTTTTGTCTCTAAGAGTCTCATTCTGTGACTAAAACGACTTTTTTCCTATACTATTTTAAGAATTGCATGTAAATGATACATCTTAATCAAGCTTAAAAACAAACAAATAAACAAAAACAAAAACAAAAAGACCACCAAACTTAAAAGAGCTAATATTTGTCTGTGATGCATGTGCATTAATTCAAAAAGTCTCTTCAGTATCAATATGACTGGAAGTTTAACATTCTCTCAGTGGCAGAGTCAATATTTTGGGGAGATTAAATAATAGCTTTTTTGTGGGTTTGTTCATTTGTGAGCTTAGTGGAAGTGAAGGTGAGCAGATGAAGAACTGCACCAAGATTCTTGTATAAAACCTTTTCTAAGGAGTGTAGTTAACAGATCTGGTTTCTAGGTAGCTCATGTTCTGCCATTTGAATCAGAGCAGAGTAAACGTAAATTGCTGAAAACATACAAGTGACTATTAGACTTGCTAGGCCTTTGTATTTATTTACACAGATGTAATTAAACAATGTGCAGAACAGAAGAGAATTGAGTCCAGTAACCTTAACAGCCAAATTAGTTTATGCTACATTAACTATTTTTAAGTAATACAAGATTAATGGAAACTATATGAGGAAATACGGTGAAGTTCCCATTTGTCTTGAACAGTCTTTAGGAAATTGTTGTAAGTGCAAAGGATTTGGGAAAAAAAAAGGCAAGTTAATGGAATTTAGATGTGACAAATCATGCAGGTAGGAAGCAGAGGCCTTAAATGAACATAACTACAGTGTTTGTAAGGAAAACATAAAGTTGTATCTGTCATCCTGTTCATGATAACAAAGTTCCATAGTACTGAGGCTGGTACTGAGGAGAGCACTAGGATTTCAGGTGACAAGCTCCTGGTTTAGATAGCCACGTTATTGTGTTCATGATAACTAAGTTTCCTAGTAGAAAGGCTTGTACAGAACAGGGCACTAAGATTTCAGGTCACAGGCTCCTGGTTTAGCTTAGCCACGTAAGGAACTTTGAGATCTGTTCAAGTTTGAAGGTTGATTTTGCTATCCCTATTTCTTCACCTAGTCAGCCATGACTTACCTTTAGTTCTGAGCTTCATCCCTTCATTTGCTTCTTTTGGACCTGATGACTCTGTCTAAAATTCTTTGACACCTATTCAGTCTGAGGAAATTGCTTGTTGGTGCTTTCTCTTTTGTCACTAATGTATCTATGAAGAACAATTTTGTTCTTTCTCTTTTTTCCAAGTTTTTTTGTTACTGAAATCTAGGCAAATACTCTGAAATAAAACTATGAATGCAGATGCACACTCGTGAGAAAGGCACTTAATATGTGCACTTAAAATCAGAGCAACTTAGCAGAGCCTATATGATTCTAAAACCTAAAATTACTTTAAATTCTTAGGCATCAAAACACTTGGTTATAATTTTACAGTCTTTAAGCAATACATATTCTTTTTACAGATTTAGTTTTCATTTATTAGAAAGAGTGTCTATTAGATGAGTTACACATCTGAACTTTAAAAGATTCATGGTATGAGCAGATACAGGGAATATCATGACTCATGGAGAAAGCTGTGAGGGGAAAGGGGAAATCTCAAGAAGAGTTTGAGAAACTGCTTAATGTTAAAAAGATATATGGGATTCCAGGTTAAGTCCTAGGGAGCTTAGGTTTTAAGTCGGTATCCAGAAGTTTTGTTTGCTTTTTACCATGACTTTTGAGTGTGTATATAACATTTTTCTGTAGAGAAAAAGCTGACATTACAGGTGGGTAAAATTAAATTCGATGGGTTAAAGATTAAAGTTGTACCTTGATCTAGGCTCTTAGGGAGATAGAAGAATTGTGATGCTGAAGCATAAACATACACCAGGTCACTGAAGCTCTTATCTGTATATTGTTCATTACACTCAGTATGTGCTGATACTTCAACAGACAGAAACCCAGAAGGACGTGCAGTTGGTTGTATAGCAGGACTCATGTGTATTGTTTCTCTCAGAAACAGTTTTTTCTTCTAATTGACCACAGATGGTTAGATCTCTTTTAGAACAGTAGAAGCCAAAAAGCCTTAAATGATGGCAAGCTGACTGCCTTTCGCTTTCATGGCAACTTGCATAGATTACTGTTCTCTGAAAAATGTCTCTGGATTTTAGAAATTTCAGATACACAGTAACACTAGAATTCACAAGCATTTTTGTGTGGCAGTTTTTCTATAAGCCACTGTAGCAAATTGAAAATCAGCTGCAAGGGTGATTCCAAACAATCATTTATTTAGACTTTTTTAGCCTTAGAAAAAGCTAAGACAAAGAGTAATCACTTTCATCTTCTGTTATTGAATTTTTGATTAAGAAATTAATAAAAGTTCTCCTAATAATTTCACTTCATTATTGTGGAAATATCATGTTTGTGGCACGCAAGAGCTGAAGTTCAAAAACCTTCAAAACTATTGTCTGCATACCTCTCAGGAATATTATAAAGAGAAGTTCCATCAATGTTGGAAAAAGAAAACATAATTTTTTAAAAAAATAAGATGAAATCCCATTGCCCTTAAGGAACCAAAGACACTGGAGACTTCATTCAAAGGATCTGTTATATTCCTACCTCTTCTAGTATGTTCCTGTGTAGTTGTAGGCAAATCTCATTGTATTTCTATTAACCTTCAAAAAACAGCAATACTAGCTGCTTCTTTGTTTTTGTTGTTAACTTAAACATGCTACTAGGGGCACTGGAGAAAAAAATCAGCCATTTTTCCATAATTTCCTAGTTTATTATTCCCGCACTAGCTTTTCTTTACTTTTGAGCTGTAGCAGTCAAATATAGATTCTGCAGATCTACTAACTGCAGGAAAAGTTGCGTTCTCTCTTTCCAGGAGGCCAGTTTGACAACAATTTTAATCACTTTAAAACGCACAGTGTGCCATTAGTTGGGGAATGGAACATAGATCTGAACGAAATAAAATACCACACATAGTCAGGAGTCCTTTGGAGCTGTTACCATTACAATAAGTTATTTTTATTACTGCATGAAAGTATTGATTGTGTCTGTGTGTCTGTGTGTGTGTCTCTGTGTGTGTGTGTGTCTCCGTGTGTGTCTGTCTGTCTCTGTGTCTGTGTGTGTGTCTGTGTGCGTGTCTCCGTGTCTGTCTGTGTGTGTGTGTCTGTGTCTGTGTGTGTGTCTGTGTGTGTGTGTGTCTGTGTGTGTGTGTCTGTGTGTCTGTGTGTGTGTCTGTGTGTGTGTGTGTCTGTGTCTGTGTGTGTGTCTGTGTCTCTGTGTGTGTGTGTGTGTCTGTGTCTCTGTGTGTGACTGTGTGTGTGTGTCTGTGTGTGTGTGTATGTGTGTCTGTGTGTGTGTCTGTGTGTGTCTGTGTGTGTGTCTGTGTGTGTGTGTCTGTGTGTGTGTGTCTGTGTGTGTGTGTGTGTCTGTGTCTGTGTGTGTGTGTGTCTGTGTCTGTGTCTGTGTGTGTGTCTGTGTCTGTGTGTGTGTCTGTGTCTGTGTGTGTGTGTGTCTGTGTCTGTGTGTGTGTCTGTGTCTGTGTGTGTGTCTGTGTGTGTGTCTGTGTGTGTGTGTGCGTGTGTGTGTGTCTGTGTGTGTGTGTCTGTGTGTGTGTGTCTGTGTGTGTGTCTGTGTGTGTGTGTGCGTGTGTGTGTGTCTGTGTGTGTGTGTCTGTGTGTGTGTGTGTGTCTGTGTCTGTGTGTGTGTGTCTGTGTCTGTGTGTGTGTGTGTCTGTGTCTGTGTGTGTGTCTGTGTGTGTGTGTGTGTCTGTGTCTGTGTGTGTGTGTGTGTGTCTGTGTCTGTGTGTCTGTGTCTTTGTGTGTCTCTTTGTCTGTGTGTCTGTGTCTGTGTCTTTGTGTGTCTCTTTGTCTGTGTCTGTGTGCGTCTGTGTGTCTGTGTCTGTCTCTGTGTGTGTGTCTGTGTGAGTGTGTGTGTCTGTGTCTGTGTGAGTGTGTGTGTCTGTGTCTCTGTGTGTGTGTCTGTGTGTGTCTCTGTGTGTGTGTGTGTTGTGTGTGTGTGTGTGTCTGTGTGAGTGTGTGTCTGTGTGAGTGTGTGTCTGTGTGTGTCTGTGTGAGTGTGTCTGTGTGTGTGTGTCTGTGTGTGTGAGTGTGGGGGTGTGTGTGTCTTTGTCTGTGTGAGTGTGTGTGTGTGTGTGTGTCTCTGTGTGTGTGTGTCTGTGTCTTTGTGTGTGTCTGTGTGTGTGTGTCTGTGTCTCTGTCTGTGTCTGTGTGTGTGTCTGTGTCTGTGTGAGTGTGTGTGTCTGTGTCCCAGGGGTGTTTCTGGGGGTCCCAGGGGTGCTTTTGGGGGTTCCAGGGGGGTCAGAGGTCGTTGTGCTCCTCATGCTGGGCGGGGGGCTCCCTGCAGGCCGCAGGGGTCTCCAGCTCCAACAGGTACTCGCAGCGACTCGGCTCCGTCGCCGCCGTCACCGCCGTGTCGGTGCCACAGGTGAATTTTACCTGGCGGGCACGGGGGGGTCAGGGGGGCACAGCGGGGTCAGAGGGGGGCACGGGGGTTGGGGGGGCACAGGGGGAGTCACAGGGGGGCACGGGGGGTCAGAGGGGCACAGGGGGCCACGGGGGGGTTAGGGGGGCACAGGGGGGGCACAGGGGGGTCAGGGGGGCACAGAGGGGGGTCAGAGGGGACACAGGGGGTGTCAGGGGTGCACACTGGGGGCACAGGGGGGTGGGGAGGCACGGGGGGGGGTCGGGGGGGCACAGGGACCCCCAGAGAGGCACGGGGGGATCAGAGGGGCACAGGAGGGGCACGGGGGGGTCAGGGGGGCACAGGGGGTGTCAGGGGGGCACAGGGGGGTGGGGAGGCACGGGGGGTGTCGGGGGGGCACAGGGACCCCCAGAGAGGCACGGGGGGTCAGAGGGGCACAGGGGGGGTCAGAGGGGGCACGGGGGGGTCAGAGGGGGCACGGGGGGGGCACAGGAGGGCTCGGGGGGGCACAGGGGTTGGACACAGGAGGGGTTGGGGGGACACAGGGGGGTCACAAGGGGGCTCAGAGGGGGCACTGGAGGGGTCAGAGGGGACACGGGGGGGTCAGGGGGACACGGGGGGGGTCACAGGGGGGACACGGGAGGGTCAGGGGGGACACGGGAGGGTTCAGGGGCACACAGGGAGGGTCAGGGGGCACAGGGTGGGACACAGGGGGCACCCCAGGGGAGCACAAGGGACAGGAACATTCTCCAAAGGACACCCCAGGTGACAGCAGGGGGGGTACAGGGATCCCCAAGGGGACATGGGGCACCCCCAGGGGAACACAAGGGACAAGGACACTGAAAGGGGACATGGGGACACCCCCCAAGGGACACCCCAAGTGACATCAGGGGGGTCAGGGACACCCCCACTGGGGGGTCATGGTCGTGGGACACCCGAGGAGGGGACACAGGGACAGGGGACACTGGGGGGTGTTTGGGGGGGGTCTCAGGGATATTTTGGGGGGCTCAGGGGGGTTTTGGGGGTCCCTCTCACCGTGGTGGAGTGGTTGGGGCCCTGCCAGCACCCCGTGCCCTGCTCAGGTTGCGGGGGCTCAGGGGGGTGTTTGGGTGCCCCAGGGGTGTTTGGGAGGGGGGGGGCAGGAGGTGCCCAGCGGTGTTTTGGGGGGCTCAGGGGGGTTTGGGGGGTCCCTCTCACCGTGGTGGAGCGATTGGGGCCCTGCCAGCACCCCGTGCCCTGCTCATACTTGTGGGCACTGAACTTGTCTCCGTTGGGGCCGGCCCAGGACCCCCAAGTCCTGTGGGGGGAGGGAGGGAGGGAGGGGGATCAGGTCACCTCAGAGTGGGGGGGACTTTGGGGGTCCCCCCGGGGGGGTTTGGGGGGTCTCTCACCCCAGGTTGGTCTCGGAGCCGCCGTTTTTGGGTCTCTAGGTCACTCGGTGAAAGGGGCACAGGCGGTAAATGTACCTGGGGGGGCACAGGGGGGGCTTTGGGGCGGGGGCACGGGGGCCTACGAGTGCCCTGGGACCACCAGAGTCCCCCCATGCCCCGCCCCGTGCCCCCCATGGTCACCCTGTGCCCCCCAGAGCCTCCCTGGGATCCCCAATGTCCCCTTGTGCCCCCCAGAGTGCCCCTATGCCCCCCTGAGACCCCCAGAGTGCCTCTCTGTGCCCTCCAGAGTGCCCCTGTGCCCCCTGTGCCCCCCAGAGACCCCCAGGAGACTCCCAGTGCCCCCCTGAGTGCCCCTGTGCCCCCCGAGACCCTCCTGGGACCCCCAGAGTGTCCCAGTGCCCCCCCGGGACCCCCAGTGTCCCCCTGGGACCCCCAGAGTCCCCAGGCCCAAGACCACTGAGTCCCCCAAGCCCCCCCACCCCATTCCAGTGGCCCCCCCCAGCCCCCCCCTCACTCACTGGTGCCCAGTTCATAGCACTGATTGTACAGGTACGAGACCCCCCATATCCCCCTCCCATTGCCCCCCTGAGCCCCCCCAGACCCCTCAGAACCCCAGAGACCTCAGACCCCACCCCAGAGACCCTCCAAAGCCCCCCAGACCCCCAAAGCCCCCCCCCCCTCACTCACTGGTGCCCAGTTCATACCACTGGTTGTACAGGTACAAAACCCCCCCATGTCCCACTCCCTTTGCCCCCCTGAGCCCCCCAGACCCCCGACCCACCTTCCAGCACATCCAACATGCAGCCCCTCCGGCTGGGGCTCTGAGCACTTTGTGGTCAGTTGGGTAACAACTACAACTACAACAACTACAAAAACAACAAAAAGAACACAGGCAACTCTGTTATAGTCCTATCTATGGAAATGAAGGCATATTAGCTTTGAAAAAGTCCTTCCTCCCTTCAGTACCACGTGGATCACTTTCAGGTGGGAGGCTATCTGATTAAGATTTTATTGCTAGCCTGGGTAGCAGATTGGCAAGTAGCACCTTAGGTCTTTTTCAGAAGCAAATGCTACTTTGAGGGGAATGCTATCCTTTGAAGATGAGAAGATTTCCTTATCCCTTAGTTTAAGATTTTTCCACATGTGCATGCTTGCTTTTACAGGGAAGGAATGTAGTGCAGACAGGCTCCAGGCAAGTGGTCAGACAAGCAAAGTGGTGAAGAGCCAATTAAAAACCAGAGCAAGACTAGGACAACAGTACATCGGAGTATACAAACAGGCTCTAGGAAGGGCAGGGACACTGGCAGGAAGGTGACTGCAGGTAGTCCTTTTCTATATCATCACAGCAACACAGGAACAAAGCTCTGAACAGGAAATCACTCTTGCTCTTACCACTTACTTACAAGGACTATCCTGTCCAAACCATTGGAAGCACAAGCAGGGTCCCTCACCTCCCAACAGACACTGGCTCTCTCTCCTTCCTCGACGTATACTGCACAAAGGACGTCGTGTCACGTGCCTCTGTCCACGTACTGCATCACCAGTCAAAGTTCTGCATTGACCAGGGAGCTGAAAGAAGAAAGCAATGGCATGGAGACGAATGTGCACAGCTAAACTACCTTAGGGCTGACCCAGGTTTTTGAAGAGCATCTTCAAACTACATTCACCAGAAGAGTTTAATGCAGACACATTGCAATCTCCTCCCATCCACTGCAGACAAATAGAGAAATAGCAGAACTCAATTTTCTGCCAGTGACCAAATGGTTTCTTTCATCTTTGGCTTGCAGTGTCTAACTTAATACTCGCATGAGAGTACCAGAACCTGTCCAAGTAACTAACAATATTTGGATTCTTACTGTCCCTGGTGACTGGGATTTCACTGACCGTCAGTTGCTCAGACATCTTCTCCTGAAGATTCCTTTTCTTTACGGCCACTTAAAATGGCTTTGAAGACCATTAACTTGAGAAGTTGCTCGTTGCATGAGATGACAAAGAACATGGAGCGAGTGCTTCTGGAACAACAGAGGCAAGTCTTGTTTTCAGACAGCAAAGCTTAGTAGAAGCACAGAAGTCTGTGCAAAATGCATTTTGCAGCCTGACACTAGTCTACGGTGACACAAGCCTTTGCAGCAACCAAGTACCAGCAACTCAAAACTACAGCCACAGCTCACACCAGAGGGCAAAGTGTTTGAGAGCTGCAAAATCTGCTGGGGATGGGGACACTTTACCTCTTGCCCTGTGCCAGCATCAAACGCTTTATAAACAGCTCTGAAGCTCCTAGAAACAGAACAGGTGTGGAGAAAGAAGAAGCCATTTAGGGCCCAGCAGAGATCTCTGCTGCCTAGAGTGTTTTCACAACACCCGCCTTCACCTACTCTTCAGCCAATAGCACGACAGCCCACCAGCCCTCCACCTGGCAGCGTGTCCAGGAGAAAACTTAGGTCCACCAGGAAGACAAAGGGCTGCAGCAAATCTCCAATGGGCACACCTAATTAGTTTACTTTAAATCCTAATGGGGCGGGGAGTGTGTGTGTGTGTGTGTGTGTGTGTGTGTGTGTCTCTTAAAAGCTTGTAAACAAGATATTTGAAACCACTGCTATTGAGAACTATTGTCTGACAGCTGTCAGGTGGGTAGTTGCTCTTTTAGGCAATAAAGCTTCAGAGACAGGAGATCCTTCAGGTCCTGCTCCTTGCTGCGGGCAAGACATTGCCAGCATCACACTGTCTTTAATGATGCCTTCTGAGCACAGTTACAAATTCTGAGAGACCGGAGAAGCTGAATATGTTTGGAGTTTGCCTGACTTCATGCTTCTTATTCCAGCTGCCAAAGTACCTGGCCTGTGAGTGTGTATCAGGAAGAGGGATCAGACTGAGCCTGGGCCAAGTTCTTCCCGTTCTGTGTATTTCTTCCTTGGCTCACCACCCACACTCACAATGCTCCTGAAAGGAACAAAATGCAATGTGTTCTCTTCCAACAGAGACCCCGCTATGCAGAAGGCCCAAAATGCAGTCCCACTGTCTGGGGCTGTGAGCCCTTTGTGGTCAGTTGGGTAGCAACCCCAAGAAGGGATTCTTTTCCACCTCTCAGTGCAACTCCCTCTCCCAAAGTGCCGCCTGGAAAAAAGGTGACCATACCTTCATCAGGGCCTGGGTACGCTCATCTTTCTCTTTGTTCGGCAGATCCTTCTGGAGTAACAACTCCTCCACTGTTTCTCCTACCACTGCCAAATGCCTCTCTTCTAATAAGCAGGCGTTTCTCTCAGCAGCAGACAGCTCCTTCGGTCTATGAGCAGGGGACAGAGAAACAAGTCTTTATTAGCTAAGCAGTCTCATTTCCAGAAGCAGGGCAACATACTACGTCCCACATATGACAGTCCAGGGGACTTCCAACAGCCTTCTAGTTCCGTTCAAAGAATGCTGGAATTCCCTGACTAGAGCTGCATCACGTTTTCACCCTGGTGAAACACTCCTCACTATGAAAGGAAAATAAGCTTCCAGAAATCCTAGACCTTTTCCAGAAAGCTGATGCAGTGCTGTGACTTCTCAAAGGAGCATTTGGGCCACCTCTGGCAGCTACCCTGCCACTGTCCCCTCTCCTTTGCAGCAGTGCTGCACCAGCCTGAGGCCCCTGGCAGCCCTCAGTGCCACCTCAGATTTCAGAGCACAGGCACCAGCTCCTGAAGGTTATGCACCAAACGGAGAGCAGGACTCCCTCTCCAGACCGAGCCTCCCAGATTGAACAGGTTGCTGTGAACAGCACAGAGAAATGAGAGTCTCCAGCCCCTTAGCTATGCCAGCTACACAGTCATGGGTAGCAGCCACCCAGCACAGGGAGAACAGAGGCCACAGGAAGAGGGACAAAACCAGTCAAGCACAGAGACTGGAAAGAGTGAGACCTGGGAGAGGTAACAAGCTGCTCAGTTTCTCTCTGCAGGAAAACTCTTTTCTCTTTCAAGCTGGGAAGGGCAGGGCAGTCCAAGGCAGCAGATCTGCTGAGCCCCTTCCTTCCTTCTCCAAGAATCAAACCCCATCATTTCACAACCACTGAGCCCGAGATGGCCTCCAACCCTCCTGACATCCTCCAGACCTCCTCTGGTCACAAACAGGAGGTCTGGCAGGTGCCTTCCCTACTCGGCTCACTCACCTGCTGTGTCAGGAAGTTCTCAGCCTCGCATTCCAGAAACCTCCAGGCCTGCTTGTTGTCCACTCTACTGGATTGCCAGCAGACGTCCCCTCCGTGTTCTGTTCCACTTGCAGAGTACCCGTTATCCATGGGCACCTTGGAAGTGGAGGCAGTCACAGAGGAGACACGTCGGCTGTATTAGTCAGGAACTGTAACTGTCTATGTACAAAACTGAAAGTGTGGATCTCCACACGATGTCTTGGCGGCCATGCTCTTCACTGGAGACTTTTCATCTGTAAGGAACAATGGACAATTCAGAAGTGAATGTTGTGCTGACTCACAGCGTGACAAGGCTGGCCATCTTCCAAGAGAGCTGAGGGCTTACAGAGCTGTTGTTCTGAGTTCCCCTCAGAGCTGGCCCTGGAGCCAGGCTTCTATGTCCCGTACTCCCTCCCTTTCTTTGCTGCAAGGATCACTGGAAGCAGTCCGGAGAGAGGCTCGGCTGAATTTAAAAATGGATGCTGCCTAAAGGGAAAAAAAAAAAAGAAAGGAGCCATTACTTTCCAAACTCACTTCACCACAGACTCAATTAGGATTCCTCTGGTTCCCAGAAAGACACAAAAATAAGACCGAGGGGACCATCTGCATCTCTGTTTTCGTGTCCAGGACCTTACTATCACAGGCAAAGTTGGCCATTCATCAAGGTGTCTTCTGCCTCCTGGGATTTTGGTCCTGACAGTACTCTGGGAATGCTGCTTGCTGTCCCAGGATTTTGTTCCTTTCAGGATATTCCCTCTAGGTTCCCCTTTTCTACACACATCTAGATGTCTTTGACCATGCCTTTGGGACACAGTCGTAAATCCTGATCAGCTCTGAGAGACGGGAGACTCTGAGCCCAGTGTCTGAGCGTGCTTGGAGCTTGTCTGACTTCACACTTGATATGGCGTCAGCAAAATACCCGGCCCATGGTTTTCTAGCTAGAACTAAGTGTGGTTGCGCTCACCCTTTGCCAGTTTTTTCCCCTCCATTTCTTCATTGCATCTCCCACAATTACAGTGCTCCCTGAAAGAGGCAAAAGGCAACACGCTGACTTCAGAACAGAGATCCCACCTTCCAGCACATCCAACATGCAGCCCCTCCGGCTGGGGCTCTGAGCACTTTGTGGTCAGTTGGGTAACAACTACAACTACAACAACTACAAAAACAACAAAAAGAACACAGGCAACTCTGTTATAGTCCTATCTATGGAAATGAAGGCATATTAGCTTTGAAAAAGTCCTTCCTCCCTTCAGTACCACGTGGATCACTTTCAGGTGGGAGGCTATCTGATTAAGATTTTATTGCTAGCCTGGGTAGCAGATTGGCAAGTAGCACCTTAGGTCTTTTTCAGAAGCAAATGCTACTTTGAGGGGAATGCTATCCTTTGAAGATGAGAAGATTTCCTTATCCCTTAGTTTAAGATTTTTCCACATGTGCATGCTTGCTTTTACAGGGAAGGAATGTAGTGCAGACAGGCTCCAGGCAAGTGGTCAGACAAGCAAAGTGGTGAAGAGCCAATTAAAAACCAGAGCAAGACTAGGACAACAGTACATCGGAGTACACAAACAGGCTCTAGGAAGGGCAGGGACACTGGCAGGAAGGTGACTGCAGGTAGTCCTTTTCTATATCATCACAGCAACACAGGAACAAAGCTCTGAACAGGAAATCACTCTTGCTCTTACCACTTACTTACAAGGACTATCCTGTCCAAACCATTGGAAGCACAAGCAGGGTCCCTCACCTCCCAACAGACACTGGCTCTCTCTCCTTCCTCGACGTATACTGCACAAAGGACGTCGTGTCACGTGCCTCTGTCCACGTACTGCATCACCAGTCAAAGTTCTGCATTGACCAGGGAGCTGAAAGAAGAAAGCAATGGCATGGAGACGAATGTGCACAGCTAAACTACCTTAGGGCTGACCCAGGTTTTTGAAGAGCATCTTCAAACTACATTCACCAGAAGAGTTTAATGCAGACACATTGCAATCTCCTCCCATCCACTGCAGACAAATAGAGAAATAGCAGAACTCAATTTTCTGCCAGTGACCAAATGGTTTCTTTCATCTTTGGCTTGCAGTGTCTAACTTAATACTCGCATGAGAGTACCAGAACCTGTCCAAGTAACTAACAATATTTGGATTCTTACTGTCCCTGGTGACTGGGATTTCACTGACCGTCAGTTGCTCAGACATCTTCTCCTGAAGATTCCTTTTCTTTACGGCCACTTAAAATGGCTTTGAAGACCATTAACTTGAGAAGTTGCTCGTTGCATGAGATGACAAAGAACATGGAGCGAGTGCTTCTGGAACAACAGAGGCAAGTCTTGTTTTCAGACAGCAAAGCTTAGTAGAAGCACAGAAGTCTGTGCAAAATGCATTTTGCAGCCTGACACTAGTCTACGGTGACACAAGCCTTTGCAGCAACCAAGTACCAGCAACTCAAAACTACAGCCACAGCTCACACCAGAGGGCAAAGTGTTTGAGAGCTGCAAAATCTGCTGGGGATGGGGACACTTTACCTCTTGCCCTGTGCCAGCATCAAACGCTTTATAAACAGCTCTGAAGCTCCTAGAAACAGAACAGGTGTGGAGAAAGAAGAAGCCATTTAGGGCCCAGCAGAGATCTCTGCTGCCTAGAGTGTTTTCACAACACCCGCCTTCACCTACTCTTCAGCCAATAGCACGACAGCCCACCAGCCCTCCACCTGGCAGCGTGTCCAGGAGAAAACTTAGGTCCACCAGGAAGACAAAGGGCTGCAGCAAATCTCCAATGGGCACACCTAATTAGTTTACTTTAAATCCTAATGGGGCGGGGAGTGTGTGTGTGTGTGTGTGTGTGTGTGTGTGTGTGTGTGTGTGTGTGTGTCTCTTAAAAGCTTGTAAACAAGATATTTGAAACCACTGCTATTGAGAACTATTGTCTGACAGCTGTCAGGTGGGTAGTTGCTCTTTTAGGCAATAAAGCTTCAGAGACAGGAGATCCTTCAGGTCCTGCTCCTTGCTGCGGGTAAGACATTGCCAGCATCACACTGTCTTTAATGATGCCTTCTGAGCACAGTTACAAATTCTGAGAGACCGGAGAAGCTGAATATGTTTGGAGTTTGCCTGACTTCATGCTTCTTATTCCAGCTGCCAAAGTACCTGGCCTGTGAGTGTGTATCAGGAAGAGGGATCAGACTGAGCCTGGGCCAAGTTCTTCCCGTTCTGTGTATTTCTTCCTTGGCTCACCACCCACACTCACAATGCTCCTGAAAGGAACAAAATGCAATGTGTTCTCTTCCAACAGAGACCCCGCTATGCAGAAGGCCCAAAATGCAGTCCCACTGTCTGGGGCTGTGAGCCCTTTGTGGTCAGTTGGGTAGCAACCCCAAGAAGGGATTCTTTTCCACCTCTCAGTGCAACTCCCTCTCCCAAAGTGCCGCCTGGAAAAAAGGTGACCATACCTTCATCAGGGCCTGGGTACGCTCATCTTTCTCTTTGTTCGGCAGATCCTTCTGGAGTAACAACTCCTCCACTGTTTCTCCTACCACTGCCAAATGCCTCTCTTCTAATAAGCAGGCGTTTCTCTCAGCAGCAGACAGCTCCTTCGGTCTATGAGCAGGGGACAGAGAAACAAGTCTTTATTAGCTAAGCAGTCTCATTTCCAGAAGCAGGGCAACATACTACGTCCCACATATGACAGTCCAGGGGACTTCCAACAGCCTTCTAGTTCCGTTCAAAGAATGCTGGAATTCCCTGACTAGAGCTGCATCACGTTTTCACCCTGGTGAAACACTCCTCACTATGAAAGGAAAATAAGCTTCCAGAAATCCTAGACCTTTTCCAGAAAGCTGATGCAGTGCTGTGACTTCTCAAAGGAGCATTTGGGCCACCTCTGGCAGCTACCCTGCCACTGTCCCCTCCCCTTTGCAGCAGTGCTGCACCAGCCTGAGGCCCCTGGCAGCCCTCAGTGCCACCTCAGATTTCAGAGCACAGGCACCAGCTCCTGAAGGTTATGCACCAAACGGAGAGCAGGACTCCCTCTCCAGACCGAGCCTCCCAGATTGAACAGGTTGCTGTGAACAGCACAGAGAAATGAGAGTCTCCAGCCCCTTAGCTATGCCAGCTACACAGTCATGGGTAGCAGCCACCCAGCACAGGGAGAACAGAGGCCACAGGAAGAGGGACAAAACCAGTCAAGCACAGAGACTGGAAAGAGTGAGACCTGGGAGAGGTAACAAGCTGCTCAGTTTCTCTCTGCAGGAAAACTCTTTTCTCTTTCAAGCTGGGAAGGGCAGGGCAGTCCAAGGCAGCAGATCTGCTGAGCCCCTTCCTTCCTTCTCCAAGAATCAAACCCCATCATTTCACAACCACTGAGCCCGAGATGGCCTCCAACCCTCCTGACATCCTCCAGACCTCCTCTGGTCACAAACAGGAGGTCTGGCAGGTGCCTTCCCTACTCGGCTCACTCACCTGCTGTGTCAGGAAGTTCTCAGCCTCGCATTCCAGAAACCTCCAGGCCTGCTTGTTGTCCACTCTACTGGATTGCCAGCAGACGTCCCCTCCGTGTTCTGTTCCACTTGCAGAGTACCCGTTATCCATGGGCACCTTGGAAGTGGAGGCAGTCACAGAGGAGACACGTCGGCTGTATTAGTCAGGAACTGTAACTGTCTATGTACAAAACTGAAAGTGTGGATCTCCACACGATGTCTTGGCGGCCATGCTCTTCACTGGGGACTTTTCATCTGTAAGGAACAATGGACAATTCAGAAGTGAATGTTGTGCTGACTCACAGCGTGACAAGGCTGGCCATCTTCCAAGAGAGCTGAGGGCTTACAGAGCTGTTGTTCTGAGTTCCCCTCAGAGCTGGCCCTGGAGCCAGGCTTCTACGTCCTGTACTTCCTCCATTTCTTTGCTGCAAGGATCAATGGAAGCAGTCCGGAGAGAGGCTCGGCTGAATTTAAAAATGGATGCTGCCCAAAAGAAAATAAAAAAAAAGAAAGGAGCCATTACTTTCCAAACTCACTTCACCACAGACTCAATTAGGATTCCTCTGGTTCCCAGAAAGACACAAAAATAAGACCGAGGGGACCATCTGCATCTCTGTTTTCGTGTCCAGGACCTTACTATCACAGGCAAAGTTGGCCATTCATCAAGGTGTCTTCTGCCTCCTGGGATTTTGGTCCTGACAGTACTCTGGGAATGCTACTTGGTGTGCCAGGGTTTTGATCCTTTCAGGATATTCCATCTGGGGTCCCCTTTTCTACACATATTGGATATTTTATTTGCCAAAATACAGGAGAGACATAAGCCTTCCCTTGGGACACTCCAACACCTCGAACACAGCCAAGTCTCAGAGCGCTTGGCTGGGACTGCTTTCACTGCGTTCCTCCACCAACTTTCAGGCCTGGCATCATTCTACTTCAGCTACCAGGTAAAACTGAATACACCATCCGAGTGCAAAATGGGGTCACAGAAAGGATCAGAACGTAGAGTCTCCCCTCTGAGGAAAAGTTGAGAGAATTGTCCCTGCTCAGCGTGGAGAAGAGCAGGCCCTGACGAGACCTTTTCACCTTTCAGTACTCCAAGCTTGCTTCTGTGAAGCACAGGGGCACATGTTTTCACAGGACTAGTGTCAATAGGACCAAGGGGAGTAGTTTTAAACTAAAAGAGGTCAATTCATACTGGCTGTAAGGAAGCAACTGTTTCTGGGGAGCGTGGTGAAACAGTGGCAGAGATTGCTCAGAAAGCTGCTATTCGCCCCATCCTTGGAAACACTTGAGGTCAGGGCAGGGGGGCTGGATTAGATGACCTACACAGGTCCCATCCAAGACCAAGCAGTTTAGGATCCTCCTTAAGTTCCATCTGCATAGCCCCAAGAGTGGAGATGAATAGGAGAGGGGCTTATCTGATGCCTTGGAGTTTAGCTGAGAAGGAATCCCTGACAGGGCACGGCTGTTTCACCTGCAGCCGCTTCCCACTTTACCTGCAGAAGTTCCAAGGCAGATGCTCGCCTCTCCTCATCCCTCTGCAGGCAGCAGTTCAGAAAGTCATGCAAGAGACGGGATCGTAGCCAGGGCTTCTGCAGCTTGGGTGCACTTCGTGTGGCTATCAGGTATTGAGCCTGAGGGAAAAGGAAACATGAGACTCAACCTCTTTCTTCCCTCTCAGTAACTGCTCACCCAGGCCCCGTGTTCTAAGCTCCACCCTCCAGTGGCATAAAAGGTCACTAATTCAGCCTTATCCTGTCCCTCTGCAGCTGATCTCAGCCACTGGACATGGTGGGAAGCTGCAGTGCCCTTCCTCATTCTGTTCACAGCTGTGCCTCCGAGGGACATTCCTGCTCCTGCAGCCAAAAGGAGCACAGCACCCATGTCGGCTGCAGACACGGGATTCCAGCCACATTCACCTGGCTGCACAGCAGCAGTGCCAGGACAAGCTGAGCTCTTTCAATTGCTAGCTTCTTCAGGGACATGAATCATGAGGGCCTCCTCTTTAGCTAGGTACCACACCTTTGAAATATTTCTACCACAACAGAAAAAGGTCTATGGGAAGCTGAGCTTTTGTTTCCTCTGATGCAGTTGGCAAAGAGATACAAGGTCCTAAACTCACCCAGACCACCCAGGCACATGCCAGAACAATACACAGATGAGGCAGAAGCTTGAAACTGTTTTGTCCAGCAGAGACAGAGCTCAAAGAGAGTTCAAACTACACACGAGATACTTCCAGCATCGCTGAAGGACAAGATGAAATGTTTCTGAGCTGCCTATGTGCCACTTCTCCTCTGAGGTTCTCCCATGGATGGAAACAGAACTACAGCGGATGCTGATGTGCTGCAGGGACCTTTTTACAAGTGGACCTTGGTGCAACTAGCTGAAGCTGGTGGGGTTAGCATTTTGTCTCATGGGACGGATTAGAAAGACACCCACTGTCTGAGGGTATTTGCACCTTACCATGAGAGAGGGTTCCTCGAAGTAAGGAGGTTCTCCTTCCAGCATCTCTATTCCCACAATGCCAAGTGACCAGATATCCACCTTGGCACCGTAGGGTTTGTTTCTCGCAACTTCAGGGGCCATCCAGTAAACAGTTCCGACTACGGAGCTGCATTTACTCTGCTCAGTGGTGAGCTGAGCACAGACGCCAAAATCAGCTGAGGAGAAAAACAGACTCTGTTAAAACAACCCTCAAGTAGGAAACCAAGGAAAAGAATTTCCCACTGAGAATGCGGTGTTGAATCTACTGGGAAAAGCAGCCGACCGTGCTCTCTTTCCTCAGGGCTGCAACCAAGGGAATAAGGCACTGTCCGCTCAACAAACCCCCAGTGCTTCACACAGTGGTTTTTATGTATTCACCTGAAGGTTTAGACTGTAATGCCCTCCCCTCTGCAAGGGACACACCCAAAACAAAGACACTCATAAACACTATTTTCCTCTCGACACCTCTCTGCCCATTGCAGCCATGCTCTTAGCTTTCAGCAGGGCTCAGTGTACTCCCACACGAACCACTGTTGGGCAAGTGACAGTCACTCTAAAGCAGCCCCACACCACATCCCCAGAATGCTGAGTCTTAGCAAGAATACCCACCCAACTTCACAGATCCATCCAGTCCCAAAAGAATGTTGTGACTTTTAATGTCTCTGTGTATCAAGCGGTTGGAATGCAGGAAGGCCAGTCCCTGCAGGCACTGAGAGAGAATGAACAAGCAGGAGGGTAACAATTAGCAATCTGATTTCACCATGCAAGAAAAGAAACTGCTCTAAAATATTTTCCCGTTTCTAGGGAAATAGTGAGCAATGGCAGGGCACGGTGCTGTCAAGAGGAAGAGCTCGCTACACCAGCACTAGGAGTGTCACGCTAGGACAGTGGCAGTGTCTTTCTCAGGGAAGACTTAGTCGCTTTTGAAAGAGAAAGATCAATTGTTGCTATAGGCTGTCCCCTGCAAACCAGAATGACTGCTGCTGCAGGGGATGTGCCCTCTCCACCCGGAGGACAAAGAGGCTTTGCCAAAACCTGACATGAAGTGGATCACCCTTGGGCAAGAGGCTGCATGATCAGCATTTGATTGCTAGCCTTGACAGCAACCTTGGAAGTAGCACATTAGTGAGTCTTCAGAAAGAAACAGCTCCTTGGGTGCAATGCTGTCCTTTGAAGCTGAGGACTGGGAGAAACTGAGTCGCTATTTTTCTGTGCCATTACTTCAAAATTCTGCCACCAGCACCTTTGCTTTCACAGGCAAGGAATGCAGTACAGAGAGACTCCAGGCAAATGTTTAGAGAGGCAGAGTGCAGAGCAGTAAATAAATGTGAAAAACAGAGACAGAGTGTACAACAGTGGATAAGGGTATCATAAAGTGATAAATATAGAACTTCATTCATGTCAAGAACATAACGAGACTTCTGTGTAGCTTGATGCTGTAAAGATTTAGCAACAATGTCTATGAGCTTATCAATGCATTAAAAGTAGAAAAAGAATAGAACTAAAGTTAATAACTAAGCAGCTTTTTGAAGTAAAATAAACATAGTGCAAACCAAAGAATATCCAAAAATACCTAAATACAATGAAAAAGTGAACCCAATCAAGATAAGGAAGAAGCATTAAAGACATCAGGTAAGGCTTAACTAACAAGAATGTCTCCAGTTAAATTTCAAGTTAAGAATCACAGCAAAGAAGAACCCAACCCCCCACGACCACGGAGAAGTAACAGGCAGAATCAGATGAAAGGATCTCAAAGCAGAGAAAAAGAAAATCATTTATTGGAACTGGCTAAAAATAAACCTGCTTTAACTGTATAAAAAAGTAGGCTGTGAGCTCGACTGGGTGTCACTGATGGAATGGAGACTCCCAGTGCACCCAGCACCGCACTGTTTACTCTGTGGCTTTCACTATTTATAAAATTAAACTATCCTTTATACCAAATGATTGGCTATTTAGTTGGTCGTTTATAACGGTAAGAACAGAGTATGGTAAGTGCAGGGACACTGGCAGGCAGTTCACTTCAGAGCATCTTTCTCCCCTGTATCCCAAGAGTCATCCAGGAACAAACTTGTGAACAGGAAATCCCTCCTGCTCCCAACACCTCTTTATAAGGACAATCCATTCCAAGCCATCAGAAACACAAATGGGATCCCTTACCTCCCGAAAGACAGCTGCTGCCTGTCCTACAGCCAGTACTGTCTTGCTAACAACATCAGATAAAGAGCCTCCATCCATGTGCTCCATCACCAGCCAGAGCTTCTCTCTGACAAGGTAGCTGGAAGAAGAAAACAACAGTGTGGAGAGAAATGTGCACACTTAAATTGCGTTATGGAAAAGACTACTTGGCTGAGTTTTGTTTCCAGGTCACTTGCACATGAAGATAGATTAAAAGGCAGAGACAGTCTGCCTAGGCTGTACACAGGACTTGCAATCTGTGCAGTCTAAGTGAGAAAGGCAGAGCCATAAAGAGGTAGATGGCAAAGGTGACAAGCAAGAGAAAAAAACAGTTTAGTAACAGCAAAGATAAATCTGGAACTGGGACACATCCCCTCAGCTGGTTTACCCTTTTAACACAAAAATTCCACCAGTCACGCCAGCAGCAAGGAGACACAGTTTTCACAATTTTTATCCAGGGGAGGAGGGTGTGCAGGACTTAGGACAGAATTTGGTCAAGCCTTTGGAAAACCTTGTGTAAGGTACACTCCCAAACAGGAAAACCCATTGAAAGGCTGGCAAATCAGGTGTGTCTGAACCTAGTCTTTTGGCAATGGAAAACTGTAGGACCAGCCCAAAGAAAAACATTTCTGGGATGGTTTATCAGCACTTAGCATAAGGCACTCAAATAAAATCAAAGCACAAAACAACGTGGAGGGAGAGAACATACAGGTTGTTGATTTAGTGAGAGATACAGGTTTTTGAAAACAGTATCCAAACTGTGTATGCCAAGAAAAATGCAATCTCCTCCCATACATGGTGCACAATTACATTAAAAATAATAATAAGATCCATTTTTTTACCAGTGAGTAAAGGGATTTTTAGCCTTTGCCTTGCAAGTATGTAAGTGAACATTCACATTATAACACCAGAATTACTTACCTGTCTATATAAGTAACAATATTGGGGTGGTTCTTATCCCTCATGACCAAGATTTCTGTCAGTAGTTTCGTGCTACTCTGTTCTTGGAGATTGATCAGCTTTACGGCCACCTAAAATGATGTTGAATACCATGAACTGAGGAGTCTCCTGCCTGCGACCACAACAAGAGTGGAGTGCACAATTTTGGAATGACACAGCCAAGCTGTGCCCAACGGTCTTGTGGTTCGACATCAACACCATTTGTAACTGACATGTCTATGGCCCCTTCCTCAGCTCACTCAGGTGCCAGTTACAGGACCCAAGGCCATGGATGTTTTGCCTTGTCGACTTGGTTCAAATGGGCTGGAAACTGGCAACCACAAAGCTCTAACAACACTCTGCACCCAGGTGCTTCTCAAAAGGCCTTAGTCTACCATCATGGTTATCATTTACACATGTTTTGCAAACACAGAGCAATTTTGCTCCTGTGAGAATATATCAAAACAGCTGGTAATCCTTTAGCATTTCTAGGGGACTTGATCAGTATTTCATAAACTACTGCTATTCTTGATTGCACAACAAAGCCAACAGAACCATATGTTACAGATCAACATTTCCAAACGTCTGACAAAGGTTACTCCATGGTTACTCCAACAAAAATACAATCCTAGCACTTCCTAAGTTCTTCAGTTTGGACTTTGCAACTCTAAAGAAAATCTTTAAGACGGTTTAGCTTTGCAATTGGCTATGCCCCACGTTATAAGCAGGGCTTAGGGCTTTTAGACACCTTGTAGACCTCTAAGCACAGTTCCCAAGCACAGCACTGCAGGTGGATAAGGAACTACCACAAAGATTCCGATCCGTTTGCTGACAGCCAGATATGAGAATTCAGGAATATGAAGCTGGAGACTGAAAGAGCAGAGGGACTCTCTAAGACACTGCCATGTCTGCTTATTACAAACAGCATCTCTGTAATGGGCTGTCATGGACACTGAACCAAAACACAGCTGTATTGCTCAGGAGAGATCTTTGCTCTTGGTAAACGTCTTCTCATAGATGAGTGTGTATGTCAGCCAGCTTCACTAGGACCGAAGCACAAACCTTCGTTGCAAACATGATCTCTCCTTCATTATCTTTTGCATTAAGATTTTCAAGATGAAACACAGGGTGGAGAAGAGGGTTAAGCCCTATCTGTGCCTGAACCTGGGGTTAAGAGAAACTGAGCGTGAATGACAGACAGGAGATCTTGCAAATCCTGCTCCCTGCTGCAGGTAAGACGTTGCCTGCATCTAGATGTCTTTGACCATGCCTTTGGGACACAGTCGTAAATCCTGATCAGCTCTGAGAGACGGGAGACTCTGAGCCCACTGTCTGAGCCTGAATGACAGCAGTCACCATCAGCTAGTCAACTAAAACCATGCTAGCGTGTCCTTCTCTGAAAGATAACACTGCTCTCCTTGCTTTCTTTCAGTAGTTAAGAAAGACAAAATTTGCCCAAAATGCCTTTTGCAAGCTGCCTCTAGCCTGGGCTTCTGAGGAACAGCCTTTGCAGCAAACACCAGCGACCCAAAGGTCCAGCCACAGCTCACACCAGAGGGCAAAGCTCTCAGGAGCTGCAAACTTGTTGACTTATTGGCACTTACCGCTCTTCTTCTGACAGCACTGAATGCTTTATAAACGGTTCCGAAACCCCTAGAAACAGAAAAGCAGTGAAGAAAAGAGAAGCTGATTAGAGCCTAGGAGTGAAAGCCAGCTCAGACTGCCTGGACTGTTTCTAATAAACACCTGGCTTCATCTACTCTTCAGCAACAGAACAGCAGCCCAGCAGCCCTTTGCTATGCCAGGTGTCCAAGAGAGGTCCAACAGGAAGAAAAAGAGCCAATCCAAATTTCAAATAGACACGTGAGATTATGGGGGGCAGTTCTTTCCCGTTTTCTTTTTGTGCCTGTGCTCACATGTGTTTTTCCCAGGCAGTGGAGCATATAGTTCTGGTGGGCCTTCTCACACCTCTTTTCTGAATCTCTCTGCCAAAACCAGGCCGCACCATGCAGTGATTCTGAGAAGTCCGAACACTGGTGATGGCCCTTTCAGGAAAGGACCTGGAAAAAGCTTTCTCCAGCATGCAAGGAAAGCAGTCTCCAGCCATCCTGCTAGGTCACAGCTAGAGGAGTTTAAGGGGTCGACTGTTTCACACACAAAAGGGAAAACTGCTGAAAACACAGGATGCTTAGATAGCTTTTTGATGTGTCAAGACCCATTGGCAGCTACTTCTGTTAGATGCACCAGACAGGGGAAAGACCCTACTTTTGAGGTATCTTCTTTTGTTATTGCCTCATGACATACAGGAAGGAAAGTTGGGTTGAACAACAGTCTTGGGGGATTATTTTCAGTCAACTCCTAAAGCCATCCGGCAGATGATGCATTTTTCTCTCAAGTGCACTGGCTCTCTGTTCCTGAAGTTCTGAGTTTTCACCGCACGGGCTAGGAAAGAGAGCTCCTTCTTTCATCTCTCATTTCACTTTCTAAACTCGGTGGTAATAATCCTGACTACTGCATATTGTTCTCAGCAGAAGATTGGAAAACATGTTACTGAGAACTGTCATCCGACAGCTACCAGAGGGAAAGTTGCTATTTTAGGCAGTAAAGCTTTTTCTCTTTCCATTAGCCTGGTTGCCTCCTCGTGAGACATGCAAAAAGCATTTCTCCTAAAAAAATGAGCAAACAGCTGCCACACACTTGAGGGCCAGGAAATCTTGCAAATCCTGCTCCCTGCTGCAGGTAAGACATTGCCTGCATCTAAATGTCTTTGACCATGTCTTCGGGACACACTCATAAATCCTGATCAGCTCTAAGAGACGGGAGACTGTGAGCCCAGTGTCTGAGCATGCTTGGAGCTTGCCTGACTTCACACATGATATGGCATCAGCAAAATACCTGGACCATGGTTTTCTAGAAGGAAGTGTGTTTGCACTCACCCTTCTCCAATTTTTTCCCATCCACTGTATTTCTTCATCGGATTTCCCACATTTACAGTGCTCCCTGAAAGACACAAAAGGCAACAGGCTGATTTACAAACAGAGATCCCACCTTCCAGCACATCCAACATGCAGCCCCTCCGGCTGGGGCTCTGAGCACTTTGTGGTCATTTGGGTAATAACTACAACAACAACAACAACAACACAGGCAGCTTTGTAGCACAGATGGCCTGCACAAAGTCTGATTGTTTGCACTCTAAACTTTAAAGTTCCTTGACAGGAAAGTAAGTGCATGGGGAAAGAGCCAAGGAAGGCTCCAGCCTCTGCAGTCATACCAGCCCTCAATGGCAGGGCAGGTATGACAAAAGGGTTTCTAAAGCCCAAGAAGGAGCATTGACAACCACTGTGAAGAAGCCACAGCCAGGCTGAGCCCCATTGAGAGCTGTTGCCCCCATTCAAGACAGAACGTTATTGCCTTTGAGAACGGACACATGAAGCAATAGATCAATCTGCTTTTTGGTCCAACACTTGACGATAGGCACAGATTAAACAGAGCCACAAACTCTTTTCCTAAAGTATGATATGCTCAAGGCTTGAATCCAGTGCTTAGTATGGCAAGAGCATGAGCAGGCTGGGAATCAGCCGTAACAAAGTGCCCTGTGTCTACGGAATATCCACTGGGGTGGGCTGGAGGCTTGGTCATGAGAATGGCCTGCAGGGCACTTTTACCTGATGATGCCACATAAAAGAAAGAAATGGAATAGGGAATGTTATAAAAGTATCCTTTCTTGCTTTTGGGGCTCACTGAAAACACCTTTCCCTTCCTCTCTTATTCATGCTGTCACCTGATATTCTTTCAAAGGGGTTCTTGCTGACAAAACTGTAGAATTCTTGCAAAAACAAACTGTAGATGTAATGGCAGTAGTAATACCAACCCAAAATTACACCAATAAGAAACCAATTCCAAAACCAATTGATTTCAGTGAAGCATTTTGGCTCTTAGGACTGGTGAGACATCAGGAGTCTAGAGAGAAACTAGGAAGCCAAATATTCTGCTCCATTAGGCCACTAGCACACAGGAATTCACTAGGTCATTTGCTAGGTCACAGCCTTTTGCTCCTCTGGCAACAATCCCTGCTTTTGGCCTTTAGTGTAGAAGGAAGCTCAGGCAAGGCATCTCAGGGCGAGCTGCCCTCAGAGGCAGGAGGAACACCCCAAGTGCTTTCTCGCTGCCTCACAGCACAGCAACAGGTTCTGTAGGAAGGTGTAAATGCCTCTAGGACACTAAACGGAGAAGGAACACGTGGCACAGCTCATGCTGAGACATGCACACAGTACACTGCTCTAGCAGACCAGAAATACACAAGACATACTCAGCAGCTTCAGGGACTCCTCCTCACTTATCTCTTCAAGCTGCACTGCGTCCAGGCGCAAGATGGATGAATGGCTTGGGCTTGAGTTCTCAGGCTGGAGAGCAGAGGCTTCTTTAAAGGGTGCTGCTGCATCAAGAGGTGTGATGGAAGGTTCACCTCTGTGTATCTGGGACAAAAAATTGGTTTATGTCAGAAAAGTATCTGGCAGAGATGCCCCAGGGATCACATTTCAAATGCAAGCCCTTATGAAGATGCCACATCCAGCGCTCTTAAAACTGCTCCCTTTATTTTTGATGTCCACTTCTAAAAGTGAACAGGCAAAAACAAAAGCCTAGTCTTCCACTAGCTCACAGTTTCATGTTGCATTTTCACAGATTTCCTGGGATATGATTGCAAGAATGACTGCTCCACTTCTTTCCAACAATTCCCTTCCCACTCTAAAGACTGCACATACACTTGTAGCTCCTTATTCTAATGTTCTACCACCTCCCATCAACTCTTCTATTTCTGCAATATCTTAAGTAAGTCTTCAGCCTCCAACACTTCTTCCTTGAAAGTGCCTGTGCCTCACTCAGACCTTGCTCAGCTTTGTGACCAATCATCAGTTCGGACTTGTCTGCTATAGTCCTTCCCTCCTCAGTACCAAGATCTACCTTGCAGGCCCTTCCCACTGCCCTTCCCTCTATCACTGCACAACTCAGGCTTACCTGGCCATTCTCGTCCTGCCTTCCTGCCTCCTGCCTCAGCTGCTCAAGCTGCTGCCAGGTTTGGTGTACCCCTCCCTGAATCTGGCACAGCCTCTCAAAGAGCACATTCTTCTCATGCTCCTTTTTCTGCAGGACCTGCACAGGAAGGTAGAGGAGATGGCTTTGAACTTCCCATACAACACTTGTGTCAGGTTGCGTGCTCAGATCTCAACTCTTGCACCCCCAATCAAACAGAGCAAAGCAGTGAGAGACTACAGCCTTGTTACTGTCAGCCATATCAGAGACTATGAGGAAAGGCAAAGAACAGCTTTAAATTTCACCCCATCATCACAAGAACAAGAATCACAATGGATATGGACCACTTGATCTAAAATCTATCTGGGTCACCATGTTCACTGGAAAAAACATCTCGAAAAACTAGGCCAGTAGTAACAGGACAGCAGAAATCCACTGGGATGACTGCTGGCAAGTGGACCAGCCCTACTGTCAGGGTGGCAGCTGAGATTCAGTGGAGCAGTAAGTCTCCTTCAGACCAGCTGTGATGGAGAGCACAAGAGGATGGCCATCAGAGGGAGTGCCCCCATCATGCTGCTGCTGAAGGACAGAGACCACTGTTGCATGACTGCAGTGCCTACCGCTGTTTCCCTCACCTGGTTTTGCAGAGCCTCCCTCTGCTGAAGCAGAAGATTGTACTCTTGAATTCTTTCTATTTCTTCCTTGTGCCTCTTCTCCACTGCCTTGATCTTACCCTGAGCTTTCTGCAGCTCTGCTTCCAGCTGTTCCTTGATGTTCTAAAAACACAAAGGGATGCAAAGTGACAGGGACCTGCCGTCACGCTCAGGTTTTCCTCTTTCAATCTCCAACTCCTGTTCTTTCAGACACTTGGTTCTGTGTCTCTCCCCAGCGCTGCTTCCATCCTAACCCTTCCTTCCTGGTGCTCATCTCTGGACCTGAAGGGCTCTGTGCTTTCAGGGCCTGCTACAGTCCTTCCCTCCTCAGTACCGAGATCTACCTTGCAGGCCCTTGCTGCTGCTTTCCTTCTGTCTGGGGGCTACTCAGGCTTACCTGGCCATTCTCTCGTTCCTCTTTCATCTCCTGCCTCAGCTGCTCAAGCTGCTGCTGGGTTTGGAGCAGCCTGTTAAAGAGCACATTCTTCTCATGCTCCTTTTTCTGCAGGACCTGCACAGGAAGGTAGAGGAGATGGCTTTGAACTTCCCATACAACACTTGTGTCAGGTTGCGTGCTCAGATCTCAACTCTTGCACCTCCAATCAAACAGAGCAAAGCAGTGAGAGACTACAGCCTTGTTACTGTCAGCCATATCAGAGACTATGAGGAAAGGCAAAGAACAGCTTTAAATTTCACCCCATCATCACAAGAACAAGAATCACAATGGATATGGACCACTTGATCTAAAATCTATCTGGGTCACCATGTTCTCTGGAAAAAACATCTCGAAAAACTAGGCTAGTAGTAACAGGACAGCAGAAATCCACTGGGATGACTGCTGGCTTAGTGGACCAGCCCTGCTGTCCAGGGTGGCAGCTGAGATTCAGTGGAGCAGTAAGTCTCCTTCAGACCAGCTGTGATGGAGAGCACAAGAGGATGGCCATCAGAGGGAGTGCCCCCATCATGCTGCTGCTGAAGGACAGAGACCACTGTTGCATGACTGCAGTGCCTACTGCTGTTTCCCTCACCTGGTTTTGCAGAGTCTCCCTCTGGTGCAGCACAAGATCGTACTCGTCTAGAATTCTTTTTATTTCTTCCTTGTGCCTCTTCTCCACTGCCTTGATCTTACTCTGAGCTTTCTGCAGCTCTGCTTCCAGGTGTTCCCTGATGTTCTAAAAACACAAAGGGATGCAAAGTGACAGGGACCTGCCATCACGCTCAGGTTTTCCTCTTTCAATCTCCAACTCCTGTTCTTTCAGACACTTGGTTCTGTGTCTCTCCCCAGCGCTGCTTCCATCCTAACCCTTCCTTCCTGGTGCTCATCTCTGGACCTGAAGGGCTCTGTGCTTTCAGGGCCTGCTACAGTCCTTCCCTCCTCAGTACCGAGATCTACCTTGCAGGCCCTTGCTGCTGCTTTCCTTCTGTCTGGGGGCTACTCAGGCTTACCTGGCCACTCTCTCGTTCCTGTTCCATCTCCTGCCTCAGCTGCTCAAGCTGCTGCTGGGTTTGGAGCAGCCTCTCAAAGAGCGCAGTCTTCTCACGCTCCTTTTCCTGCAGGACCTGCACAGGAAGGTAGAGGAGACATCTTTAAACTTCCTGTAGAACACTTGTGGTTTAAGACTGAAAACTGACAGTCTTGCACATTCCCAAGGCACTGTGCTTCTGCTCTCCTGGGTTGCCTTCTGCCCATGGGGAGGCTCAGTTTCCTAAGTGAGACCAGCAGTATATATATATGGTCCAGCCCTGACTGAAACTCCAACAAACTCTTAGGTAGCTAACAGGAAATGGGTGGCAGTTCTCAAGCGCCTGGCCTTGCTGCCCAGGCTATCCCTCCTCTTCTGCAAGAAGAGACAGTTGTGGGATTCGTTTTCTCTTCAGGCCTGCAACACCACCTGTGCCTTCCTTACATCTCCCCTCTGGTAGCGACTCCCACTGCACGCCCTGTCCCTCAAGGCACGAGCTCTCGTGGTTGCTCAGGAATCACTTCTGTTTACAAAGACGCATCTAAGAGAAAATTCTACTCAAAAGGATGGTGTCCACTGAAGGACTAAGAAAAGGATCCCGGAAGAGTCAAATGCAAATTCTCCTTTCACTGTCTCTTTCTTGCTTGGTTCTGCTTCCTACCTTGTCTTGTTCAGCTCGCATGGTGGCGACTTCCTGCTTCATCTCAAGCAGAGCTCTCTGGTACTCTCTTTCTCTGCTTGCCTTGCAGGTCTCCTGAGTCTCCAAGACTTCCAGCTTTCTTGTCTGATGGGGGAGGAACACACTTCCACATGAAGGCCCAGCCAAGCTCCTCAAGTGAAGAAAGGGAAGCTTCATCCCTCCCACAACCCCCCACCTGAACAGTCCCCAGTAGTGTCTTTGTGCCCTCTAGGAATCATGTACAAACAAGGAACTGAAAAGCAGGGGGAAGAAATGGAGATGTCCCCTTCCCCTCTCTCCTAGCTGTCTGTTTCCTGGCACCACCATCCTCAGGATTTCTCCCTGTTCTCAGGGACTCTGCAGTCAAAGTTCACCAGCCTTTTCATCCATGTAGAGCTGCAGATGGACTGCAGGGCACTAAGGAGGCCAGCACCCTGATGCCCTAGTCTCAGGAGAGGCCATTAGCTGAAGTACCAGGAATTAGTAGCCTTTCCATACACTTCAAGACCAGAGGTAAGGTCATCTCTGTCCACCATGGAAGGACAGAAAGAAAGGAAGGCAGTTCCTGTGACTACAGTTGGCCATAAAGCTTGCCTGAAAAATTCAGATGCATATTGTTTCTTACCACCTTTTGCAAGAGCTTTCTTTTTACCTCTTCAAGAGCATATTCCAAAATCCTGTGTGTAATGTGGTTCAGCTCTTCTATCGACTGCAGCTCTTGATCCAAATCTGCCAGTTCCTGCTTCTTATAGGATCTCCATTCTTCCACTTGATTTTCAAGGCCCTTCACATTCTCTGCAAACATGACAAAGGGTGACATTCAAAGTCTACTCAAGGAGTGGACTTTACTGACCTTATTCTAGGAGGGACCTGCCCCCAGCTCCTTCACTGCTCAGAGGCCCGGCAGACACAGGTGGTTTTGTAGCACCTTCTCCGGGCAGGAGCATCAGAAGAAACAAAGTACATGAGGGTCTCACCTTCCATCACCTCCTTGACCTGCATGATTGTGTGAACTTGGCCTTTCAGGTGACTCCTGGCCATCTCCAGCTGAGAGACGTGCTGCTGAGAGTCAGACAGGCTGCATTCCATGCTCTCCTTCTCTGACCTACAAATTATGAAGATGAACAGAAATTACTTTCTTGCTCTGGACAGCCACATGGGAGTTTTTCCAGGAAGATGTGGTTCAAGATCCCTACCCCTGAGTATGGAAATGGAGTCCGTGAAAACTCAGAGACAGCAAGTGTATTTAAAGTAACAAAGCAGACCCCTATGAGGGAGCGCCCAGGCTTTTGTTATGACCTTGCCTAGCACAGCAGATAAAGCTCAGCCCACTTGGATCTCGACAGCCAAATCTTACTGCTGTTGTCTGACCACCACACACATGTAGTGTGCCCAAACAGTCTGTGCCCAGGAGCAAAAGCACAGCTTCTGCTCACAGCCCTGATCTCATCAGCACCTTCAAGGCACTCTGCAGGGGCAGCGAACAGACTATTTCCCTGTCTGACTCGGGACATTTTAATGCTGTTAACAGTGTACATGGAGGTACCTAATTTTCCAGACACTTCTATTTAAAAGGGACTAAAGGGATATATCCGATGATACAGTAAAATCTCAGGCTTGCAGCAGCATTTGTTAGAAATCTGAAGTAGATTTTCTCTGGACGACAACTATGTGGGATGAGAGACAGGTATCCTGCAGTTTAAATTCCTGGAAGGTAACAGAAGAACTTGCTACCTTTATTTATAGCTTTATTTAAATAGGAAGCAGGACCATCCAAAGGGACTTGACAGGTTAGAGAGCTCGGCGGACAGGAATGGTGAGCAAGAATGCCCAGAGATTGTGTAGAAGTCAAAAGACATTTCCCTGTTGCTGCTGCTGCTGCTGTTGCTGCTGTAAGCAACTCTAGGTCCTGAACATGCTTCACATGAGTTAGCCCAGAAGGCCTTCAAGATTTTCAGCATGACCCTCTTGCTTCACCCTAAAATGGCAGTGACCTACTCACAACACTTGTGTCTCAGGGCCTTGAATTCTGAAGATCTCATGTCAAACTACTTGGCAAGGAAAGACTGATGTTCAGAAGCACAGAAGAAGAAACCAAAACCAGAGAAAAACTTGAGGTTTCAGCGAACATCTGCATAGTTTCCCTGCTACTCTGTTCAGAGCCAGGTTGGCTTCCTTGGGACTTGGCACCAGAAAGCGCAAGGGGTCACAAACCAGAGCTCATCTTTCTTCTCCTTCAGCAGACCCCTCAGGAGCTTCAATTCCTCCCCTCTCTCTTCCACCATGACCAAATCCCTCTCTAATAAAGAGGGGTTTCTCTCAACAGTAGACAGCTCTGTGTCGGTCTACGAGCAGGGGACAGACAAACAAGTCTTTAATAGCAAAGAAGTCTCATTTCCAAAACCAAGGTGACACATCATGTCCCACCTATGGCAGTCCAAGAGACTTTCAACAGCCTTCTAGTCCTAACTCAGAGTGCTGGAATTCCCTGACTAGATCTGCATCACTCTTTGTCCTTGATGCAGGTAAAACACTCCTCACTGAGAAAGGAAAACAAGGTTCCAGAAATCCTAGACCTTTCCAGAAAGCTCAGGTATTCTCAACAGCTTCCTGCCTGCTAACTCTTCTCTCTTTTTTAATACATTGGTTACTTCCCAAAGGTGTTCTTTGGCTAAGACTCATTTTCTTAGTCCAGATTTTTATGCCCACAATTACTCTTGCCTTCAGCGGGGAAACAATGAAAGAGCCTGCAAGCTATATGGGGACGAGCTGTGTATGAATTTCCAGTCCAATAATCATAGGATCACAGGATGATTCAGGCTGGCAGGGACCCCAGGAAGCCTCTGACCCAATCTTCAGCTCAAAGCAGCTGGGGTCAGCTAAGGGATCTGGGCAGGTTGCTATGCAGTTGTGACTTTCAAATTTCCAGAGGTGGAATCTGCAGAGGCTCTCTCAGCCACTTGTTCTGCTGCCTGATTGCCTTTGTGGTTCAATTCTTTGCTCTCTCCTGAAACTGTGTGTGAACCTCTCTTCTTGCAAGCCTATGCCTTTCACCAGCTACTCTGGTCCGGTTTGGAAGGATTTTTTTCAAGGTTCATAAAGCAAGTACAAGGAGGCAGCTATCAGGGGGCAGCCACACCTGCCCACGTGCTTGCTTCTCCCATCTATGCTCCAATGACAAGCATGCAAAATCCCTTCTTTGACACTGGACCTCCTAAAGCCCATCAATGCCCTGCCCTGCCCAGAGAAAGTGAGAAAGTATAACACTCACAGGAGCTCCTGGACACTGAGCACTCCATCCATCCTCTCCTGCCACTCCATCTCTTCTGCCTGGGCTGAAGAGTTCTCATTGGCAGAAAGCTCTTCTGTCAGGGCCTGCAAAATGACTCTTGAGTTGGTGTGTGTGTGCCACAAGAGAAGCAGGGAGCGTTTCCTTTTTCTGATCTGCACTACACCAAAGACAGTGCCAACCAAAGCTGCCACTTACTGCTTCGGGATGTGGAGTGACAACAGGTGGAAGTTCCTGGGCACCTGCTTCCTCCTTAGCCTCATCCTCAGGAACAGAGGGAGGTTCTGATGCTGGTGTTGTGCTCTGTGGACAGATTGCAGCATGAGGGACAGGGAATAACCTGTCATTTAGAACCTGAATTTTACTGATTGCTATACCCAGCTGGACTGAGAAGAAATCATGAACTTTGACAGAGGATTCTAAGACACTCCAACTACATTAAAATGGGCTAAGTAGAGCCATTAGATAGCAATGGATATTGCTCTGAATTAGATATTCCACCCTAGCTGGAATCAGTCAGCAACCTTCTGTCTGCAAACTTGACCTTTGTCCATTCAAAAGCTCTTAAGTGGAACTTTGGGGAAGAGGCAGTGATCCCTTTGCTATTGCTGATGCAGACACTGAGATGGAGTTTCTTTCAGCCTACCAGGCTGGCACTCTAGTGCAACAGGCCAAGCTCACAGCTTGCTCCACAATTCCCAAACACCAGGAATGTCAAAGGAGGCTTTCCCACTCACCGTAGGATGGGCTTCTCTCCATCCACGTGTGAGGTGTCCTGTAACAGGAAAGGGAAAAGGAACAAAATGCTGTTAGAAAACTCTCTGTGCTGGGGAATCCCACAGAAGAGGTCAAGCCAAAGAGAGGACAGTTTCCTTTCAACACATCCCTCCAGGGATGTCCACACGGTTCTTCAGCACAGAAGCAAAAGAACAGCACAATGTATTAGGTTGTGTCTAGGTTTGCCCACCTTTTGCCAGTAATTAAGTAGTAACTTCATGAAGAAAATGCAAACAGTCAATGCTTTTCTTCTACCCAGCACGAGCTAAGGCATCTTTTTTCTTCCCTCTTTCCTGTACTTTCTTTCTTTCTTTCTTTTTATAAACTGCATGATCTAATTCCCATTAACTTGCTGAAAACATTTCCCCAGAAAAGCTTCCCCCAAGTCCCCCTCAGAGGTGGCAGTTCTGTTCTGACACAGCATGGGAACACCTCCTGGCTTCAGGAGCATACACTAACCCTTTTGGAGTTTGCACTTCATACCAAAGGCAATTGCTATTTTAGCACACAGGGAGTGTCAAGTCACACAGCCAAATCCTTTACTGAGGGAATGAAAGATGCTTTCCCTCCAGTCTGGAGAGAACTGCAAAGTTTTGAGAAGGACTCCTGGTGTAGTCTCCTAGGCTGCGTTTTAGAAGTTGTCTTGCTTGAACAAGCAAACTGAGGAAATTACAGACTCCACTGGCACAGACCATCCCATGAAGGGAAGGGAAGATCTGCAGGTAACATTCCAAACGCTGCCCAAGTCCCACTGGCTAGAGACATCCCCTTTTTAGCTGAAGCTCTTGACAGGAGCTTTATCAAACTAATGCCCTCTTTGTGGCATTTTTGTTCCCAGATGCTGTACCTAGGACAACCCTCTACTTACGTGCCAGGTGAGTAAAATAATAACCAGAGTCAGTCAAAGCAGTCCAAACTGCTCTACAGAATCGTTCCATTGTTTGGGTAGTGCTGCACAAGTTCGCAGACTGTACAACACCAAGGGAAAAACCAAAAGGACACTCCTGACAGGGTTCAAAGGGTTGGCTGAGGCGCCTCGATCGGGAGGATCCTCCTGCACTGAGCCAGCCAAAGAGCTGCTCTGCACACAGAGACCTTCCGCGCACCAGGGCAACCTTCACCGGACAACGCTGTGACACGGCAACATTCTGCTGACGTCACAATGGCAGCCACTCCATGCTGCTCTGAGAATTCATGCATAGCAACCCAAGCTTCTCTGCAGCAAATGCAAAAAAGAAAAGCCTGCAGAGTTCTCCTCTGCCCCAAAGCAGCACAAAACCCCTTGTTGTCCACAACCTACTGCTCTGAGGATCCAAGAATAACTCCAACAATGAACCAAGCACATATATACCTCGTAGCAGTGAGATGTTGGCTTATCTCCTGAAGTAGAGAAAAGCCAGAACCCAGGGGATTTTACTAAAAGCACCCAACTTTCTGGGGAGTCTCCAAGAGATAAGGTCTAATTTATGGAAGACATCTAACTCTCAGTGAAGTCTTAAAGGTCCATGTAGCAAACAGGTTAATCCCAAGAAAAAAGCCAGAGCACCATGTTTGGAAAGACCCACTGCAAGAATCTGCAAGAATCTGCAAATTTAGACCGAGTTGAAAAGTTCATGAGGATGAAGAGCAAAAATACGACCACCACCAGATGAAGTAACAGGATCTCCCCTTATAATATTCCTCAAAATGGACAGCTCCGCCCCAACTCTGCCTGCTATGAATATTATAACTGGATATTGCAATATTATAATCGTGCATGAATATGTAGGTAAAAATATTGTAATCCCTCACTAGAAATGTATAAATACTGGAGCTTCTCACTGTAGAGTTTGGAGCTCTTTTGTCCGATACTAATTGGAGAGTTACCCCAACGTTGTCTTAATAAATACCTTGCTGTTTATTGACTAAAACTTTGTCTCTAAACAGTTTGTTCTGCCTTTTGGGGCATCACTCCTATGCAAAGCTCCTCTATTTCTGCTTGCTGTTTCTTCTGATTCTTAACATCTGAGTACATTGAGAACAACTGGTGGGCGGCTCTTTGGTTCCAGTTTTGTTCTGTTGCAGCTGTGCAATTTTCTGCAGAGGTTAATGGGAAATAAGCAGCTTTAGAATACACCAAAGCTGGAGCCTCACAGATCCCATGCTCCCTGGGATCCTCATCCATCAAGATTACTTGCAGACATTTGGATTGACACCTCACGATTAAACGTCGATGCAACCATTCTCTTCTACATCCAAATCTAGAGCTAAAACCAGGACCCAGCTTGAAATAGGAAAGAATGTAATGACTGTGAGAGGGAAAAGAGCTCATGAACCTTTACTCTGCTCTTCCATGGGATAATGATTTAAAGCTTAGCTTTTTTTTCTTGCACAGACAGGACAACTACTGATGGACAGCACAGTTCGCTTCAGGAGCTTTACACTGGACTTTTCACACTTAGGAACACAAACACATTTTGCTGAAATGGTCACTGCTATCTGATGTGAAGGAAACCCCCACCCTGACAGAATCCCCTTTCAGCATGCCACAGGACATCACTGCTGTGCAAAGAGTCTGCCTGCCTTTCAGCTCTCAAAATCCTAACACTGAGGGTTACCACAGCTGCCAAGGACATCTCATTGTCAAGCTCTTGTAGTTCTCTAGGTTCTCTGCTGTAAAGATACAGAAAGCAAGGATTTGGAGAACAGGCTGAGGGTGCCATTGGGACATCGACCCAAACGCTGAAAGGCCCAGTTCTACATTGACAATGATGCTGATGAACTCTTGCATCAGTTATCCAGGACAGCTCCCTAGATTTGAAAGCCTGTCATTTTCCCCATTTAATGCAGGGCTCACATCACCGAGCAAATTGTAGGGCATGATGAAGGAAGAAGGACACCTTTGTGGGGAAAGCCAAGTGACAAACCTACGTGAACCTGCTGCTGCAGAGCTGCTGCATCCCAGGAAAGCCTTAGGGACCCGTGACTCACCTCTGGAAGCTTCCCTGGGCACATCTGTGAGCCACAGAAAACTGACTATAATGGACACAGAGAAAGATGGAACACGAACACGATCCTCAGTCTTCAAACTCGCAGTCTTCAGGAAAAAGGGCCTGCTCGTCCTCTATTCCTGCTTCCAGCAGTTTCTGCCAACTTATGTCTTAGCCTTCTGTAATAGTTCTAGCAAATATAAACACATATGAACACTGTTCATTATTAAGAGAGAAAGGAAGGCTGCCCTGTCAACTGATAAAATGCTATATATGCATTTAAATTTATGTATGTTGTCAGTTATTGCATCAAATGTATTTCAGGATTGTAACAAGATTTAATAAATGGTCTGATTTTATTTAATATTAAGCTCTAATGGTAGGTCCCTTCCAACTCAGGATATCCTATGATTCTGTGATCACAACATCAAGACCAGCTAATTAAAAATACACCTATAAAGGTATTTTGTCATATGGTCTGTTCCAGTATTTGTGTGCCGTGCAAAGCAGCACAGCAGAAAAGATGTTGCTCTTGCAAAGATTAAAAAAACCTATTGCAAAAATTCAAAGCTCAGGCCTAAACCCCATAATGCTTAATTTGAAGCCTGTTTCAAATGCCACGGCATCAAGCCCCTGGTGCTCATGGTCCCAACAGCAGTTATGAGCTGGATTTGGTGAACGCCACAAGCACTTCCTGACTGGAATGAATGAACCCAAGGAACAGAAAATTCAGGAGACTCAATGTAAAGGAGATGCTTTGTGCAATGAACCACAACAGTCCATGTCATTGAAAGACTTGACATTACAAAACTGTTGTATAATAGTAATACTAACATTCAAGATGCACATATTTTAAGTTGAAAAATTCCATAAAAAAACCCAGATTAGAACAGGCCAACAAAAACCTGATGATAAATAAAACATTTTGATAAGATTAAAAAATATGAATAAAAGTCCAGGACATTTTTTCCCTCCTTATCACACTCCTACATTTCCATTCAAGCAGCTGACATTGATTTTTCCCATTTGTGCACAGTGCCACATAATTCTGCTGGATGGAATCCTGACAGATGGGATCCTGTCAGGATCCTATCACATAACTGGATGGAGAAAACGTCAGGAACACATTTAAGACATGACAACGTAATTCCTCTATTGATAACTTACTTTTCCAAACATGCTTAGAATCCTGATATTTCCAGCTTTAACATTTATTACTGTGGTAAGATCACTTTAAGGTCAGTATTTTTTCCTTCCCAACAGTGGAGTTTTGCTCTTTAGAATTTCTGAGGTGTTGCTCACAGGGGTATTTGCTTTCCTCACTGCCCTGTCACAGATGCTGTTCTTTAACATCACGGTCATCTTGTATGTGATAGAAGATGGGAATTCTTCCCCTGCACCTCCTGCTCTCATTTCCAGACTTCACTGAAGCTCACAATGGGACAGTTTGTAAGTGAGTTTTTGTGTAAGACGAAAAACAAATGAACTTGAATCCTGCCAAGACACTGCCAAGCTGCGTTTGCTGCCAAAAGATTTCCCAACTCTGTAACCAGGAAAATCTGTAATGTTCCTTTCCATGCTCCATGCTCACCTCTGATTGCAACAACCTGCTTTAAAGCAGGATAAATCTGCTTGAAAGACCTGATTCAGGCTGAATGAAATTTTATTTGCCTTGTAATTTAGGCTACATATATATTACTAAAAGCATGATGAATTTAGAATGAAAACAAGCAAGTTAAATCGGGAATTTACATACTGGCGCACCACACGGAAGATTTATGTACCTTACAAAGTTAGATGAAATTCTCTTTATAGTCTTAAGAAGTACATGAATCAAAAAGCATTTGAAAAATAGTACTGTTCATTTAGTCCTTAACCATTTATTTCAAACTACAACTTTTCCTCTGAAAAGAAAATACTTCCAGTTCTATGGCTCTATAATTTAATCTCAGAAATTAAGAGATTAAAGCAGGTACTGCCAAACTTGACAAAGAGATGCCAATGTATGCTGAGAAAAGACAAAGAGGGTAGAAGGAGAAATAAAAAGCAATAAAATTATTTTACACTCAGAGGTTCAGAAAGCAGCTGTTCAGGGGCTCAGTCATTAGGATCACTCCAGATCACCTACCAGGTGGTCATTTTTGATGAGTGTTACTCAGTTCACAGAAGGGCAGCAGATCTTCATTCACTCAGCACTGAATGAACAGAAAAGCCACAATCATTCAAATGTATGATGGAAAGTAACTTTTTTAATAAACGGATTTATCATATCAACAATAAGAAAAATAGGCCTTATTGAGGCATTTTGAGAGATGTTTGAAATGCCTCAAACTATAATCATTATGCAAACATTAATTACACCAGATAAAGAGATTCTGCAGTAGAGAAATGAAAACCAGAGAGCTGGTTTGAAGCTGGGGTGACGATATGAAGTCAAACTCTCACTAACAATCTTCCAAGTAAGATGAAACTTCAAATTCAGCTAACATACTCTATCTTCAAAAATAATGTCACAATTTTGGGGTCAAAATAATCGCCGAGAGAATCAGAATCAGGTTTGCATAATGAATATCAACGGTGGCTTTAGAGACACCATTTTAAAAACTCAGCTGTGATTTTTCCTATCATGTATAAACAACACTGGAAAAGTGTATTTATCTCAAACAAACAAAAAGAAAAAGAATGCCAAGGTCCAGGAAATTTAAGGAACTCCAGTTTCCATGCTAACAGGCCTAACTTAAAAATCTTTCAAAAAAATTTTAGCATCTGTCAGTCAGTCAATGTTCTATCATTAAGCCACTTATTTCCTAATTGAAAAGAGGGAGGAAAAAATGCCAACGTGCTCCCCCCAGTTTCCCTCCACCTTTAAGTCACACACACCAGTTTCAGAGCTGTTTAGGTCTGGAGGAAAGGCAGGTAATTTTCACAGCAGAACCTGACCACAGCTTTTATACTACAAGAATAATATTGTCCTTGTAAAAGAGGACATTCAAAGCATTTTCTGGAGATACGGAATTTAAATCTTTAAATAACTCATGTTGAAAACACTGGAGCCAATGACTCTGTGGACAGCTTTCATTAGCAAAGTACCTTGCTGCTGTTCTTCCTCTTCTTCACTTAATGAAGCCAAATAGGCTTAGAAATCCATGTCAAGAAGTTCCTCTTTGTTGAAAGTTCTGCTGAGTGATGTTACTCGTTCGTGGTCTGTCTTGTCCCATGTGTTACCTACCTTAAAAACAACAATGCCAGTTGTAGAAGCTGGAACACTAACACTAAATATTGTAACACTGAATTTTAGGGAAAATTATTTGATACCAGCAATACAAACCTGTTGGTAAAGCTCTCTACAATAATTAGCTATAATAACCATTTACTAAAATAACTTTAACATTTATGAATTTATTCCACGGTGAGTTTCAAGGAGTTTGAGATATATAAAAAAATCTCCTCATGCACTGAAGAGACTGTAACAGCAGGTCACACAACACAAAACCTCTGCAAGCCAAATTTCCTTTGTGGCAGCAGATACTGGTGCTGAAGCAGCCACCAGCTCCTCTCTTTTCCAGCCCAACTCACTCCTGGAATCACACAGGGATTGCAGCGCGGACAATGAAAGCGTTTACACAACTGCACCCTCAGCTGGGACACGGAACAGATCCGAGTGAGAAATGATCCAGCACAAAGGACTCATTTCTCAACTAATCCCTTCTCCAATCTGGTTCCCTTCATGGCCAGATGCAAGTTTTGGCTGTCAGTAAGACAGGATAGGGGTGAATCGCTACCAGGAGGGGAAGCAACTGTTTTAAGCCTGGCATTACCACCAGAAAGGCCTTAAAGATTTACCCATAAACATCCACTTTTGGCAAATTAAAAGATTTAACGGTAAATAACAAAGTAATTTCATGAGCAAGTTGTGTTAGGTTAAAACACAGTATTTAATTTGTAACACAGATGCTGAATCTCATTTCAATTCCAGGACAGGGCTGCAACTTGTAGGTCTGTAACACACTTAAATCTTTTAACGTGTTTGATGTCTTTATTTTGAAATAGTGGAGAGAATCAGGAATCTTTTCCCTGCTACATATATAATTTACAAGCTGACAGCAAGACAAAACAAATTAGAAAAACATTATAAAACCATTGTAAAGATACCTTTGACGTCCCCATAGCAGCAGATGTGAAATACTTCGGCTTATAAGCAGCTACATTCACTTCTGAGGCTGCATCTTTTGGTTTCTCATCAAATGTAACATTGTCTGGAATAAATCTTAAGGGCAAACAAAACATTCTTCAAATACATTGGGAAATTTCATGGTATAAACAGTCTAAGCTTTTCAGGAGTGTGGGACATCAGCATGAAAGAATCTGCTACAAGAAGTAGGCAAGCCTGAAAAGGGAACAAATGGGCAAATATTCCACACGTGTAAGATGAACTGCCTGGCTTCTGCACAGCTATTCCAGAGGTTTTCCATGTGTAACAACGCTCTGTTGGGAAGTAAATCAATTTTCACTTTGGTATAAACAGGGGCAGGAGTGGCTTTTTGAGTGGTTTCCTTTGTTATAAGAGACATCTTTTCAGGAAGCTTAATATTAAAAATTAAAAAAGAAAAAAGTGAGTAAAATAGAATTTGGAAACAGATAAATTAAAAAAAAAATCAAAGCATTTTAGGAAAGCCTGGTACAGCTTCAAAATGATAATTAGTAGGGAAAAAACTGCTCAAAAGACCAAAGTCATGGGTAACAATTGAAGAACTTGGTTTAAAAAAAAACCAAAAACCCTGGTACACTCTGAGAGATTAAAATTTAACAAAGCAAAAGATTAGGAAAATCACTGTAGAATTGCAAACAGCTGTGCCTGTTGTAAAACATTATCTATGTTTAAAATGGTGAAAAGTTACATGCTCACTTGGCAAAGATCATCTTCTCCAAAATGGTTCAAAGCAAATGAATTAAGTTCCTCTAGAAAACGATTCAAAGCAAAAACCTCAACTTTCACTGACTTCCAAGAGTGCCCACAACATGGGCCCCAGTGCACAAACAGGGCTTCTGTCACAGCTTTTTATGATTTAGGAACTTTTGTGCTCAAACTGAAAAGCTTTTCTGCAACAAAAGGAAATACTAACAATGAAGCAAGTAATAAGTTTGAATCCTTTCTTCCCCAAACGTGACTTTTGAAATATTAGAGCTTCAGCTCCTTCATAGGAACCAACTTATCTATTGCAGCTTCAGGACAACAGCAGCAATATTCCTGCCCTGTGGGAAGCAAGCCTGAAAAAATGCCACTTCTGGACCCTTGGGAAAAGAAAAAAGAAAAAGGCAACAGTATGTTGGTTTTTTCATAAATCCTACCACTTCACTTACCAAAAGGTTGAAGATGCAACCAGAACATTTTGTCTGGTTTTTCTGAAAATAATCTCTTCATGCAGAGAACCTGCATGCAGAGAACCATTTTTTATTTATGCCAATAAAAATGGCCAGAAAGGAGAAAAAAGAAGCAAAGGGAAACCTAACAACTCACCATGTGCCCAATTTTTCTCCATATCTCACTTTGGTTACAGAATAAAGTCCATGTAATTTACTCAGAATTATTGAAAACTGCCTTTAATTCTCCCTCCCCAGCCCAACACGTGAAAACATCACCAGTGCAGTTACCTCAGGTCTATGAAAGAACAGCTACTTTCAAATTCCAGTCCATCACATTCCTCATAAATTTTATTGGCTGTCTCAAGAGAATCACATTCTACAACTGCATAGAATTATTTCAGGTGCTTCAACTGATATTCCCGCAGTTTTTCCCTATAAATCCTGCAAAAGTGGAGAAAACAGCACAGTCAGGTGAGCTGGCTTTTACAGTTTTTCATTTGCAAACTATGTAATTAAACTCATTAAAACCAGGTACCAATCAAACACTCTCTCGATCTTATGAGACTCAATGTTGAGCAGCATGAGGTTCCACCGATGTCTATAGTATAAAATATTCAGTTTTATTAAGTGTACAATTTATATATGACTCTGCTTCAGGATGCACCTTGATGCACACAGGGAAGGTGACTGCAGACTGTGCTCTAAGTCCACCATACACTCCCCTGGTGCACATTTCTTCAAAGGGATCTGCCTTCTATTTTAAAAGCAACCAGATTTTCTAAATGCAGGGCAGTCCAGCAGGATGTCCTGGACAAATATGGCCCCAGTCAGGCTGCCAAAAACCTGGAAATTCAGGAAAAATATAAAAGCAAAACCTGTAACAAAAGCTGGGGGGGAAAAAGAAAGTGACAGAAGACATGCCTGGAGAATTGTAGGACTGAGGAGCTCAGCCTGGTAAGCCAGAACTGCTGCTCAAAGCACTCAGGAAACCTCAGTCTTGGAATTCTTGGCCTAAATTAAGGTCCCTGTGGATTCACAGCTCAGAATTTTGACAGTGAGCACCAAAGGGAGTTTACTGCATCAATTTGTAGAGCAGAAATGCTGTGCTAAGCTCACATTCATTCCACTGATTATTCCAATGAGCTGCATTATAAGAATTTTGAATTTGCTTACGAACAAGCAAACCTCCTCAAGTTTCATCACAATGCATTTATCAAAGGCACTGAAAATGTACCAGGGCCAGTTGTAAAACATCACTGGAAAAACCTAAAAAATTAAGGTGTCCACAGGAGACTTCCACATACAAGCTTCTGGAAACAGGAGTAATTGGGATTTTCCCTGAGAATTAAACATGTTGTATCTCTCTGTGGTATTCTCTGGAAGCTCAAACAGTTCCACAGGTCCTTTTTCTTCTTCCTCTTTCAATCTCTCTTTTCCAGACTCTGAAGGATAAATCTACAAATACAACAACACAAAACTAGATTTTTAACTGTAGTGCTGCAATGTACACCAACTAGGAAAAAAAATATCTCACCAGGCTTGTAGACTTTGTTTTTTATTTAAAATCGGTTAAGGAATTAATACCATAAGCTTTAACACCATCCTAATTTTAATGTATGGAAGAGACAGTAGAATAACCAAACTGCCCACTAAAATTATTTTGAGACAGATGAAGAACAGGAACCCTGACTTTGTTCATTCCACTGTGGCCCTTTTCAGAAAGGGGTATCTTGACCAACGTTTCTCAGAAAGCTGGAGGCAGACACTAATTATGGAAAAGTGTAACTTAATTGACCAGAAAACCACCAGATTATTAGTAACTTAAAAGTGGTGAAAAACAGTGAGTGTTATGCAGTGGTAAGAAGGGTTGGAATACATTTAGAAATAGCCAGATTTAACGTGGGATTACCTACCATAAGGACCACTGAAAATTAAACTGAAAAAGGAAATGTAATCTCCCCCTCCTAGACTTTGAGAACTTCACTATTAGTCTCAGAAAAATAGCACTTAGAACCAAACTTATAAACATGAGAATGCTTTGGCCTTGAACTCTACCAAACACATACCCATTACTGAAAAGCAGCACATTTGATTCTCACACAGCAAGTTAAATTGCAACACAGTTTCTCATTTAACATGTTCATCTCTCTTTTGGTTCTCCACAGAACTGTCTGGCGTTGTTCTTCTTTTGGATCTTTCTTTTTTTTTTTTTTTAAACAGTAAAGTCTTTTTGAAACCGTGTCTTACCTTAACAGAAAATACTGTTCCCCCTTTGGGTGTGAAGGAACTAAATAGAGCCAGCATATCCTTTGCCTTCAGCCTATCCCAGTCCATATTACAAACTGCCAATCTACTTGCAATCTGAGAAAAAAAAAGGACATAGGTTTAGTTCCTGACTTATGGGGAATACACAATTCTGTGGCAGAACTCTGTGGTAAAAATCAAAGTCAGCAATAAACTTTACTGAAAAAAATAAAAGAAGCATTTTCCTCAAGACCTTTTATCACTTACACTAGCAAAGATCAGAAGCAGCAACTACTGGAGCAGATGAAAAAGACATAAATAGTGAAGCACCACAAAAGAGACTGCACCAATCACAATTTAGGACTGCAGTGACAACGACAGCACTTAGGGTTTTGTTATCATCTCATATTGTTAGTCACAACAGCAACCAGCATCAAGGTATTGTGACAGCACTGGAGCACTGTCATTACTTATACACTAATTGTAAAGTCGTTCTTCGCTGTCTAATAAAGTCATAATTTCTTACAGTGTTGAGTTAAATAACTAGACTTTTAAAAAGTGAAAAAAAATCAGCAGTGAACAAAAGCAGTATTATTTACATTCTGGAATTTATGAAAAGCTCGATTTTGTTTGTTTTTTCCACTTGTAGACAGCTTATCTACAGGTAAGTGTGCTTAGAGGGAAAGGGAGACAACAGGGAAAACTCAAACTTGGACACTTTCATCATTACTTGCATTCTGTAAGTGAAAGGCTGAAAAACCTTTACAAAAAATACTTCCCCAAACTGTTTCACTGACAAAGGGCTATGATGAACTCATAACATTTCTGAGTTTGTTATGTAGCAACTTCCCATGTGCAAAGTGCTGTTACCTCCTCTCCACGAGGGGCGTCCTCGTCCAGCTCACGCCAGGAATGTTCGATCTCCAGCTCCTTCGGAAACAGGTCGTTTAAATCCTCATCATCCTCTGAGCTGGTCTCAATGTTCCCTATGCCTCTGGCTAGATCAGGCCCACTATCACTGTCTTCATCATCTTCTGAATCACTGTCTTCTTCACCTGTTTCTCCATCATCTTCTGGCTCCTCTTCCTCGCCTGTTTCCTCATCTTCTTCTGCTCCTCTTCTCCCGATTCTGCACCCTCACTTGCAGAAGTTTCTTCCTCTAATGGGCTTTTATTTTTTACACTTTGATCACGGGTGTCTGTGCACAGAGAAATAAACATTAGATACCTCTATTTATGGTGGAATTGCACATGATCCTTTACAAGAAGGAAAACTTCAGCTTTTCTTCATTCAGATTTACAAGACCCCTGAAAGGTGCAATGATGCAAGAACAAATAACACCAGGGAAGTGCAAATAACATAAAACATCAGTATTGCTTCTTCATCTTGTCTAGTCTGGTCTAATCTAATTCAAATGCTCTTTAGACCCAGAATGGTATCCTAACCTAATGAAATATTCTCATATTCTAATTATATGTATAAAATTAACATGCAAAACCCAGATTTCAGTAATGTAGGCTGCAAACATGTATAAGCAACCTAAAGGGAGTTTTTCTTCAAGTCATCTCTTCTCTCTAATCCCCTCTCTAATATCCCAGATTTCAGTAATGTAGGCTGCAAACATGTATAAGCAACCTAAAGGGAGTTTTTCTTCAAGTCATCTCTTCTCTCTAATCCCCTCTCTAATATTAATGGCTCAATACTGGCACCTTTACACTTTCAGTCAACACACTGATGTGCTGAAGCCTTCATGGTATCAGGCCACACATTTGCTGTTTGGTTTGATACATACAATAGTCTATATGCTATTAAATACCTTACTTTTCCAACCAACAATTTCACCTCCAGCAATTTAAAGGACAGGGATGTTCACAATCTCACTGAAAAATGAGCAATGATTCTATACAGAGCTGACCAACTCCAATCCTTCAGCAACACTGAACCTGAGTCAGGCAGCTTTTTATAACTGATCTTGCAGATGATCTTCTATGGAGAGCACCAACATCCAGGTAAACACATATGAATGCCACTTGTTATTTGAACAACTAACCTGAGTCTTTTATTTTCCCTCCTAGGGAAAGGTCCCTCCTGGGAGCTTTAGTTGATTCAATACCACTTGGTTGTGAAGACTTCTGCTTGTTTTGATTTGAAGTCAATCTTCCTCCTGATGCATCTCCTTGCTTGTTTCCCCCTTCGGGTAAAAGGCCCTTGTTTCCCTGACAGGGATCAACTTCCCCTGCAGTTTTCTTTGAGTCCTCTTTCAAGCTGAATTTAGATTTGCTTTTTTTTCCTTCCTCTTTAAGGTCACTTACTTCTGTCTCCGCTTCACATGTTTGCTCCACTCCTTTTTGGTTTATTTTCTTCTCCTCCCCTGGGAGATCACCAGCAGGTACCTCTGCAGAATCTGTTTCTCCTTTACCTTTTTTTTTCTTTTTTTTTTTCTTTTTCTGCTTTTCAGCATGTTCTTCGCTTTCTGAAAGATCAGAGTCAGATTCTGACAGGGCATAAAACTTCTTGAGGTTCTCCGTAGTGGAGAAGTTAACAGGGGGCCTCTTTTATCCACAGTGTATCTCATCTTAAACTTCTTGTCATGGAACATGGCTCGGAATCGCTTGTCAGTCTTGACTTTCCGCTCTTTCTCAGGCATCTCCCAAAACCCGGGATCCCTCGCGACGCGGCTGAACTGCCCATGGCTCAGGATTTCCTCCTGGGATGACATTTTTGATCTTGTTGAAGACTTGGCCATCTAGAATATGGGAAAAAAATCCAAATATTTTTGATGAAGAAAACCTTAATTAACGTAGATTTAGATACGTAACTGGAAAAAAACCCTAAAGGATTAAGCAAAGTCGGATTTTTAACCTATGCCTAAAAAGTTCTTTCCAAAGGCACAAATGGCAATTTCATGGCATCACAGACCACCAGGTTGGAAGGGCCCTCAAGGATCATTTGGTCCCAGCTTTCTTGGCAAAAGCTCAGCCTAGACAAGATGTTCCAGCACCCTGCCCAGCCAGATCTCACAAGGGTCCATTGCTGGGGAATCCACCACTCCCCTGAGGAGATTATTCCAACGGCTGTTTGCCCTCATTCAGGAGAATTTTTTGTCTTGTGCCTAATCAGAATCTCCCCAGGAGTAACTTGGACTCATTGTCCCGTGTCTTTTGCATGTGGCTCCCTATAAAAAGGGAGTCTCCACCTTCTTTACATTTAAATACTGGAACATTGGGATAAGGTCTCCCCTGAACCTTTTTTTCTCTAGGCTGAACAAACCCAGCTCTCTCAGCCTTTCCTCACACAGCAACCTCTGCTGTGGGGAAGGGCTGAGAGAACCTGGGATTGTTCAGCCTGGAGAAGACAAAGCTTCGGGTCACCCAATTGTGGCCTTCCAGTGCCTGGAAGGAGCCCACAAGAAAGATGGAGAGGGACTATTTACAAGGGCCTGGAGTGACAGGACAAGGGGGAAGGGATTCAAACGGACAAAGAGGAGGTTTGGATTAGATATTAGGAAGAAATTCTTCCCTGTGATGGTGGTGAAGCCCTGGCATAGGTTGCCCAGAGAAGCTGTGGCTGTTTCATCCCTGGAAGTGTTCAAGGCCACGTTGGATGGGGCTGTGAGCAGTCTGGGCTAGTGAGAGGTGTCCCTGCCCATGGCAGGGGGTTGGAACTGGATGAACTGGCTCCAGAGAAGAGCAATGAGGCTGGTGAAAGGACTGGAGCACAAGTCCTACGGGAAGAGGCTGAGGGAGCTGGGGGTGTTCAGCCTGGAGAAGAGGAGGCTCAGAGGTGACCTCAGCACTGTCTGGAACTCCCTGAAGGGAAGTTCTGGCCAGGTGGGGGTTGGTCTCTTCTCCCAGGCACTCAGCAATAGGACAAGGGGGCACGATGGGCTCAAGCTCTGCCAGGGGAAATTGAAGTTGGAGATCAGGAAAAAATTCTTTGCAGAGAGAGTAATGAGGCATTGGAATGGGCTGCCCAGAGAGGGGGTGGATTCCCCATCCCTGGAGGGTTTTAAACTGAGCTTGGCCGTGGCACTGAGTGCCATGATCTGGTAAAGGGACTGGAGTTGGACCAAGGGTTGGACTTGATGATCTCAGAGATCTTTTCCACCCCAATCGATTCTATTCCATGATTTTTAAAATCCTTTCCAACCCAAACCATTCTGTGATTCGGCGACAGCGGACACACCACAAAGAGCCCCAAACAGAACCCTCCGTGCCTTCCCACCAGCCCCACGCACAAACCTTTGCCGAGCTCGGCCCAGCGGCAGCACCGGGTGCGCCGACCCCGCTGCAGCTCCCGCTCCCTCCCCGACCCCAGCGGCAGACATAGCCCCGGCAGGAGCCCCAGAGGAGCCTCGCTCGCACCCACCGTGCTCTGCTGTGCCGTGCTAAGCCGAGCCGAGCCGAGCCCCTCAGCTCCCACCACGCCGCCGCCGCTCCCGCCTTTTCCGGCGGCGCTACGGGAGCCTGGCGGGCCTTGGCCCGTGCCGTCAGTGCGCATGCGCGGCGGGCGCGGGCCGTGAGGGGCCTGTCACGGCCGGCACTGAGGACGGCGCGGCGGGTCCGGCTCTGAGCGCTGCCCCTGCGGGCCGGGGCCGCTTCTCCTTCTCCTTCTCCTCCCGCCGGTGCCTCGCCCGGCGCGCTCAGCCTCTTCGACCGGCGGCTGAAGCGGAAGCAGAAGAACTGGGCGGCGCTGCGGGTCGAGCCCGCCAAGTGCGATTACCTGCGGGAGGAGGTGCGGGGCACCTGCGGTGTCGTGTCCCGTTCTGGGCCTGCTCGGTTCGGGAGGGACTTCGCAGGGCTGGAGCGGGTCCGGAGAAGGGCAGCGGAGCTGGTGGAGGATTTAGAGCGCAAGTCGTGTGAGAAGCGGCTGAGGGAGCTGCAGGTGTTTGCCCTGGAGAAGGGGAGGCTCAGGGGTGACCTTACCACTCCTATAACTACTTGGTTGGAGGTTTTGGCCAGGCGGGAGTTGGACTCTTTTCCCAGATAACGAACAACCGGACGAGAGGTTGTAGCCTTAGGCTGCGCCAGGGGAGGTTTAAGTTGGACATTAGGAGGAATTTCTTCACAGAAAGACGGATTGGACACTGCAAGGAGCTGCCCAGGGAGGTGGTGGAGTCACCGTCCCTGGAGGTGTTTAAGCAAAGACTGGACGTGGCGCTCAGTGCCACGGTCTGGCTGACCAGGTGGTGGTTGGTCACAGGCTGGGCTCGATGATCTCAGAGGTCTTTGCCAGCCATTAATCCTGCGGCTCTGACCGCAGGCTCTCTCCCCAGGTCGGCGGCAGGATCGCGGACAGGGTGTTTGACATCACCAGGTGAGCCCCGGCCGAGTCCCGCACATTCCCCGGGCCCGGCACCGCTGGTGGGCAGCGCCTTTCCCGCGGTCCACACGAGGATGCGCCATGGGCCGTTCCATAAGGCCTGTGGAAATCTGCAGGTGAAACTTAATGTAGTCTAAAACTTCAAACGTTCTTAAGTCTTGGTTATGTTTCGTGTTGCTAATCTCATCCTTTAGAACGTTTCCTCTCGCTTTGGATGTTGACTCTGGAAGAGGTTGCATAGCTCAGCATTTAACCAAGGTACTGGCTCTTTGTTCTTAAAATGAGTGCATTTATATCCCTCTGTTCTCAAATAGGGCTTTATTATAACTTAATCCAATCTTGTGGGTCTCGATGAGTTAAATCTTCCCCAATTCACATTAAAATCCAAAGCTGTGTGTTGTCCTGGCTGTTTGATATTTATTGGCACTGAAAACTTGACAAATGGTAGTGCAAGGGAAAGCTCTCTGTTCCATGACAATTAACTTTTAGTTTTGAGTAGGAATATGGATGTTTTTGATCAATCTATTGGACACAGTTCTTAAGTATAATTACGAAAACTTTTAAACCGTGAGCAGCTTCCCCTTCATGAACCCACACTAAGTAAAGGTGCTTCCTGGGCTGTTAATCCCTGGTTTGTATTTAACTAAACTTGTATTTAGAAATACAGAGTGTGTTTTCTGTTACCACTTCTGCCTCAGCTGCTCTCCCTGGGAGAAAGTGCCATGTTGGGTGGGGAAAAATGTTTTCTGCTTTATATAAAGTTTTTAGCAAGACTTGAAAAGACTCTTTTTAACTTAATATGAGGAGGTGTGAGTGTTCCAAAAGATTACCTAGTCCGCTCAGAAAACAACTTAAGTATCTAATAGACTTTTAAAATTACATTTCAGGAAACAGTTGAAAAACTTACCCAAGTCGATGTGGCAGAGAATGCTTTGGTAAGTAGCTTTGTTAATGCCACTGAATGTGCTTCAGTTCTGTAACACAGGAAAACAGAAGAACTGAGTTCCTGATGTTGTTTTTCTTCTAATCCAATCTTAGAAAAATGCTGTAGAAACTGAAATCCCCACGGTCAGAGTTGTAGCTGATGAGGAATTCCTTCCTTTCAAAGAAGACACATTTGATCTGGTTGTTAGCAGCTTAAGGTATGCATTAATCATCTATTTATTTGTTTTGTTAAACATGTTAAATAATGTTCTTTTCAGAGTAGCTTTAAGAAAATTAAACAAAAATATTAATAGTCCATTAAAGAGCAATAAAAGGTATATTTGCATAGTTGATATGAGCAAGTGTTAGGAAAAATTGCTGTCCTGGTGCTTCTTCCTGGTTGGTTAGTTTGTTTTCCTTCAAAACACTTGTAGTTTCTCTCTTTCCTGCATTTTCACAAACTGGTCTCCAGGACTGGCACCTTCTGAATTTAACTAAAAGCCCTAAGAGGAAAACCAACATATTTCTACCAACTTTTGGTCTTGTTTCATATCACTCTTAGGAAGGCTTTTCAGAACTACTTCAGCTTGAGAAACTTGTTTCTGGCTTTGGCTTTTGAAACTTCCTTAGTTAATGAAACAGGTGCATTCCCCAAATTTTATTAAATGTATTATTATATTATTATTATGTATGCTTCTATTATCTCAGTTTGCATTGGCTGAGTGACCTTCCTAAAGCTTTTAAAGAGGTAAGAAACTGTTTATAAATACTCAAAGTCAGCACCTGCCATCACTTGAATTGAGAGCACTCTACATTTCCAGATCTTTCAAATAAGAGGCACAGAAATAGCTGATGTTTCACACAAGTATTTTTTGCAGTATTTTTGCCATTTTGAGTTGATGCTGGTACTAATTTACTACCTCAAATCAATTTGGAATAGATAAGTGAGACAACATGTTTGAATAATGTTTTGAATTCTCAACAGCTGTGATTGAGATAACTTATGATACCTGAGGTAACACAGAGAAAGGCTTTTTGATTTTGAAATGAAGCAAATATTTGTTAAGGACAGAAAACCTGTTTTAGTTTGAGGGGAAAAAAACCAAAATGTTTACCCACAAGCAGGGGAGGGGCCTTCTCCACAATAATCACGCCACTCTTTATCAAATTTAAGAAAAAAAGGAATTTAATAGAAGAAGGATAACTGTTCTTAACTGCTATATATAAACAGACTAGTGCAACCCGCTTCCCCAACACCACAAGAGAGAGAAAAAAAAACAAACAACAACAAAACCCAGCAGGTTTTCCTCCAGGAGGAAAGTTATACTTCAGCAGTGTCAAATGTCACAGCCCGGCTGGCTGCGGAGTGAGTTCCCAGTAGTTCCCAGTCCCTCTCCAGCGAGACAGACGAGTGGTGAGCTCTCAGATGAACTCTGTGTCTCTTGTCCCAGATGAAGGAAAAAGAAAGCTGAAAGTGGGGAACCACCACGTGTCCTGCAAAAGCAGCTACAAGCCTCTCTCTCTCCCGGGCCACTGCCCCAGCCGGGGCGGGCAGGCGTGACGGTGCGGGCGGTGGTCGGTGCGGGCGGTGGTCGGTGCGGGCGGTGGTCGGTGCGGGCGGTGGTCAGGCTGGAACAGAGGCCGGGATCCCGGATGCAGGAACCGGGAGAAACAGCCACGGCGAGGAGAAAAGCAGCAGCTCAGCCAGAAGCCCCAGCAGTGCCAGCAGAGCCCCTTCTCTCCCCGGCAGCCACCGCTCCTGCCTTCCACCGAGCTAAGAAAAGAAAGATGTCCCCAAAAAACAAAAGAGACAAACCTGCCCCCATCCAAGTGATCAGTAGTTAACTACTTCTTTTGTTAACTGCTGGCATGGGCAGTTAGTGGCAGGGGAGAGAATTTACGTAATAATCCCAAACTACAGCAAAACCAAAATTGCTACTGAAAAAACAAGTCTTATTTTGGATTACTTCATCCCGTTCCTGGAGGTGTAAACTTTAGTCAAATCAAAACTTTGGAGCAAGACCAAGCAATGTTTTCACGAGTTTGTTGGTTTTTAATTTATTTCAGATCGATCAGTCATTACAGTACCATTCCATCAGCTGTTGGTAGTAAGAGGAGTACCCCACAGTTATGGAAATAATAAAAATAAATTGGAATGGCTTTAGTACTTAAAAAAAAAATCCTTGGAAAGAAGTATGTAATTTTCACTGGAGTTTAAGTGTTCTAGAGAGTGTCAAGTATTTTTAGCCTCACAGTAAATGCAACTGATAGATTATAATGTCCCACACAGGGGAGGGAACTGGGTTTCTTGGCCGACTTTCCTCATGGATGCTCCTTTCCTGTGTTGGTACCACTGGCTTTAATGGAAACTGCCTTTAACTGCTTGATTTTTGTACCTGTCAATTAAAGGCTTTTTTACTAGCATAAAAGAGATAGCTTGATTAATGCTCAATTTAAAAACAATTGAAAATATTTCTGTTTCAAAACTGCTGTAAGCTTTTGCTGTCGTTTTAGCCTGGTTATCGAACAGGGCTCTTCTGGATATCTAAACCAGGGATCATTGCCAATTCTTAAGGAAAAAAGAAAGCATGACTTTATTGGCCTTTTCACTAGGAAAGGGACAAGAACTTGGGAGGCAGACAAACAGCTTGGGGTTGTGATGTTACTGTTCTGGCTGGTTAAAAATAAGTAGGAGGAGACATAATAAAAACTGCATTACTGTATTGACTCTGAGAAGTGGAAAGATCACTGCTGAACACTGAGGCCTCCATTTAAACTGAGCCATTAAAAAGCGCTTTTATTGCTCTTATCTGAGAAAGATTCTGCTTACTTTTACTATCTTCATCTACCCAATTTTCAGAAGTAAATTAATTGAGGATATTATTTTATGAGTATACTGCTGAAAGGAGTTTTACCCTCAATTTCCACGGTTTCCTGCCTTTAAGTGTAATTTCTGGGGATTCGCTCTTTCTTAAGGAAATGAGTCTCTTCAGACAGACCATTTGTTTACCAGTATTACGAGGAGCTGGGGCACAGCTTGCCCTGTCCAATACAGTCAAAGATCTTATTAAAACAGCTGCTTTTGAGTTGATTAAAAAGCGAGAACTTAAGAACTTAATGACATAAACCTGATGTCAAAGCCCATAAAGCTCTTCTTTGTGCGTTGCAGAGTCACCACGTTCTGAAGCCGGATGGCCTGTTCATCGGGGCCATGTTCGGGGGGGACACGCTGTACGAGCTGCGCTGCTCCCTGCAGCTGGCCGAGCTCGAGAGGGAGGGAGGCTTTTCCCCACACGTGTCCCCCCCTTCGCCGCCGTCGCCGATCTGGGACACCTGCTGGCCAGGACTGGCTTTAACACCCTCACTGTGGTAATTAGAACAATGGGAGTGAACAACCCAGAACATCACAGCTGCTGCAATGTGAAAATCAGTTTACCAGTGTATTAGGAACTGCTTCCTTCTTCATGTTGTGCACCTCACTGAATAAGATTCTAAAGTGGCTTGGACTGCTGCTCTTCTTGGCTTCGTGGTGATTCATGGAACCAGCTGAAATGTGTCTTTGGCTCATGGCCCAGTAGAATTAGTATGTTCTTCTTGAAGAAGTCTCAGAGAATGTTAGACCTGCTTGAGAAGTGTTTGGACACTTGCTGTTTCTTCTGAAATCCAGGAGAAAATAACGGCATTTCAATTAAAATTTAGTTGTATTTGGGCTGCAAAGCAAAAGTTTTTACAAATGCTAAGATAGTGCATTTTTCTGAGAAATACACTGAGCAGAAGAGGCAGATGAATAGAATCATAGAATGGCTTACATTGAAAGGGACCTTTCAAGATCATTCAGCTCCAACCCCCCTGCCATGGGCAGGGAATAGTCCTTTAGCAGCTCTGAAGGTTGACATAAAGCTACTGGTTTAGCTTGATATGCTCTAAAACTGACCTCCTCAATTTTTTTAGGATACTGATGAAATCCAAGTCAACTAGCCAGGGCTGTTTGAGGTGATGGAAGACTTGCAAGGCAAGTACATTCTTTGTGGACACGTAAATGTTTTCTTTGTCAGTGGTGCAGATACAGAAGGGTTGCACCATTGTGTTTCTTAACTCCCATATCATTTCGGTTGGAAGGGATCTTTAAAGGCCATCTAGTGCAACGCCCCTGGAGTGAGCAGGGACATCTTGACCTAGATCAGGTTGCTCAGAGCGTTGTCTAACCTGGCCTTGAATGTTTTCACATACGGGGCATATACCACCTCTCTGGGAAACCTGTGCCAGTGCCTTACCACCCCATCACAACAAATTTCTTTCCTAAAGCAATATAAATACATAATAAATGATTAACAGTGAAAGCATTACTATTTTCCTGCTCTCCAGTGAGTCAGGAGATGATGCCTCTCAGCAGGTCTGTGTTGGGAAGCAGAAGTCAAGGATGTGCTGCTTCATGTCCTGCTATGAATTTTCTGCTTCCCTTGAATTCCTCTTCTGGGTGAGCCTCTTCAGTGTCAGGCAGAAAAGCCCTGAAAGGGAGACAGCAGCCTGTATCCCACAAACTGTCTCTTCCTGGGAGCCTTTCTAATTCTCAGGGCTTTGGAATGAGAATAAACAGCTCCTCAGTTTGGAGTCTGCTGAGGATTAACAGACAGTTGAGTAACGATTTTGTTAATATTCTGTTGCACTGGTCATGGACCGGAAAGCACTCGCTCCTACGCAGTCAGTTGTTACTTACAGAGCAATGCAGGGCATTTCTTCCCTGGATCAACTGCTGTTTGCAGTAATTCCCTAATGAAAATGAAACTTACCAGGAACGTTATCAGATGCACTAAGTGATTCAAGAGAGCACAATTGTGGTGGGTTTAGTTCTTATTAAAAATCTCTTGGGATAGTAATTTTAAGGCGTATGTGTAAAAATGTAAATACAGTGATGTGTCTGAATAAACACTTTGTACTCATTCTTAAAATAAGTTATACTAGAAAGCCTGAATGTTCCAAGACTCACACTGAAAAAGGAATTATGTGAAATTGTTCCTAGCAATGCAAATTGTAAATTGCAAAGCATTGGAATTGAAAGTTTTGGATTCTTACGGGTAAGAAACCCACTTAATTCTTTGTATTGTGTTCTCTGTTACAGTGACTTGCAGAGTATTCTGTACTTATTCTGGTTTAGTAAGAATCTGTCCTTAGTGCATGACACTTCACTCATGGCATATGCTGTATCTTCTTTAATGAATATTAGTATTTTATTTCAGGGTCTGAGTCACAAATCAGTGAGCCTGCTTGGGCTGTGCCTTTGGTTACAAGATCTATCAATGTACAGTTTTTAGCAAGTCTGTTTAGGATATAGGGATGAAACCCTAAGATTTTAAAAGGCTCTTAGAATTTGTGCAGTTAAAACATGGGAAAGGCCCCTTCATTACCTCTAATTTATAAAAATGTCATCAGCAGAAGTAGAGAAGGGAGTGAACCATACAAAATTAAATGTAACTGTACTTTTTTTACTCTGCTTAAAAGGGAAATATGAATGAGACTCTTTTAATGTTTTCTAGAAAAACGAAGAGCTAACACTGAACTTTGTCAGTTGCTGGGGGAGAAACACCCCAAACTTTCACATGGTGTTTAACTGGAATTTCCTGAAGCAAAAACTTGATCTAGTGGAATAAATTCATTAGAGCATCCTGTTTAAGAACCCACATTTAAGAAAGCTAGCATGTATGTTAAACCCCTTAAATTTTCATTTGTCTAACGCAAGAACTTAATATCCACTTTCCAAAGACATGACCTACTTTGGCCCAGGTTTGGAGCCCTTGTTTTGGGGGAATGCAGTTATTGTAGTAGTTTGATTGGAACCAAAGTGAGTAGTGAAGCAAATGTGGCCTGTGTAGCTCATGGGTTGATTTCCTGAATATCTTGGGTGCCCTCATGAGAAGAAAAAGGAAAAAGAGAATAAAAAAGAAAGATAAAAACCTGAGAGAGTTAAGTTTAGCTGGATGTCACATATCAGTGTGAAGCAGAAAACACTGGAGGGAGTGCATGTGCTTGTGGGGGAAAACAACTCATGGCTCAAATCAAGTTAGGATTGAAGTAGTTGGTGATTTATTGATGGCTTGTAATTAACTGTTAGGCCATGAACTATACATGCAGGATTAACAGCAGCAATATAACAGGTTAATTAACGACTGCTAGACCCTCACAAAACCTTCAGATACCTAAACACCCTCCCACAGCAACCTCCTCCACTGAGTTTGCAGGTACAGGCTCACCTCTGTCCCTCTACCAGGAGGGGACAGCCCAGGAGCAGCCTGTGCCCCCAGCCCACTGCCAGGCCTGCAGGAGAGGGGGCTCCCCTGGGCTTCAGCAGAGCTTCAGCTGCCAGGGAACACCTTCCTGGTGTCAGAGCAGGTCTTCAGTGCTCTGTTCTCACTGGTAGAAATCTTAGTGCTTTTTATACTTGATTTTTAAGCTGATTCTTCTTTCCCACCTGATGTCTCTTGGTAACTGCCTGGTTACTGTTTCATGTCTTCAGACAATCATAACAGAGTTTGAGCAAACACCCCTTTCAGTTTTGGATATTCTGTTGACACACATGACACTAGTATTTCTATCATAGCAGCTTGTAGTGGGCTCAACCCAGGACACAGCTGATGTCCAGGATTTTTTGCCAAGGTCCAGTCAATGTGCATTTTCCCTATGATTTGGAGATGTTTCTTGGGGTACAAGTTGATAAGAGACAAAGTCATTCTTGGAAAAAATGTTTGGAACCTTATTTTGGAGCAGTGAATGATGAATTCAGGGGACTTTTATTTGGCCTTGAAGTGTTTGTGATAAGCTGGAGTTGGATACATTTCAACTGGATATTTTGACAGCCTTCCAGTACCTAAAGGGGCTACAGGGAGAGCTGGAGAGGGACTATTTACAAGGGCAAGGAGCAACAGGACCAGAGGTGATGTCTTCAAACTGACAGAGGGCAGGATTAGATTAGATATTAGGAAGAAATTCTTCCCTGTGAGGGTGGTGAGGCCCTGGCACAGGTTTCCCAGAGAAGCTGTGGCTGCCCCATCCCTGGAAGTGTCCAAGGCCAGGCTGGATGGGGCTCTGAGCAACCTGGGACAGTGGCAGGGGGTTGGAACAAGATAACCTTTAACATCCCTCCCAACCAAACCATTCTATGATCCTATGTATAAAATGCCACCTTTTTAGCCAAATTAACCGCCTAAAAAAAGTGACTAATTTAAATGGTTTGAATCTCTAACCTTAATTTTTTTACTTCTAAGGTAAAGCACCCTAATATTAAAATATTACTTATTCCATGGAAATACTATGCAAAATGAAAAATTTACTAAGGGAATCTCCTGGGTAACAGGTTGAATAACTAGCAACTTGAAGTTTTTGTGGATACTGGATTTGCTATTTTTTTCTACCTAAGCCACAGACGGTTCTTTGTAACAGCCCTTTTTCAGCTCCTCCATCATCTCTACAAAGTATGTCCTGCTGTAGCATCCAGGTGTCAAGAGCATCAGTTCTTCCCAAAAACTGCTTAAGAGATGTTTGAAAGTCTCCCACTTCTTTCCTACTGTGTATTCTGTTTTTATTTTTGTGAAGCTCTATTGCTTTGTTCCAGTTCTAGAACTATTGATTGCTTTAATTTGATGCAGAACTTGTACCTGTCACAAAACTCTTGCAGTTATTTCCTAATGTCAATATCACTCTTACTTTTTTAATTAAAATTGTAATTCCCATCAAGTACCACTTCAGATTTGATGATTATATTCCCAGTCAGTATCTTTTCTGACTCAACAGCAGAATGTCCAATCTTAGAGTAGTATTGCTGTTCTGGGGCAGCAACTGTAGCAAGATTTATTTGGTTAAGTAGTGCTGAACTTCGTGGATAGCCAAGTTCAAAGTAAAAGGCAAAGTCATAATTCAGTGTCTACTCAATACTTTGCATTGCATCCTGTCCGTGCCTGGGGTTTTTTGTCTGTGAATTTCTTTTACCTGTAATTCTTTCTGGAATTCCAAAAGGTAGCAGAGCTACTGCCAAGAGGTTTTGTTAATCACGCCTCAAACAAAGCATTCCTCAGATGATTTTTCTTCCAGGATTCAGCTTGGAAGGCATTCCCAGGAGGAGCTGTGGAGCTGTCATAGCACTGTTGAGTCAACAGACATAGAGCACTTGTTTGATGCACAGATGACCGATCCTCGATTACCACCTTTCACAAAACAAACTAAACCATCTGTTCTTCTATTTGTATATATGAGCTTTCCAAGTAGGAGCTCATAGTTTTGATTTGGGGCTTTTTGAGTGTGTGTTTCTGTGTTTGTTTTTTTTTCTCCTGACTCACTGAATCTGTATTGTATGGAAAGTGCAACTGAACAGTGGATGGATTGGGTAATTGCATCCCTGTTCAGCGCATTTTATAGCATGGCACCTTTTGCATTTTACATGGTAACTTCTTTTACAGCATGGTAAGTTTGACTGGTACTTTTTGGTAGCTAAAAGTTTATTATCCCTTAGAAGATAGTATTTAATTTATAGCTCTGATTAGCTATCCCCAAAAGGTATGGAATTAGAAGATAATAGGATGATTATTTATTAGCTTCTGAGATCTATTGGACTAGTCTTATTTGTTCCTCTTTGGCAAGGGTTTCAGGCTTATGAACCCGAAGGCTTCCCAAATGCAGGGAAGTGATTCCCTGCAGAGCGTTAGTGTGTCTTCACAAATACAGAAGTACTCAGTTTCTGCACTCCTTTCTGGCATTTTCTGCTGTTCAGTTTGGCTTTGCTGTACTGGCTCTCCTGGATCTCTGAACAGTCACATAGAGACTGTGCATAATTTTAGAAGTCTTGAGAATTCAAACCAGAGCCCTTTGCTGTAAAAGGATCTGAGGCTTAGAACGCAGAACCGTGGAATAGTTTGGGTGGAAGGCATCTTAAAGCTCATGTAGTTCCAGCCCTGCCTCTGTGGCAGGGACACCTTTCACCAGAGATTTTCTTTCCCAGGCTCTCCTTCCTACGTCCAGCTGCTCAGGGAGATGGGAATGGGGGTCACAGTCAGATCATCACAGGTTGTTTCTGCTGCTGCTCAGGGAGGAGTCAAGCCCTTCCCCTGCTCCCCACAGAGACAGTCCTTCATGAGCTTTCATTATTATGACATGAATTACAATGCCTTAATTCCTATTTTCCTTCTTGAATGAAACCTAAGTGTATAGCTCCTTTAAAAACTTGTGCTGCTTTTATTAATTTATGAATATTTTGGGGAAGAGCGATGCAGCAGGGTGGCAGAAGTATCTTTGCTTGGGCCTTTGAAAGCATGGCAAGGAGTAATTTTATGCTGAAAAAATTTCTCAAACACGAGGGAAACCCATTGTTACTGTGTCCAACAATTAGAACCCCAGACCTCAACTGGACTTTTAATGCAATTAATTTTAAAGTGCCACCCCTCAGAAGAACCCCAACAGAGCATGTAGGGCTAATTCTGCTGGTCCAGACTGGTTTTTTTCTTATTTTATACTCAGAATTCAAAGAGTATCATTAAACCGAGCATTTCTCATCTTAATTTGGTGCTAAATCCAATGTGTCCAATTTCCCTTTCTCTGGCTATTACCACGGTGAAAAAACATACAGTCAGTACTGTCTATTAATTAAAAGCAATTCCCAGTTTAACTCTAAATAGAATAAAAGGACAGGATAGCTTATGTCTTCCCAGAAAACTTGAATACTTTAGGGGAAGCAAAACAAAAAAAAGCATTTTTTGCATTGTTTGACTGTGTACCTAATGAAGGGCATTCAAAGCAGCAACTGGCAGCAAGCAAAAGTACCTTTACTGGTGGTGTTGACAGAATTCTGCTGCTCAGGTGGGATGGAGATTTTACACTCCTACTCTTCAGTGTACGCAGATTTTTTGGAGCTGAGTTACAAAACTTGTATTATTGTGATGGTCCTTCAGCACTCTGCAAGACCAGCCTACCTGGACCTAATTTATGGCAGACTCAGAGATGCAGTTTTAACTTTGTAAGGACATTTTCACTCTCATGTTTCAGCTGTGTCATGATGGAGAAACTAAGTCAGCAAATGCTGCATAGCCTTAAATATGAGTGAAGAAGTGTTTGGACCATAACAGCTTTTTTTTCCTGCTCTGAATCTTTCAGATCTAATATTAGATTTCTTATCTTGTGTAAAAAATACAGATATTTCAAAGAAAAAGAACCAACCCAAAATAAGCTTTATTGCATAAATGTGTTGTCTTAGTCATACAGACCTTCAAGAAAAACATTTTTTCTTATGACATTTGATTAAAAATGTACAAAGTTTCTTTTTCTTTTCAAAATCCCCAAACTCAACAAAAGAAAAGAAAAATCACTGAGTTTAACTTCACATAATCTTTGGTCAGCACTTACATGAGACTGAAATAATTCTGGAATCAGCATGTACTTTGGCTATTTTCACATATGAGATTATGTTACATGACTTAATTACAGGCACCAGCTGTCAAAAAAAGAGCCCCATTGAGACCTACACTTAACATATAATGGTACAAAACTTAAAACAAAAGAAGAAATTACTACGGTAAACTAAAAGTCCACTCATGGTACAATCATCTTTCTTACACCACAAGCTATGATAAAATGAGGCATATGGTTTATAACTACAGCATTGATGAAATTTCTAACAAATGAACTTCAAAACCACATTTTGGTCTGTGCTGTGTAATTAGTTTGCACAGCTGGCAGTCCTGAAACAGCTCTCAGGTTTTAGCAAATGCACCATTAATTCCAGCCTGCACCAAACAGTACCAAACATGGTGTGTTCCCTTCAGAGGGACATTCTCTTCAGCTGCCTGCAGTTATGCAAGTTTTTAGAGCACCCTTTCTGAGAATGAGGTGTGTTTGCTTGTGTGGCTCTTTGAGGTCACTGGAGGGAAGTACAGTACAATTTGGTTTTGCAGTTCTAATGGTATTAAAAACAGTCAAGGTATTTTGCTACAGGGGTTGTGCCTCTTCCATTGTTTGCTGTGGCTGATGGGAAACATGATCTCTGCAGAGAATGATATTGTAAAACTTGTCCTCTATGACTCCCTTGAATTATTCCCTTTCTAAAAATTATTTTAAATGCTCAGTTTTGCAAGAGCACTTTAGAATATCCAGAAGATGTACTATGGTGATCCTTCAGCTCTGATGGAATTTAAAAATTATTTATGTACTATTTGAATGACTGGCCCAACACCAAAACATCTTTCAAATATGGTTTATTTTTTAACAAAGTACCTCTAAAATGTTATAGCTCAAATTTACAAATCTAAAGAAAACCAAGCAATTTTCCCTTTTTGTTTACATAATTTGTTATTTTCTCCATGTATTACTGAATTAAAAATAAATAAATTTCTAGATTTTTTTAAATTAGGAACTATAGCAAAATACCCAAAGTGTTACAGACTGCTAACAGGAGAAAACAACAAAATCTCACATTTTTGTGCCATTTAGTTGCCATTATGATAACTTTTTCAACTTTAGCTTTTTAATATACATTAAACTGAGGTTATATAGAAGATACAGTAACCACGATTGCCCTCGTAATAGAAGTTTTGGCAGTGGAAGAGCTTGAGTCACCCTCCTGACTGGGTGGTTATGCAGTCTTGGCAGGATGGGAAGAAAGGGCTCTTCCTACCCCAGAATTCAGTGGCTTTTTCAAAACCTTTGAAGAGTAGATATTCTCAGGTGGGTATAAGTGGCTGAAGGACTGGACTCAGCCTGGAATGTGGCTAATAGAGGTCTATCCACAGCCTCATCCTGAGTGACTCCCCGAGCTCTCCCAGCAGGTAATTGTCCTCATTGCTGTCTGCCAGTTTCTTGAGCTCCTTTTTCTTATAGAGGGGAATGCTAGTGATTTCCAGTGTGTGAATTCCAGGCGCTGTCTTCTTCTCTGCTGTGTGCAAGTAACTCAGCCCATCCCTCTGATGGATCCTGAAGATCCCATCCTCATTGCCATGGGAGATGACATAGTGCACGTGGTGGGTGAGGGGCTCAATGGCTGGCATGAGTTCCAGGATGTGCTCCTTGTGGTCCAGCCTGGAAACATTGACCCTCATCCTCAAAGGACTATCCATGTCCAGACTTCCCAAATTAATCTGCTCGACCTGAAGGAAAGGAGGAAAGAATGTTTGGAGCAGGAGGGAAACAGATAGTCACTTGCATTGAGGGAGGGATATGTGATAATTAACAGTTTCTGCATTTATCAAGATCTACCCTTGAAAGAGGCAATTGTAAATCCTTTCTACCTGGGAGAACTGCTTGATTCTACAGAGCATATCCTGTAAACCTCTAAGGCTTTCCACATGGGCTTAACAGGATGAGTAACAGGAGGCTCTGATTTCACATTAGTTTGAGAGTCTGTTTAACTTCATGGTTGCAAAGAATCCATGCAATGAAGAGACCTATGTTTACTACTGCAGTAAAGACTGTACACGAGGCACAGCTTTGCTTTTATGACCCACTTCACATTTCTGAAGCATGTACCACAGCACTGTGGGAATTCCCTCAAACTTGCCCTGAGAATCCCCTGAAACTGCTTTAATGAGTCCTGCCTTCTAAAAACATTTGGTGATGAGGAGGTGCCATTTAGGAGGAAAAATGAAGTTTAGGAGAGAACTGGTGCACTGTCAGCTCAGCCAGTCACGCTGTGCAGTTACATCCTGTCTGGACCACTGAAGGGAGTGTGGGGAAAAGCCAGAGCGCTGGTTTTGAGTACAGTTACGCTGCAGGTGTGAATGTGCCCAGAGGTGTTGGCTGTGAACACACTGCAGTCCCAGGAAGGCCATCTGAGAAGCAGCAACTTTTGAAAGGGCTTCTGCAAAAATCACATGTGAGTCAAAATATGTGTACCAATATGTAATGCAATTAAAAACGTATGGTGAAAACAAGGAAAATTTGTGGACAGGAGAAAGCACTGCAGTGTTTTAACTCCTGCATCCACAGATATCAATAGTGGTAAGAGTTTTTCCTTTTTCAGATGGTTTTATGGATGAGAAATCTATCACTTTTACCACCCAAGCAATAGACACTGACAAGGTTAATGCTATTAAAAAAGTGCAGTAACAAGATGTAACAATTATGAACTAGATGTGAAATTAACTGTGCAACAGAAAAAATGCTTTTTGCAACAGCCATGAATTTAATTTAAGTAGTGGGCTGACTACAGAATTCAGACCAGAATTCAGGTTCAGTGGGAGTGGCTGATAGGGAGGGACAAGGGATGGCTGTAGGAAGTTTGGCTAAGTGTGGGGAAATCAAACACTTAGATTTTAAGTGCCTTTAGAGCAGAAACTATGGGATGACTGACTTCTTTTGGAACTTTGCCAACAGAACTGGCTTTGATGGCATCATGCAAAGTAGTGTGCACTGAGGCTGGAGCACCTGGATTGTTTTATGGCCTTACCCTTTCAGAAAGCAGACTTGTTTCCACATCCCTTCACACCCTCTCACTTCAGCTGAGGGTTTGCATTTTGCCTGTGTGCATTATAGAGCTCTTTACTACCGAAGGAAAACCTCTCTCTGTCTGCATCCCCACCTGCAAACTGAGTTAGTCTCCAATTATTACACATTTCAAGACCAAAGTTACAAGACAAGATCTACAATTCAGCTGAGAGATATACAGGTACACTCTTTTAACATTTGAATAAGAAGCATCTAGAAGGTGTAAATAGTAGTTCTGTCCTTTTGTGAATATCCCACAACTTAGCTTTGAAAGCCCACAAAATGCAGCAAGAGCAACAGTAAGTCTGAAGTGTGATTCTCTAATACCCTCAGCAATTCTGCAAATATTGGACTTTAGTGTATCAGCCACATCATGGACTCTAGTCCAACACAACTGTGAACAAGCATGGAACAGACACCAAGAGTAAAATGATCTCCTAGAAGGTCTATTTAGTTGTCCCAGACCACAGATACTGACCAGTCTTCTGACAGCAGAACAGGCTGCAGACAGTTTCCTGGTCATTATAGGAAAATTATTTCTCTGAATGTATTCTGAGGAACTAGACTGCATCACACTACAATGAACCTTGACAAGCTTTAAAAACTTCATCCATTCATAGCTGTCGATGTATTTCTCACTGTCATCTTACTGCTGCCAACAGAGCCCAGGTGAGGCAGGGGAATAAATATTTTCACCACTGAACGTGGCCTGTTAAAAAATTCCCTCTATTACTGAAACTGTTGGTTTCATATCTCTGAAAATAGCTGAAAATTAAAGTACGTTATAGTGCTTATTCATCCCAGCACATACAGTATCACTAGCACTTCTTTTCCTCCTGTTGTCTTTTCTGGACTAGCCATTGATTTTGCACTCATAACATGCTTCAGGGGACAAAGCATTCTCTTTATCAGCATCTTCATCCAGTGGAGGGTACTGGCCCTTTGTTAAATCCCATCCCTGAGACACAGTGCCTGTTGAATAAAAATACCTGTATTAGTCACTCCTTGCAGTTTTATGAACTGTCCTGTTAAATGGGAAGTGAGTGTATGTAGTTTGTACCACAGTGTCTGTATCCCCTTCCTCTCCCTTCATGCAGCAGGAGGTCTGTGTATTAATTTCCTTCACACTAGTGTGGCATATTGAATGAAATACAACCACTGGCTGAAGGCTTGTAAGGCTTTTCTAATTTTGGTGTGCAAGTTCTATGAAGAAGCAGAAAAAAGCCAGCCTGCTCTTGCCTGGGGAAGTACAGAATTTACCCACTGTCATGCACCAGCACAACGCTGGTTAGTGTTTAATGTTCTGGATTGATCAGTGTTACTTAAAACCCTTAATTGTCTCAGTACAGGTCGTACCTATCCTTATGTAGTACCAGTCCTCACTGAGCAGGTTTGTGAAGGAGTTCTGGGGGAGAAAGAAGAACTCTTCATTTAATGTTCCTAGATTTAAAATTAATGTCATGTTGCATGCACAGATATGTATTTTTTTTGTTCCTAGCTTCTGAAGATTGCGTGCAAAAGTAGAAAGGAGCAGAATGACTTAGCAGCTTGTCCTTCATTTGCACCTTTGCTCCTCAGACCAGCCCTCCTGAATGAGTCTTTGGTAAATGACTGTGTGACTATGCACACCCTGTAACAGCCAGGTGGACAGCCACAAAGATAACCTCCTTCAGTGTTAGAACAACCATAACTGCAGGGGTTCTTGGCAGAACACTCATTCACATCATGGCGTGCACTGGAGGACTGGTCGTAGGAAAATCCAGATGGGCAGGCACACTTGTAACTTCCAAGAGTGTTGTAGCAAGAAGCAGAGCCACATGTGTTAGGATTGGAGCATTCATTTTCATCTGGTAAGCAAGCAAAAGCATATGGTATCTTCTAATCTGACAGACACCGGGCAAGCATGGTGTAGCTCAGAAATCAGAGCATCTGCAAGTCCTAAGGCTCTGCTACACCACTGACCTCACTACCCCACAGAACTTGGTTTTTGAAGAAAAAGCACATTGGCAAATGTACCCTGTCCCCAAATTCATCTATCTGGGCTGAAAAGGTATTTTAGGGTACTGTTAATATTAAATTCACTCAATGTTCACCTTCCCTTCAATGTGTTTTGCTCAGGGGTCCTGTTTCCCCTGGCAGGGTAGACAGAAATGTACCACCTTCCCACACACGGTCCATAGAGGGGAAATGAGCTGGAACTCCAGCCATGGTGGTGCTCCTGGGCACCTACTGATGGGGAGAAGTTTGCACACATTTGCAGTGATCCCTGAGGTTCTGCAAAGGCAAAGCTGCTCTAAGTAACCAAACCAATTAAAGCGAAAATAAAGTATCATCTTCACCTTGTGGGTTTTAAGATACAGACAAGATGACACCTCCAGTTAGTGTGACTTGATTTGGTTTCAGACAAAAAAAAAAAGCAGAGAGATTACTTGAAGACTACAATATTCAGCAACCATAGCTACTTTGGGGTTTTATGAGAGCTGTTTGTTGTGTGTTCTGTCACTCTCACCCCAGCCCTTTGCTTTCTTTGATGTAAAGCAGTAATAAGTCAGGAGTGACAATGGTGGTTGGGACTCCAGAAAAACTGCCTGGTGTGCAACTTAATGTAAAATGGGTAGAATAAATTAATTTGCATGTGTGGGATCAGGGCAGTAATATCAGCCTATATGAAATGTATGGTAGTGCTCATATCCTCTGATTATGACACCATTGACAGAGAACCATGTAAGCAAACTGAAAAAGTAAATATGCTGTACTGGTCTTTGTGAACAGGAAAGGATGGGGTTCTTTCAGAGTGTATTGGTTTTCATAAAAATAAAAAATCCCACACTTCATTTGGTATGGGATTTAGCTTAGTTCATGAAACACAGAAAATAAATGATGATGGAATGAGATAAAACTACAACAAAACTCCAGAGAGTTTTAATTTGTCCCTGTTTCCTGCATAAATAACTACTGCTAACCTTCATACTGTATTTTGGAAATAGGGAACCCTTAATGGCTTTTGGGTATTTTCCTCACCATTCACTATAGATGCTATTCTGTAGTAGTCTCAAATTGCTAATAATGGCAATTCTTACTAATGAAAGGTATGGGGTTTAATTTCTTTTTTCCCAGCAGCATATTGACATAGATGCTTTCAGGAATTCAATTAACATCCTCCACTTTTCCAAGATGAGCATTTTTCCCAGAACAGTCATAATTTAGGCCTAACAAGGAAAGCCCCTTGTCACTCAGAGTTTCAACAGGGCAAGTGTGTTTTGATGTTACCTTCTGTTACTGATTTATGTGAAGAGCGGCAAATGTATGGAAGGAGGACAAGAGAGATAAAAGAGATTATTGTTTGCATGCCCTTTGTTCTGTCCATTCCTTTTCTTTGCCTGGTGTTGTCACTATAATCTCTATGATACCTTTGCCGTTTAAATATATTTTGTGCTGTTTGTTCCCTTACCAACACACTGATTCCATTGGTAATGCTGAATGTATCCCTGCGGGCATCCACATCTGTATCCACCCAGGATGTTCTGACACCCATGCTGGCACCTGTGGTTTCCATCACATTCATCCACATCTGTGTGATCAGGAGAGAAGCAGAACGTGAAAGAACACACGATTACACACATTGCCAAACACATTACTCACTGGGGTCATAATCACTGGAACACCAGTGTTTTGTGGGGGTTTTTTTACCTCAGTTAATCCATCATATTTCAGAAGCTGTGGTAGTCCACTGAGGCTCCCAATAACTGGGAAAAGGTAGATGCTGGGGAGCTACAGGCCAGGCAATCTCACCTCTGTCCTCAGCAAAATCATGGGGCAGATCCTTCTGAAAACTATGTTAAGGCATGTGGAAAACAAGGAGGTGACTGGTGACAGCCAACATGGCCCCCTTGGAACTTTGCTGGGAGCTCTTTAGCCTTTACATTACTCAGACTTGGAGAAGAAACACTATTTTTGATAACCCAACATGTTGTTGCTTTGGTGTCATGTTTAGAATTTGATTTTGTTTTTTTAAATTTCAGTTTCAAACCAACTACCTAGGGCTAAGCTTTCGGTTTCCTGGAACACACTGAAGAGTTGAGATGCCAAGTTTGGATGTCTTTGCAACTGAAAATAGGAAGCCATCTAAAAAGTCTCTGAGGTAAGTGTTACTAAAGGAGACAGTCCCAAAATGTAAGGTTCCCCAAAATATAAAAATGCAGACCTCTGTGTGTTTGCTGTAAGAAGTAGACTGTAAGCAACCTGATTTGTTGGGTACAGTGTGCAATTCCAGTAGAAAATACAAAAATCATGTATGGTGTCACAGATTGTAAGTTACACTCCAGTTGTCCACAGCTGGAAACAAGTTTAATGGAATTGTGATGTCCCAGAACCCGAGGTGCAGAAAACCATTGTGCCAGGAACTGAAAGATGTCAATTTTACCAGTAATGGCATACAGAGCAGTTTTGATGTGCTAGTTGTTTACATATCTTGATGATGCTTTGATATACGTAATTCTGGTGTTTCATAGGCACACTAAGGTGTAGGTACTTCATAAGTACTCAGTCAGGAGATAAATCTTTGTGAAACTCCTAGCTGCATTATCCTACACTGCTATTCTAGAAATAGGCTCTAAATATCAATTCCGGTTTTAAATGCTGTATCAGAGCTATTTTGAGATGCCATAACTTTGTTCATGTATAGCCCTGCATTTCTAATTCTCAGCAGCCAGATGGCCTAGTACTGCCTTTTATTTGCTTCTTTGCTGCATACCTGAGGCCCACGGAGGAGTCTGGAGATCTCAAAAAGTGATTTCCTGACTGGGGCTCCCCTTTGGGCCAACAGAGGGAGAGGGAGCTCATCAATATAATTTGCATTTTAACTGTAATTAATTACTCTTCTGAAAATAGTGAATTAGCCTTTTGAATATGTGCCTCTGTATTAGGAGACCTAGAGTACAGAACTTAGAATCTAATCTTAGATACCCTCAGGTGGATAATTACACATTTAGCCGAAACAAAAATTGTAGAGAGATTCTCTTTAGATGTATAAAGATGAAAATGAAAAAAAAACCCTACTACACTTCTAGGTGCATAAGCTTATGTGAGGTTGAAATGGCAGGCTGAAAACAACTGTTCAAGAGCGTGGCTAAGAAGTCACTTTTTACTCTAATTTGTGCAAAAATTACTCAGGCAGTGTATTCTTACATCCTGCTTAAAATTAGTCAAATTATTTCCAATTACTTTTTGATAATTATTTTCACTATGGCTATTGCTCTGCCTTTGACATCAAATGATTCACTAGACACTGAAGGAAGGGTGTTCACCATAAAAAATATTCAGCCATTGCTAGTTACCTTCACAGTTTAATCCAGTAGAATCCAGAGAAAATCCCCTTTGACATTCACAGGTAAAACTTCCAGGAGTGTTTTGGCAAACTCCTTTTGATCCACAAAGTGTTGGATGGGAACCACATTCATTCTTATCTTAGGAACACAGAGGAGAGAGAAGGTTGGTTTAACTTGGGGCATGATTTTAGACAGGATCATGTAACATGTTCTTTAGAGGCTGAAATCCACAGAGGTGCAACATTTCATTCTGTAGCTTTTCACTTTTAAAGTGTCAGATGACCTGAAAACTCATGCAGAGCTATGAGTAATTAATAAATTGGAAGTGCAAGATGTAATTCAGTTATGAGATGAGTATGGAAGACCGGGCATGTAATTGCTGATATTGGAAAACTGCTGCACGTCTGTGTTAGCTGAACCAAAATAGTTCCAGTTGGCACGATTCATACAATGCTTAAGATCTACTGTATCTATAAGAAAAGAAAATGCAGTCTGGTTTGGGTTAACTGTATTTTAAATGAGATTTTAATAACTGACCCTTTCGTCTCCATGTGCTTATACTTAGAACATAAAAACATGTATTAAATATGTACGAGCAGTGGGCAGACTGGATAGACTGATTTTTTGCTTTAGCTGTAATTGTCATTGTTCAAAACCTCTTCTCTGAACTCCTGGCACTATTGCTCTCTAGAAAGAGCAAAAGCCATGACTGAGAGTTGAGAATGTTGTTCTCTCAGAAAGAAACTATGAAAGAAAACTAATGTTTTTCTTACCAATACAAGCTGTGTGATGTTGTGTAAAACCAGGTGAACACTTGCATGTGAAGCCTCCAAGGGTATTGACACAGAGAAACTGACAATTGTGCTGCTTGGTTTGACACTCTTCAAGATCTGAAAGTAAGAGATGTTGTCTTAAGAAAAGTCAACAAAGAAGAGGCACATTGAGTTTAATTTCATCAAACCATCACACTTCAAAACTACTTCCTTCTAAGTCAAGTTAAAATGAAATTAAAAACTTAGTGTGTGTAACTTTCTTTACCTTTACATGTCTTTCCATCTTCCTGAAGGACATAGCCCCGAGGACATGAGCACTGGTAGCTGCCTTCTGAGTTCTTGCAGATGAAATTGCATGGTCTGGGAGACTGGGAACACTCATCAAGGTCTAAAGAGAGAAAATATTAGTATCTCTTGTACTGATTTCCTTGACAGAAAGATGGTTGCTAAACAGCACCACATTTAAGGGGAAAATGTTAGTGGAAAAAGCCCCTGATTCACATGTGGTCAGAATTTCTATTCCTTTCCCTGTGAAGATGTTGATGTGGAGTTTATATGGGGTTGCCTCTACCAAGAAAAACTGTCTTGAAAGAGTGAACAGTGACATTACTATTTTCATCTAAGGAACAACTATTTAATTTTTGGCATCCTATGGTCTACTAATATGTGTTAACCAACAAAAAAAAGTGGGGAAATAGAGACCAATCAGTTAAAGTGATGACACAGCTGAAACAGCTCAGGGATCATTGTACTGCAGGAATATTGCCAGCAGAGCCCCTGTCTTGATTTCTCCAAATCAAATACAGAAACAAAGGGGCTTATTAGGTAAAGACAGAAACGAGGGGAAAGAGAGAAAAGAGAAAAGAATGGTTTGCTACAAGGTTTACAGAGGTTGTAGCCAACAAAAAATTTACTGCTGATTGAGACACTGAATCTCACCATTACAGGATGTGCCACTTATGTCAGTGGTATATCCAGCTCTGCAGAAGCATCTGAAGGAGCCCATTGTGTTAATACATTGTCCATTTCTGCACAGCTTTGGCATGACCTCACATTCATCAATATCTGCACAGAAAATATTCAATAGGTCATCTCTCAGTTTTAAATCTGACATTTTTCTTCTCTCCCATTTTTTCAGAGTTCCTTATCATCCTGCTTCTGATAGGAACTTTACCCCTTCTCCCTCTTCAAAATGGATCTGAATCCAAAGCCAAGCATCCTTCAAACTTTCATTACTGCTCTTTATACCGAAACCTTCCTGCTATTCCATCAGGTACACAGGTCCCAGTTTTTCTAACTCAAAATACAAACACCACAGAAGTGAATTTTCTTATTCCCACCTATATGTTAAAAAGTTTTCACCAGAATTAGAAACTGTATATTGGCTTCTGCTTCCTGAGAAGAAATAGTACCTATATTGTTGTTAGAACAACAGTTGTTGCCTTTGCCATCTATGTAACTTTTACCATACGAAAACTTTGGGATAATTTCTGGCTTTTAGTTACTGGTTGGTACCTCCTGTTTTACATCCCAGTCCTGAATATTCTGCACAACTGTTCTGGTTGCAGCTACTGTTGAAATGTGTTTTTAATATCTGATCTCTCAGCATAATTTGAAATACCAAACTCCATTAACAGGAAATTCTTCAAAGGAACTTCAAAGGGAATCCTGCATTTTCTTAAATATGTGAGCATATTTTTTCCCCTTTTCTGCCTCTTTTTCATCCCTCCCAATACCTCTTCCATCTGTGGTATAGCCTGGCCCATGTGGACAGAGTTTCTTGTCCTGGGTGGTTCCGGGCAGTGGGCAGAGCTTGCACTGGTTGCCCCGGCCCCTGCCTCCATCCCAGCAGCACTCAGACCTGGTGACAAGGTTCTGGCTGCTGGGAGCCATCTGACACATTGTCTGTAAAACTTCAGCAAAGCAGAACCCCCGGCGATTATCTGGGAGGAAGAAGGGCAGAGATTAAAACAGAGAAGAACAGAAAATGAAGCACCTGATGTATTATTCTCCCTCTCCATCAACACATATGAGCACTACATAATTAGCTACCATGAAGTCTGTCTTGATTTAGCCTTTCAGATTTGTTGTGTGTTCTGATAATACTCTGCCATTCCAAACATATTCAAGACATTCCTAATGTTCAGTGCCTGCAGGAGCTGGATAAGACCTTTCCTTGCAGGAAAGTTGTGCCCTGGGGCATATCTGGTGATAGTAAGAGTTGCTTGGTAGTAAAATAGGCTGTGGGCAAACTGAGCTCCCACTTAAGCATTTAAATTATGTCGTTGGAGTGGGGTTAGAAGTCTGCTTTGTTTGTTTGCTTTTTGGACCAAAATAACATGTCTGATCATCTCCAATTACCCTGAAGAGGTTTAAGGAAAAAAATTCTCATCACTGAAAAGTGTAAATGCAACTCACTACTTTTTCTGTGGTATTCCCATTTTCTGTTGAGGAAAAAAAATGGCCTTGCTGTTGATCTGTCCCTGTCTAATGCTGTTTTAATAATAGCATTGTTAATACCTGTCAATAATGAACGGGGAGCAAAGCCATGGAGCTCCTACAGGTTTCCTTCAAACAGGCAGCTGAGGAGAGCAGAGATCCCAGATTCCAGTGCTAATGGAAACCCCTTATCTTCTAAACAGTCCCTGTGACCTGCCTTGTTTGTTAATTAAAATGGAGACATTGGCAATTATGCTCTGAGAATGCTTCTTTAAAAAGAAAAAAAGACTTTTTTTCTCTTCTCTTTCAGAGTTAAAACTTAAAATCCTTCTGACCCTTCAGAAGGTGTAACTGTATCGACATTGGTTGACCTTCTTTTAGTGAGGAGCAGAACCTGTACACTTGTTACATGAATCAGGCTCACAGTTGGAGATGTGGCATAAATTTCAGTGTGAACAGATATAAAGATTTGCACAATATGTTTAAATCACTGTAATCCATGACTCCACGTTTGTGCTTTAATTCTGAAGAAATGTTATGTTTCTTTTCTGCCAGCCTCATTTTGTGTTGTCATTTCTAAACTAGAAAACCCCAAGGAAAAGCTGCAATGAGCAAACCCTCCCAACTCAGAGTTTTCAGAAAATAACAAGAAAATTACATGTTACATATAAAAAAGCAATAATGACCTCCAAACAGGGTATTTCCTTGGCCTTAATGACTGGCTGGGGTTAACAGATTGCAGCATTCCCTTCCCATCTGCTCGCAATCCTTAGGAAATACTCTGTGCTTCCCTTGTTATTGCTTTGCCATGAAGTCAGTGCACTGTTGATGGCAATTTACAGGGAGCTGACTTTATAGCACTTACATAAGATGCAGCATCTTTGATGAAAGAACATTAATGATTACTTGTTCTATTTCAGGATTGTACCTACACTTGAAAATTGGTCATGGAAAAATGAAGGTTTTGCAGCTCTGTTTGACTTCCAAAACGAGAACAAGGAATTTTACAGTGCGAGTCTGAATATTGAAAAGGAAGTACAGGTTGATGAACACAAACCCTTCATTAGCATTTAATCTTTAGGCCTGCACCAAAACTTCTTAATATGTCTTACAAACTCTTAGTGAAATTATAGTGTTTTATGTTCACAACCACTGTCTGAATTAAAGGTACAGACAATTCAGATGCCTTGTTGCAAGATTTGAGTAACAAATTTTCACTTTGTAATCAGTAATAGTCCCTGAATACATTTGACCTTTCCTTCAATAAGTCATATTTCAGTTCACATATTACTTCCCTGAAACAGTTTACAATTCCAGGGTATTTTTTTCCATCAGTAAAGGCACAGATACTGTAAACAATTACACACCATTACAGACGTTTAAAATAAAACCTCAGAAGAACCTCAGGTGAAAAAAAGGCATAATTACATGTCAAAAAAACCCCCCAAACCAAACCAAAACCAAAATACTCGATAATACAGATTATATTCCCTGAAAAAAAAAGTGGTAAAGATCTGTAAAAGGGAGCAATCATCTCTTGGTGAAGGAACATTGTTTTAAAATATTTTCATTTAAAGCATTCACTAAGATGGAGACTTAATTTTTACTAATTTTTTGGCAGAGAACTTTGGAATGGTTTGGGGTTTTTAATATACCAGAAGAAAGTATAATTTACTAAAATGTAGTTATTGTTTTCCCCTCAGCCAATTGAGTAAATGGTGGAGGAAAGCTGTTTGCTTACTTACAGGACAGGGAATTATTTTGAACTGTGGCAGTTTCCACATCTTTTGCTCTTCATGGCATCTATAGGTAGCTTTAGATCTTTAAAGAAGTCACACATGATTTTATATTAATGCTAAAGGAAAGATAACTTTTTATTTATGCTAATTTCTCTTCCTACCCATCAAATGGGGTGTCATTTGTTTGGCAATTTAATTTCTTATATGTAGTAACTGTCTGTTATAGTTTCAGAATCTGAAACTACAACACTGCCTGAAAAACGTTTGGATTTTGTTGTAGAACAATAGAGTTTTCCTTCTGAAATCCTGATTAGTCATTCAGAACTGCTTCCAGATAAGGCTCAAACCTTGAAACAAAAACCAAAGTTTAAGATGTCTGGCACCATTAGCTATCTTAAGTAGCCTTTATGAATTGTTATTTTCTAGTTTACTATATACATGTACAGAGAATTTTTTATTTGTTTGCTTGTATGTATTTCAATAGATGCCTTCTTCCCTTCTTACCTGTGCATCCCTCTCCATCAGGTCTCCGGGTCGTTCCAGCAGGACAAATGCACATGAAGGTACCAATCAAATTTTGCAAATCATTCCTCTTGACTCACAGTCGTGGAGACCTTCAACACACACATTTTGTGTTTGAACTTCCAGTACCTTCAGTTACTGAGGACAACAAGCACTTTCTCAAGAAAGAAACTATGTACAGGTGTATTAATTTTGTGAGCTGTATCATCTTGTCATGGTGGAGATGAACTCCACTGTGACCTCCTTGGCTGAATGGTCACCATCACGGGTTGCACTTTGATACACTAAATACTGTTTTTACCCGAGTTCTGAAAGAATAAATCATCATCTGCTGGGCTGTTTGCTCCGTCCCACGGTGAAGATGAATGCAAGATGCACAGAAATACCTGGATCATGCTTTGGCCAGAACAGGGTGATGGAAGGCAGGGAGAAGTCATTACCTTTGCACATCTTTCTGTCCTCTCTGAGCTCATTCCCAGCTGGGCAGGTGCACTCGTAGAAACCGTAAGTGTTGACACAACGAAAAGCACACAGCAAGGGATTCTGAGCACACTCATTTATAGCCAAAAGAAACAAAATAATCATTCTCTACCAAGATTTAAAACAATCACCAAGAAGGTTTTATTGCACCTATTCTCCCCTTGTCAGCTAAAATGATCAGAAATGTAATAATTCAAACCAGAAAACTACAGACATTTGGTTTTGAGTAACCAGAGAAAATTGAACAATACTCCGCTTAAAAATAATGGCATAACACACACAGAACTACTTATATACAAAACTACCTGAGCTTAGAATGGTAAGATGAAACAGCCCTATTTCAGATTTCTATTGTATGATCATTTTTAATATATTTCTGTGTGACAAGAAATGTCAGTTTTTCTTCTAACTCTAAAAAAAATTACTTCAGAAAGCAAAGTAATTATGAATCATAAAATACAAAGATTGTAAGAAGAATCCTGTAGGGATATGATGAGAGTAGAATAGCTGTGTACAATTTACACGCTATGAAAAATAAGAGGTACTTAATGAGACAAGTAAGGGATTAGTTTAAAACAGATAGAAGAAAATACTCTAAGTAGTGAGAAAAGAGGCATCAGCAGATTCTAACTGTTCTGAACAGATTCTTGGACAGCAGACTCATAAGTGGATAACAAACCCACTCTTCAGGGATGCATCCCCCAGTTTCCATCGTATTTTCCCTGTATCCTCAGCTCCTGCGTTAGAGGGCAAACTGCAGAAGGTTGTTAAGTCATGTCTGCATCCTGAATTAGCATTCAGCTGTGAGGGATGAGTTAATGGAACAGTGGTCTAACTTCAGTTCATTACAGGCAGAATAAATCACCTGTTCCTACAACTGTGATGAGTGGGTCACTTCATAACTGCTCTGCCTCAATTATGACAAAATGCTCTGCAAATGCAGGTATTTCTGCCATGCTTGGCTATATGGGGATATTCTGGGGGTCAACAGTTAACTTCTTCCCACCTCTTTCCTAAAAAAGCTGAATAATACAACATGCCACACCACGCAGTTTGAGAAATCCTGTGCTAAACTAAAAATACACCTTAAATCAAATCAGGACTTCTTTTTCAATGACTTATTTCAAGCACAGAAACCTTTTTTCCTCCCAGTTATTGTGGCACCAAAATTAATGAATGAGTTAATGAATTTGGATACTGAGGACTAGACAAAAAGTAAAGGAAAAGAAAAACCAGGAGGACAGGTTACCTTCACAATTCATCATTGGGCCTGGCTCAAATCCTTCATGACAGTTGCACTCAAAGCTGCCAACCACATTAGTGCACGTACCATTTCCACATGGGCTGCCAACTGAACGTTCATCAGTATCTGTATGTAATGAATAAATGCAAACTGAAGGGACTGGGCCACATTTCAAACTGTGTTTTAAATTCAAGTGTTGCAATTGCTGTAAACTGTACACACCAATGCAATGCACTCCAGTGACATCCAGGTTGTATCCCATGGGGCACCCACAGCGGAATGATCCGTCAGTATTGATGCGGTGACCATTGGAGCAAATTCCTGGGCTTCCAAGGCATTCACTGACATCTAAAAAGCAGGAAGGTATTATCCATCATTTAGCTGATGCATTTGTGTATCAAGCTTTTAAAAAGAGATTTTAAAAAAACTAAGAGCCCTACTCTGCTTGCTTTGAGCTGCACAATTTCAGAAAGTGTTCCTTTAACGATCCTTCCATATGGTCCACATTTTACGTGTCAGCCTCTCGCCCCCAGCAGCTGTGAGGAGTAATATCATATAATATTCAAGTCCAGTTTCAAATATAAATATTTATTTTTTTTTAATTCTCAGGCAAAAGAATGCCTACCTTCACGTGTATCATCAATTCCAGGAATAGTTCCATGACCATAAGGACACAGGCCCTGAAAAGCAACCGTAGAGATATGTTTTCTTTTTAAAAAAAGAATGAGAGAACCATGACAGATGGTTAAAGCCATCCAAAAACCTTCTACATCACGTTTTTTCATAGTTGTCAGCTGTTTAAACCACAGTCATTACTCCGTCTTGCCAGATGCAAAAGTAACACTGTGTTTAGGTCACTAAAGCAGCACCTGATGTGTGCATGTGCTTGGTGCCTTTCCATACTTGGAGAAACCCAAGGACTGAAAACTGTTATTTCAGGGATTCTTGGCACTGCCCCACTTTGCTCTGCTCTTTTGCTTAAAGCAGACCAGACCCACAGATGGAGGATAGTTCAGTTCTCTACAGAGCAAGACCAACAACTCAGTACTTAACTCTTTCTGTGGCTCCATGTACTTAATCTTATCCTTTTGTAGACTTGAAAATTGTTCTAGAAAAGCCCTTTAAGAGCAAATGCCAGAGAGAGCTCTCTTTTTATTGATCAAAAAATACAACACCAATGTGCTCTTCCTTTTCTCCCACCTAAAAATTTTAAATCTGGACATGTACCTTCTTCTTCCTTTGAACAGAGCTCGCAAGGGTCACCCCATCCTTCTCCTGGCATTTTGCTGCAGCAACACTTTGCCTTTGTGGTGTTGAAAGCCTTTGGCACTGAGCATTTCCCATTCTCAAAGTTAGTGAAACAGAAGCCTTGACGAGTATCTAAAAGAGAATATTAAATGATGACTTTCTGGCTCTGAAAGGAATAATGTAAGGACTGAATTTTCCATACTATTATGAAAGCACTTTGCAATCATAGAATCATAGAATCATAGAATCATAGAATGGATTGGGTTGGAAAAGACCTCGGAGATCATCGAGTCCAACCCTTGGTCCAACTCCAGTCCCTTTCAGATCATGGCACTCAGTGCCACGGCCAATCTCCCTTTAAAAACCTCCAGGGATGGGGAATGCACCCCCTCTCTGGGCAGCCCATTCCAATGCCTGAGCACTCTCTCTGTAAAGAATTTTTTTCTGATATCCAACTTAAATTTCCCCTGGCAGAGCTTAAGCCCGTGCCCCCTTGTCCTATTGGTGAGGGCCTGGGAGAAGAGACCAGCCCCCACCTGGCCAGAACTTCCCTTCAGGGAGTTACAGACAGTGATGAGGTCACCTCTGAGCCTCCTCTTCTCCAGGCTGAACACCCCCAGCTCCCTCAGCCTCTCCCCATAGGGCTTGTGCTCCAGTCCCTTCTCCAGCCTTGTTGCTCTTCTCTGGACCCGCTCCAGCACCTCAATATCCTTTCTGAACTGAGGGGCCCAGAACTGAACACAGTACTCAAGGTGTGGCCTCACCAATGCAGAGCACAGGGGAAGGATCACTTCCCTGGGCCTGCTGGCCACGCTATTTTTGATACAGGACAGGATCCCATTGGCCTTCTTGGCCACCTGGGCACACTGTTGGCTCCTGTTGAGCTTCCTGTCAATTAGTACTCCAAGGTCCCTTTCTGCCTGGCTGCTCTCCAGCCACTCTGTGCCCAGCCTGTAGCGCTGCAGGGGGTTGTTTTGGCCAAAGGGCAGGACCTGCAATTGGCCTTGTTGAACTTCATCCCATTGGAATCAGCCCATCTCTCAAGTCTATCCAGATCCTTCTGCAGAGCCCTCCTGCCTTCCAGCAGGTCGACACTCCCTCCCAACTTGGTGTCATCAGCAAATTTGCTGATGATGGACTCAATCCCCTCATCTAAATCATCAATAGAGATGTTAAACAGGACTGGACCCAATACAGACCCCTGGGGAACACCACTGGTGACCGGCCACCAGCTGGATGCAGCTCCGTTCACCAGCACTCTCTGGGCCCCACCCTCCAGCCAGCTCTTAATCCAGGAGAGGGTACACTTGTCCAGGCCATGGGCTACCAGCTTTTCCAGGAGTATATTATGGGAGACAGTGTCAAAGGCCTTGCTGAAGTCCAGATAGACACATCCACAGCCTTCCCCTCATCCACCAGGTGGGTCACCTGATCATAAAAAGAGATCAGGTTGGTTAGACAGGACCTGCCCCTCCTAAACCCCTGCTGGCTGGGTCTAATCCCTTGTCCACCCTGAAGGTGCTGTGTGATTGCACTCAGGATGAACTGCTCCATAACCCTGCCAGGCACGGAGGTCAGGCTGACAGGCCTGGAGTTGCCAGGGTCCTGCTTGCAGCCCTTTTTGTGGATTGGGGTGACATTGGCCAACTTCCAATCATCTGGGACCTCCCCAGAGAGCCAGGACTGTTGGAAGATGATGGAGAGTGGCTTGGCAAGCTCTTCTGCAGCTCCCTCATCCCCCTGGGATGGATCCTGTCTGGTCCCACAGACTTGTTAGGATCCAGCTGGCTCAGTAAGTCAGTAACTATTTCCTTCTGGAATACAGGAGGGCTATTCAGCTCCCTCTCCCTGTCCACCAGCTCCAGAGGCCAGTTGTCTTGAGGGCCACCTGTCTTACTGGTGAAAACTGAGGCAAAGTAGGTGTTAAGTAGCTCAGCCTTCTCCTCATCTTCCTTAACTATATTTCCCTTCAAGTCCAACAGAGAATGGAGGTTTTCCTTGCCCCTCCTTTTGTTATTAATGTATTTATAAAAGGAATTTTTGTTATCCCTAACTGAAATAGCCAAATTTACTTCAAATTCCACTTTTCTTTCCCTAATTTTTTTCCTGCATGACCCAGCTCTATCTGTAAATTCTTCGTAAGTAGCCAGCCCTTTTTTCCATAGTCTGTAAACTTTCTTTTTATCCCTGATTTCTTTCAGGATCTCCCTATTTAACCAAGCTGGCCGTTCTTCCCCTCCGGCTGGCCTTTGGGCACACTGGGACAGCCTGTTGCTGTGCATTCAAAATTTCCTTCTTAAAACATGTCCATCCCTCCTGGCCCCCCTTACCTTTAAGGGTTGTTTCCCAGGGTATGCTCTGAATCAGTTTTTCGAATAGGCCAAAATCTGCTCTCCGAAAGTCCAAAGTAGAGGTTTTAATGGTGACTCTCCTTACATCCCTGAGGACTGAAAATTCTATTATTTCATGGTCACTGTGCCCCAGTGTCTCGGTTTGAGGGGAAAAAACCAAAATGTTTTACCCACAAGCAGGGGAGGGGCCTCCTCCACGATAATCACACCACTCTTTATCAAATTTAAGAAAAGGAATTTTAATACAAGAAGGATAACTGCTATATATATATATATGTAAACAGACTAGTGCAACCCACTTCCCCAACACCACAAGAGAGGGAAAAAAAAACAAAAAACCAAAACAACAACAAAACCCAGCAGGTTTTCCTCCGGGAGAAAAGGTTATACTTAAGTGTCCATGTCACAGCCCGGCTGGCTGCAGAGTGAGTTTCAGTCCCTCTCCAGCGAGACAAACGAGCAGTGAGCTTTCAGATGGACTCAGTCTCTTCCCCCTGTGTTCCCCGTCCAAGAAGCAGAAAGGTACGAGCAACCAGCAGCAAATCCAAGGCAGGGAACAGCAGCAGCACGACACGAAAAGTAGCCCGGGGTAGGCAGCGGCAAGACAGCCAGGAAAACCCCAGCAGTAACCAGCAGGGCAGCTGCCTCCTTGGAGCCCCCACTCCCCCGTTCCGCCGAGCCAAGACTGGGGAGAATATCCAAAAAAAACCCAAAAGAGACAAACCTGCCCCCAACCCCGCGATCAACAGTTAACTGCTTCTTTTGTTAACTGCTGGCCTGGGCAGTTAAGTGGCAGGGGAGAGAATTTGGGGGCTCGGGAGGGGATTTGTGGAGATTGTGGGGGATTGAGAGGGGATTTGGGGGGTCCGGGGGGGATTGGGGGGAATTGGCGGTTCAGGGTGGATTGGGGGCTATAAGGGGGGGATTTGGGGAGATCGGGGAAGGAATTTAGAGGCTCGGCGGGGATTTGGGGGTACAAGGGGGGATTTGGGGAGATCAGCGAAGGAATTTGGGGGCTCGGGGGGATTTGGGGGGGATCAGAAAGGATTTGGGGGCCTGGGGAGAATTGGGGGGGCTCCGGGGGGGAATGTGGGGGAATCGCGATGGGTTTGGGGGTTGGGGGGGATTTGGGGGGCTCAAGGAGGGGGATTTGGGGGCTCGGGGGAATTTGAGGGGATCAGGAGGAATTTGGGGGCCTCAGAAGGGGATTTGGGGACTCAGGGGGGATTTGGGGGCTACAAGGGGGGATTTGGGGAGATCAGGGAAGGAATCTGGGGGCTCAGGAGGGATTTGGGGGCTCCGGGAGGGATTTGAGGGACTCGGGGGGAGATTTGGGTGCTCAGGGGGCATTGGGGGGATTTGAGGGGTTCGGGGGGAGGATTTGGGGGCTACAAGGGGGGGATTGGGGGGTCTCAGGGGGTTTATTGGAAGTCCGGAGGGGGCAAAGGGGGTTACTGGGACGTCCTGGGGGTTATTGTGGGGTCGGTCCTGGGGGGTTACTGGGGGGCCGGGGGGGCAAAGGGGGTTATTGTGGGGCCGGGGGGGGGCACATGCGGGTTATTGGGGGGGACAAAGGGGGTTATTGGGGGGTAAAAAGGGTTTTGGGGGGCCGGGGGGGTCCTGGGGGGTTATTGGGGGATCGGAGGGGGTAAAGGGTGTTATTGGGGAGGCAAAGGGGGTTATTGGGGGGCCTGGGGGCTTATTGGGAAACTGGAGGGGGCAAAGGGGGTTACTGGGGGATTATTGGGGGACTGGAAGGGGGATGGGGGGTTATTGGGGGGGCAAAGGGGGTTATTGGGAGATCCTGGGGAGTTATTGCAGGGCCGGGTGGGGCAAGTGGGGTTATTGGGGGGCTGGAGGGGGCACATGCGGGTTATTGGGGGGATGAAGGGGGTTATTAGGAAGGTAAAGGGGGTTTTAGGGGGGACTGGGGGGTACTGGGGGGTTATTGGGGGACTGGAGGGCGCAAAGGGGGTTATTGGGGGGCTGGGGGTTATTGGGGGGTCCTGGGCGGTTATTGGGGTCCGGGAGGGGCAAGGGGGGTTATTTGGGTTACAAACCCCAAATAAAGGAAAACAAACCCTGCCTGGACTCTAATTTTTGTTGCACTAAAACTTGTTTTATTTCTCGCGCTTTTTCCCAGTTCTCTGATCGGGCCCCCCTGAATTAAATTCTATTTGAGCTCCTCCAGGTCTTCAAAAAGCTCCTTTTTCAGCCGCTGAAAGGCCAAACTTTGTGACTTTTCTCATTTACAACCAGAGTTTCCCTTTCACCAAAACTGAAATTTTATAACTAAATTCCTCAAAGTTAAACCAACCCCCCCCAAATCATCATCTTTTTCTTCTTCTTCTTCCTCTTCTTCTTCTTCTTCTTCTTCTTCTTCTTCTTCTTCTTCTTCTTCTTCTTCTTCTTCTTCATAATAATAATAATAATAATAATAATAATAATAATAATAATAATAATAATAATAATATAATTTTTCATTATTGTTGTTATTATCATATAATATATCAGTATTATATACTATTGTTATATTATTATATATTATTATTAATATTATTATACTACAATATATATGTATTATATAATATTAAATTATAAATATTATTATTATTGTTATTATTATATAATATATAATATTATATAATGGGATGGTCATGGCTCAGCACCTGAGGAGGGGCTTGTTGGCTCAGCAGCACAACATCTGCATTCTCTGTTGGCTGACAGGCACTGTACAGTCTCCTGATCTTCAGTAGTACAACATTGTCCCCCCTCTCTGCTGGGATTTGAATGGAGGGGGACCATGCAGTCTCCACTCTGTTCCGTCCCTCTGATCAGTGATTATCACTGGATGGGGAGGGTGTTGGTCACTTTCCATCCAGGGAGGGGCAGCTGCATTTACCCTGGAATTCTCAGTCTCCTCTGAAGTTTAACCCTGGCCATCATCCCACAGGTGCTCACGCTGCTTTTGGGGTTGAACAAAGCTGAAAGCAGCCTGAGTCATCAATCCCAAAGTGAAACATCCTGAGAGGGAGGGGAAGATGTGGCAGAGCTGGAACAATCCCCAGAGAAAGGAACAAACACGTGACACCACTGAGAACTCCAAAGCTGCTGAGCTGGCGCAGCCTGGACACAGCTCACTGACAGTTCAGTGCTTTCTACTATGAAAGCCCAGTCCCAAATTTTAAAGGGGATCTTGTAACACATCCCTTCTTGGGGGGTATGTGGAGGTTCTCCCCCTTACGGTCTCTCCTTGAGGCTGAGCCAAAGAGATTTGCCCACAGTCGTTGGTTTGGGTGAGTGACTGTCATGGGGGAGTGGAAGGCTTAGACAAAGCTCATTAGAGAAACTCCTCTCTTAGATCTGTGAGGTGCAGGAAGGACTCCCTGGCTTTGTAAACTCCTTCTCAGAGAGGAGCCTAGGGGTGGCTGGATCCAACCTTAGCCTTGGATTTTGTCAATGGCTTAAATGGGAAGAATTAGAGTGGAGTGATTGAACCACTTTGTCCTGCAGGACTAAATGATGGCAAATTTATATAAAATGAGTTAGTTCTTATGACAAATGAGCAGAGAAGTGAACAGATCAAAGATTTAATTATAATTATTTACTACACAATGTAAAAGCTACAAACCTACTAGTAGAGTATGGGAGAGCATAAAACAGTAGAGTGCCCTGTACCAAAGGAATTCTATTAAAGCAATTGTATCAAAGCTGGCAAAAGGAAACAGTCATTAAGTAGAGATTGATGGCACTCACCACACAGTGATTGTGGGCAGATCTCTCTCTTCCACTCAACTCCCAGGGAGTGACCACAGAGAGGCGTCCCTGCTTCACAGGAGAAAGTCTGTGGAACAATCTGCCCTATGGAAGCTGGGCTGGGCTTTTACAGCTATAAAGTGATGGACTGCCAGTCACAGGTTTACAGAGGAGCCAGCACCTTAATGTGTCAAATGCTGCTTCAAAAAGCAGGATGTGTGTTTGTAACTGGAGAACTAGGCTGGTTCAGCACAGTTCAACACCAAAACCAGCACCTTGATGCCAGCACTAAGTCACCACAGAGAGCTTGCATGACACCTTGCCCTGTTTGCATTTCTCTGGCCAGACTCCAGGCTTTCTCGAAGTAGAGCATCCTGACACAGCAATGTCCAAGGGTTCTTTTGGTTCCATGAGGCCCCCATGTCACAATGGCCACTTGATTCCATGAGGCTCCACTGGGTTCCTGGGTTTCTTTGCTTCCATGAGGCACTCGAGAATCTCAGTGGCACCTTGAGTTTGTGCAGTGTCACAATGGCCACTTGATTCCATGAGGTTCAGAAATGCCTCAGGGTTCCTTTTGTTCCCTGAGGCCCTGCAGTGTCACGATTGCCCCTTGACTCCATGGGGTTCCACAGTGTCACAATTGTCCCTTGACTCCATGGGGTTCCACAGTGTCCCCAGGTTCCTTTGGCTGCCTAAGGCTGATTCTGGGTTTGGAGAGAGAACAGAACTCGTAGTGGTTGCAATGAGGTCTCCCGAGTGTCCTCTGTGCAGCTGAACACACCAAGTGCCCTCAGCTGCTCCTCACACACTTCCCCTCCAGGCCCTTCCCCATCTTCATTGCCCTCCTTTGGACACTCTATAATGGGTCAATATCTTCCTTAAGTTGTGGTGCCCCAAACTGCCCCAGGACACGGTTGGCCCTCCTGGCTGCCAGGGCACTGCTGGTTCGTGGCCAACTGGCCACTGAGCAGAACCTCCAGGGCCCTTTCCTGGCACTGCTTTCCAGCCTCTCATTCCCAGTCTGTCCCTACATCCAGGGTTGCCCCATCCCAGGGGCAGAATCTGACACTTGCCCTTGTTGAACTTTCTGTGGTTGGTGATTCCCAGCCCTCTGCTCTGTCCAGGTCTCTCTCCAGGGCTGTTGTTACAGTAAAATCAAAAGTGAGCAATTCAGATCTATAGAAAACCCCTGTGAGACTGAGCTATCAGCCAGAGGCAGCAAAGAGCTCAGCTGCTGCTGGCTGGTAGGGAGGAGGTTACTCCCCAAGAATTCACATAGTAGGAATTCACAGGACTCTGCAGGTGCAGGAAAACAGCCAGGATAAATAATATAATCATGGGACTTGTGAGAGACAGGCTTTAACCAACTGAAGTATCTGGCGTGGTGGTGTGTAACTCTTTTAGCCAATAAGCACCCAAGGGGTGTTTGGAGGGGGGGGGGGCAGGGGGGGCCCAGGGGGGTTTTGGGGGCCTCAGGGGGGTTTGGGGGGTCCCTCTCACCATGGTGGAGCAGTTGGGGCCCTGCCAGCACCCCGTGCCCTCCTCATACTTGTGGGCACTGAACTTGTCTCCGTCGGGGCCGGCCCAGGACCCCCAAGTCCTGTGGGGCGAGAGAGGGAGGGGGGTCAGGTCACCTCAGAGTGGGGGGGACTTTGGGGGTCCCCCCGGGGGGGTTTGGGGGGTCTCTCACCCCAGGTTGGTCTCGGAGCCGCCGTTTTTGGGTCTCTGGGTCACTTGGTGAAAGGGGCACAGGCAGTAAATGTACCTGGGGGGGCACGGGAGGGCACGGGGGGGCACAGGGGGCTACGTATGCTCCTGAGACCCCCCTGGGACCCCCAGGAGATCCCCAGTGCCCCCCTGTGCTCCCCAGAGTCTCCCTGAGACCACCAGAGTCCCTCTGTACCCCCCTGTGACCCCAGAGTCCCCCTGTGACCCCCAGAGTCCCTCTGTACCCCCCTGTGACCCCAGAGTCCCCCTGTGCCCCCCAGAGTGTCCCAGTGCCCCCCCGGGACCCCCAGTGTTCCCCTGTTCCCCCCAGAGTCCCTCTGTCCCCCTCTGGGACCCCCAGGAGATCCCTTGTGCCCCCGGTGTGCCCCCCAAGGTCCCTCTGTGCCCCCCAGAGTCTCCCTGTGCCCCTCTGAGACCCCCAGAGTCCCCAGGCCCAAGATCACTGAGCCCCCCAAGCCCCCCAACCCACTCCAGTGACCCCCCCAGCACTCCACAAATACCCCCCAGTCCCCCCTCACTCACTGGTGCCCATTCATAGCACTGGTTGGACAGGTAGGAGACCCCCCATGTCTCCCTCCCTTAGACCCCCTGAGCCCCCCAGGCCCCCCAGACCCCAATGAGCCCCCCAGACCCCACCCCAGAGACCCTCCAAAGCCCCCCAGACCCCTCAAGACCCCGCTCACTCACTGGTACTCATTCATAGCACTGGTTGTACAGGTACAAGACCCCCCACATCCCCCTCCCATTGCCCCCCTGAGCCCCACAGACCTCCCAGACCCCCAATGAGATCCCCAGACCCCACCCCAGAGACCCCCCAAACTCCCAGACCCCCAAAGCCCCCCCTCACTCGCTGGTGCCCAGTTCATAGCACTGGTTGTACAGGTACAAGACCCCCCCCATGTCCCCCTCCCTTTGCCCCCGAGCCCCCAAACCCCCCATGAGACCCTCAGACCCCACCCCAGTGACCCTCCAAAGCCCCCCAGACCCCTCAAGAACCCTCTCACTCACTGGTACCCAGTTCATAGCACTGGTTGTACAGGTACAAGACCCCCCATGTCCCCCTCCCATTGCCCCCCTGAGGCCCTCAGACCCCAATGAGACCCCCAGACACCACCCCAGTGACACCGCCAGACCCCCAAATATTCCCCCCAGCCCCCCCTCACTCACTGGTGCCCAGTTCATAGCACTGATTGTACAGGTAGGAGACCCCCCATGTGCCCCTTCCATTGCCCACCTGAGCCCCCCAGACCCCCCATGCGACCCCCAGACCGCAGCCCAGTGACCCACCAAAGCCCCCCAGCCCCCCCTCACTCACTGGTGCCCAGTTCATAGCACTGGTTGTACAGGTACAAGAACTCTCCCTTGAGGCCGAAATCGAACCCCAGTTCCTGTTCCAGGGCCCTGGGGGGGGGCAAAAAGGGGGGTCAGGGGGGGAAAAAAGGGGGGTCCAGGGGGTCCCACCAAACCCCCCCCCGACCCCCAAACCCTCCTCCCGTTCCCCCTCAGCTCACAAGTGCAGGTGGGGGGGTAAAGGGGGTCTATCCCCCCATTGAGGGATTTTTGGGGTGTCCTTCCCCCCCCTTAGGTGTCCCCCCCATATATTGGTGTCCCCCCATATTTTGGGGTCCCTCTCCCCCATTTGGTGTCCCCCCCACATTTTGGGATCCCTCCCCCCATATTTTGGTGTCTCCCCATTTCCAGGTGTCTCCCCCCATTTTGGGTTCTATCCCCATATTTTGGGGGCTCTTCCCCCTTATTTTGGGGTCCCCCTCCCCATATTTTGGTGTGTCCCCATTTAGGGGTCCCCCCTCCATATTTTGGGGTCCCTCCCCCCATTTTGGGTTCTCCTTCTCTCCTTTTCGGGGTCTCTCCCCTTGTATTTTGGGGTCTGTCCCCCCCATATTTTGGGGTCCCTCCCCCCCATATTTTGGGGCCTGTCCCCCCCCAAACCCCCTCTCCTGTCCCCTCCTGTCCCTCTGTCCCCTCCTTTCCCCTTCTGTCCCATCTGTCCCCTCCTGTCCCTGTGTCCCCTCCTGTCCCCTCCTGTCCCCTCCTTCGATAATAAAGACACAGTCACTTCAAGACTATAGGTCTGGTTTACTATTTGTCCTTCAGGTTTTGTTATAAAATCCCCTGTTCTTGTTTCATTCCCCATTGGAAGTTCTGGAACTTTCCCTGTTCCCTCATGGCTGTGGCCCCTGCCCTCCTATTGGTCAGTTTTTGCTGCATTGCAGACCCTTTCCATATATGGTTATCCCCGCCCTTGCTCCGCCCTTGGCTCCGCCCACACTCCACCCGACCCTATAAAAGGCTCTGCCCAAAGGCCTGAGGGAACAGCTCCAGGAGAAGCCTCAGCAGAAGATGCAGCCAAATCCCCTGTGGTGAAACACCTCAGGGAAAAAGCTTCTGCCAAACCACTTTGGCCAAAGTGCCTCGGGCCAAAAGCCTCAGGGAAAAGCCCCAACAAAAAGCTTTGGGAAATTCCTCAGGCAAAAACCCCCTGGCCAAACCAGCTTGGGCAAAATGCCTCAGAGAAAAAGGCCTCGGGCAAAAGGCCTGGGAAAAGCAATGCAGCCAAATGGCTTTAGGCAAAAGGTCTCAGCAAAAGGCCTTGGGCAAAACAGTGTGTCCAAAATGCCTCGAGCCCTCCTCGTGCCCACTGAGGCTGTAATATGTATTCTATATACTTTAGAGAGATATAATTATCTAATGCTTTAAAATCTCTATGTTTTCAGTTACATAGAATTTATGCTGTATATAATAAAACAACATTACAGTAGCAAACCCAGTAATACTATTTGTAATAATAACAATCCCAATAACAGTAGCAGCTGTTAAGGATATAAGGATAGTGATGATAATATCAGTAGAAATATTACCAGTAATAATAACAATAATAGCGATGGCTCTGAAATTCCAGATCCTTTTCAGGAAACTCGCCCTGACTCCGTATTAGTCCAAAAAAGTCAGTCGGAGGGGGCAAATCCAAGGCCATACTTTGCAGTCATTTAAACAAGATTCTTAATAGACTTTGGAATGGAATTCCAGGTTGATGTGGAGATGTGTCAGAAGCTGGTGAGGGGAAACCAACACTGGGGTCCTTGTCCCCTTGCCCAGGGTGCCCCCTGGCCTGGATCCTCTGCCACCTCATGCCCACCAGGGCTGGGGAACCAGCTGGGACTGGGCCTGGCCCCACGACCGGGGTGGTTTAGATTAGATACAAGGAAAAGCTTTACACCAAAAGGCTTGTCAAGAATTGGCCCAGGGAAGAGCCTGAGTCACCATTCCTTGAGAGTATTTAAAATACATGTGGATGTGTTTGGGACATGGTTCAGTGGTGGACTTTGCAGTGTTGGATTAATGGCTGGGTTGGGTGACCTTAAAGGTCTTCACTCTCCTCCAGAGGCAGAGGACCCAAGCTCCCTGCCCTTGGGCCTCATTCTGCTGGAGGCTAAAACCGACCCTAAACCAGCCTTAAATCCAGATCTTAAGCAGCCCTAAATCCAGCCTTTAAACAGCCAGAAAAAGAGACCGAAACCAGCTCGAAACCGTCTCCAAACCAGCCCTGAACCAACCCTAAACCAGACGGAAATAAGCTCTAAACCAGTCCTGATCCAGGCCATAAACCAGCCCTAAATCCAGCTCTAAACCAAAAGCTAAACCAGCTCTAAAGCAAACCAAAACAGCTCTAAACTAGCCCTAAAAGCAGCTCTTAAAACACCTAGAAAAACAGACCTAAACCATCTCCAAAGCAGCCCTAAACCAATAAGAACTGTAAATGATTACTAAGAAGAATGTGACAATATACTAATTGATAAAATAATAGAACTATATCAAATTCTATCTTGTATAATAAAGAATGCTAAATAGAATAAAATGTACCTGATGTAATGTTCTAGTCTATACTATTCTAAAAATAACAATAATAGTGATGTCTCTCCAAGTGGTGTCTCGCCCCCAGCCCCCTGTGAGGACAGTGGTGGGACAGCAGAACAGGCCAGCAGAAATCCACTGGGGTGACTGCTGGCCAAGTGGACCAGCCCTGCTGTCCAGGGTGGCAGCTGAGATTCAGTGGAGCAGTAAGTCTCCTTCAGACCAGCTGTGATGGAGAGCACAAGAGGATGGCCATCAGAGGGAGTGCCCCCATCATGCTGCTGCTGAAGGACAGAGACCACTGTTGCATGACTGCAGTGCCTACCGCTGTTTCCCTCACCTGGTTTTGCAGAGCCTCCCTCTGCTGAAGCAGAAGATTGTACTCTTGAATTCTTTCTATTTCTTCCTTGTGCCTCTTCTCCACTGCCTTGATCTTACTCTGAGCTTCCTGCAGCTCTGCTTCCAGCTGTTCCTTGATGTTCTAAAAACATAAAGGGATGCAAAGTGACAGGGACCTGCCGTCACGCTCAGGTTTTCCTCTCAATCTCCAACTCCTGTTCTTTCAGACACTTGGTTCTGTGTCTCTCCCCAGCGCTGCTTCCATCCTAACCCTTCCTTCCTGGTGCTCATCTCTGGACCTGAAGGGCTCTGTGCTTTCAGGGCCTGCTACAGTCCTTCCCTCCTCAGTACCGAGATCTACCTTGCAGGCCCTTGCCGCTGCTTTCCTTCTGTCTGGGGGCTACTCAGGCTTACCTGGCCACTCTCTCGTTCCTCTTTCATCTCCTGCCTCAGCTGCTCAAGCTGCTGCTGGGTTTCGAGCAGCCTCTTAAACAGCACATTCTTCTTTTGCTCCTTTTCCTGCAGGACCTGCACAGGAAGGTAGAGGAGATGGCTTTAAACTTCCCATACAACACTTGTGTCAGGTTGCGTGCTCAGATCTCAACTCTTGCACCTCCAATCGAGCAGAGCAAAGCAGTGAGAGACTACAGCCTTGTTACTGTCAGCCATATCAGAGACTATGAGGAAAGGCAAAGAACAGCTTTAAATTTCACCCCATCATCACAAGAACAAGAATCACAATGGATAAACCAGCCCTAAAACCAGTTCTTAAAACACCCATAAAAACAGACCTAAACCATCTCCAAACCAGCCCTAAACCAATAATAACAACTGTAAATGATACTAAATAAGAATGTAACAATATACTAATTAAATGATAAAATAATAGAACCATATAAAATTCTATCTTGTATAATAAAGAACGCTAAATAGAATTAAATGTACCTGATGTAATGTTCTAATCTATACTATTCTAAAAATAACAATAATAAAGATGTCTCTCCAAGTGGTGTCTCGCCCCCCAGCACCCTGTGAGGACAGCGGTGGGACAGGGCGAGGGGCTGGTGTCTCGTTGTCACATTTGGGCACAGCAGGGGACGCCCGGGAAGGGGTCAGTGGGGGACCGGCTCAGCGGCCAAAGTCATATCTCATATACCATGTTTTCATTTTCCGCCATGCTCTTTGCAGAGCCAACAACCCTGTTCCTTGCTGGCGGATGTTCCTTGGCTGGATGTGACGCCGCTGAATTGGCCCATGCCAGACGTTGACTAAACCAGCCTTAAACCAGTCTTAAACCAGGCCTAAAACCAGCTCGAAGCCAAACCTGAACAGCTCTAAAGCAGCCCTAAAGCAGCCTTAAACCAGCCCTAAAACCAGCTCTAAATCAAACATAAACCAGCTCTAAACCAGCCCTAAACTAGATGGAAACCAGCTCTAAAGCAGATCCAAACCAGCTCCAAACCACATCTAAACCAGTTATAAACAAGCTGTAAAACCATTCACCAGACCAACCCTAAAAGAGCCTTAAACCAGGCCTAAACCAGCTCTAAATCAGTTCCAAACAGGCTGCAAACATGCTTCAAACAAGCCCTAAACCCATGCTAAAACCAACCCTAAACCAGCCTTAAATCCAGATCTTAAGCAGCCCTAAATCCAGCCTTTAAACAGCCAGAAAAAGAGACCAAAACCAGCTCGAAACCGTCTCCAAACCAGCCCTGAACCAACCCTAAACCAGACGGAAATAAGCTCTAAACCAGTCCTGATCCAGGCCATAAACCAGCCCTAAATCCAGCTCTAAACCAAAACTCTGTTTACTGCATCAAAGGTTCAGACAAGACGCAGGAATACAACAAATTTTAATTGTTATTAGGAAACAAACAAAATTAATATATTCAATACATGCTCTTCCTTCTGCAACATAAGAATTCTTATTCTATTTTATCCTAAATCAGCTCTAGGTGAAGTAAAAGAACTAACAAATTTCCTTATCCTCTAGGATTGAAATGAGTAAAACACGGGGGGAAAACACAGATTTTAAGAGTCTTTGAGCAAAGAAAGCAGAACTATGAACATGATATTTTAATATATCCCAACTTACATTGCTTTATGTTTCCCACTAAAGACAGACCTTGTTAGGAGTTGAAGACAGAAATTTTATGTTGTGCTGTTCTCCTTACCCGTGCTTTAAACAGCTGGTCATACACTTCAAGCAGCCTTGGCAATGGCACTCCAATTTCTTGCATGGTGTATGTTACAAAACCTACATCCCAGTTCAAAGTGCAGACCTGTTGCTTTAGAAACTGCACTAAAAAGTCGGGAGGACAAAAATAAGGAAATATTTAGATTCCAAGTTGTTAGTGGGAGTCTAGCAAAGAAAGGCATTTAAAAGTCGTTTATTCAAGGTTAATTTTTCTTTCTTCCACACAATTGGTGCCGTTCCCCTGTGAAGCACACGGAATAAGTTCCCCCAGTCTACACTGAGGGAAGGCCAGACAAAACTGTCCTGGTTTGAGGGGAAAAACCAAAATGTTTACCCACAAGCAGGGGAGGGGCCCTCTCCACAATAATCACGCCACTCTTTATCAAATTTAAGAAAAGGGATTTTAATACAAGAAGGATAACTGTCCCTAACTGCTATAAATATATTTATATGTAGGTATAGGTGTAACTATAAACAGACCAGAGCAAACCACTTCCCCAACACCACAGAGGAAAAAAAACAAACCAAAACAACAACCCCCACAAACAACAATCCCCACAACAACAAGTTTCCTTCGGGAGAAGAGTTATACTTATGGCAGTATCAGTGTCACAGCCCGGCTGGCAGCAGGGTGAGCTCCCAGATGAACTCTGTGTCTCTTGTCCCAAATGAAGAAAAAGAAAGCTGAAAGTGGGGAACCGCCGCGTGTCCTGGAAAGCAGCAGCAAACCTCTCTCTCCCGGGTCACTGCCCCAGCCGGGGCGGGCAGGCCGTGACGCTGCAGGCGGCGGTGAGAGCGGAGCAGAGGCCGGAGCCCAGATGCAGGAACCAGGAGAAACAGCCGCGGCGAGGAGAAAAGCAGCGGCTCTGCAAGAAGGCCCAGCAGAGCAGCCAACAGCCAGAGCAGGAGAGCAAAAAGAGCAGCTTCCCTCCTCGGCAACACACACACCGCTCCTGCCTTCTGCCCAGCTGAGAATGGAAAAAAAAATGTCCCCAAAACCAAAAGAGACAACCTGCCCCCGCCTAAGCGATCAGCAGTAGCTACTGCTGTTTGTTAACTGCTGGCATGGGCAGTTAGTGGCAGGGGAGAGAATTTACACAATAATCTCAAACTACAACGAAAACATAACTACCTCCAAAGATGGTATTAGACTGTCAGCAAGGCATGGCAAGGATTACTAAGTATTCTGTTATAGTTTTGCCACCCAACTCTGCTGTCAAGAAAAAGTCATGAAATTTCTTTTGTTTCAGCACAAAACACGTACAATCATTACATTTGCTGGAATAGCCAGCAGCACTGCTGGAGCTTTTACCATGTTTAAGGATCACTAAAAATTAACAATATATTTCAAGACTAAATGTTCCTATTGAATGTTGTTGCACAATAGTTTAGTATTATAAAAGAAGATTTAGTGCTGAACAACAGATTTTCTAGGTTTTTATATAATACTAAGTTGTTAAAACATGAGCATCTCAAAAGCAGAAAGAAACCCCAAAAAGGATCCAGAAATCTCCTGAATTCTGTTTTCAGAATCTGCTCTTTCAGACAGCAGCTGATGCTCCAAGAGACAACAGATAAATGCGGTTGCCTAAAATCTTATTATATATAAAAATACACATTTTTACTTTGTACTTTGATAGAAACAAACTTTACTGCTTTCTAAAACGGGATCTGCACAGCCATCCAAAAGCAAGTGCTGCTGCAATCTAAACTTCATTCACTTCCTTTCTTTTAGGACTAAAAAAAGAGGCATTTCTTGGTTTAAAACTTTGTTAAGAGGCTACAAAGAAGGCTGAGACCCACTCATGTCACATATGCTTATTTAGTATTGATGCCAAAGGGGTTTTTGTTGTCAGAGTGACCCAAAAGCCAGAATTGGATGAACTCCACGAGACCTTTGTGTGCCTGAGGAAGAAGAGTTGATGAAGACAGAGGGTCTTGACGACCCCAGACCCAATTCCAGGGGTTGGTCCAGGGGTGGGACCGGGGCTGGACTGAGAAATGTGTAAAGCAATGATTGGAGGGATTTTATTATAAAAGCCATGGAAACAAGAACTGGGGCACATGCATGTCATCCTGTATTCCTGTGGGCTGTAGGCCCTGTGTTATTAAAGGACCTTTACTTTTTATCTTACCCTACACTAACCTGGCTCGGAGTTCTGGTTTTGGGGGGAAGGGTCATTCACGGCATCACCACTGCACCAAGATAAGACCCCCCCTGTACTGTACGTAAAGGCTGCTGTGTACCCTCACCGGAGCTGGAGGAAACCACCCTTCTCCATGCTTCTGCCAAGGGCTCTAGGCTGCAAACTTCTAAATTTTAGAGGCTGAGGCTCTTTGGACCCCAAACTTGGTGCCATTGGTGAGCATCAATAACTACACAATCCAGTTATGGGAGCAAAACCTCTTTATTAGACACACATTTCGCTACATAAAAACTCTAAAGGCATGACATTCAAATACAAGGGTTATGCAAACAAGGTAAGAACAAGGGAGCTTCAGACATTCTTGTAGCATCATTAGAAAACTATTTCTTATATCACAAGGCAGACAGGGCTATAAAACATTTTCTACACACAACACTTTTCCGGGGATGCCCCCTTGTCGCGGGGGAGAAGCTTGCGTGCCCTCATGAGGCTGTGTGCCATGCTGGTGGTGGTTTGTGCCGCCGGTAGGGTCTCTCATGCCAGACAGGTCTCAGCAGAAGGGTCAGACAAAGTGTGTCCATGGGCAGGATGGTGTTGGAGATGGAGATTATATGGATATGCAGGAATGGAGGAGGGCAAGGGATTGCCGGACAGAATTTGATGTGTGGAAGGTCCAGGAGGACCATTCCTGACACGGACTGCGACAATATACCAAGGACTTTCTCTGTTGCTACCCCTATTCCCTTTTTCTTGGGTTCATGTTGCCTCTGCCCTGTTCCAGAAGTTTCCCCAGGCAGGCAGGAGCTGTCACCAAAAGTACAGCTACCATTGGCCGGCTCCCTCCGAGGGGCGGTCCCAGTCCTGCCTGTCACCAGTTCACACCCCTGTTCACAGCCCTTCAGTTCTCTTACCCAGTAGTTTGTAGCGGATTTGCATGCTCCGCCTTAGCTCCGCCCCCTTTCCAGAACCTTCCCTACCCCAGGTTATATAAACCCCATGTTCTGTTAATAAAGTTAGATCAGCTCTGATCACCCCAGACCATCCCTGGCCTCCGTGGTGTTTGTTCTTCCCTCGTGGCGAGCAAACCTTACCTGGGGCCTGGCAACCTGCAAACGACAGCTCAGCAGGCAGTCTGCGAACCCCCGTCACTGGTCTGGTCCCTTCCCTGAGACCAAGACTGCGACAGGATGGGCTTGCTAGCCCTCTGGCAACCATCCTAGGAGAAGGACAACTCCAACCCCAAACCCGGGCAGATGGAGCTCGTTTAGCCCTGTAAGGCCATCCATCTAAGAGAAGGATACTCTGACCAAACCTACGTCCTGAGGTATTCGCTGTCACCGTCCAAGCTCGCTCGGCCGTGGCAGATGAACCTCAGGAGTAAAGGGTGGGGCCAGTTCTGTGCACGCTGTGCCTCACCTAAAAAATCCATAGCACAGGCTCGAAGGGTTCACCCACATTGCAAAGCCCTGTAGCGACAGGTGAGGGTCGAAAACGGCAGGTGATAGGAAGCAGCTGGAAGCCACAGACCCAATCCTGCATGCAGGCTGTTCAGGATATGGGTCATTAGAGACTTGACCCCGGAGATGACAGTCTCTTGCGGAACATCCTGAATGACCAAGCAGCCTTTTCTAGGGACAGCACTGCTTGCTCCACACGGAGAGGGGCCCAGCGAAGGTGGCCTAAACAAAGCTCATCTCCACACCCGGCTGGATAACCGCGGCCAACCGGCATCTTCCATGCGGTCAAACAAAAACAAAGAGATTTCAAAGGCATACACCTGCCTGCAAAGGTGTGCTCAAACTAACACTGGCATGTTGGAACATCAGAACCATGCTTGATACTGGGGATAGTGGATGTCCTGAGCGTCGTTCTGCTCTAATTGCCCACGAACTGTCACGGCTCAACATCGACACTGCTGCTCTCAGTGAAGTTCGTCTTCATGAGGAAGGGGCAGCCTTAAAGAACATGGTGCTGGTAAAGCAGAGCAAAACCCAGAACCTAAAGAGTTGTGTAAAATAACCCTTAAAAAGTAGTTAAGACAGGAAAGTACCCAACATTTAGACAAGCCAGGCATGAGAAATTATACAAAAAGATAAGGCTTGAGACTCACACAAAACAGGACAAAATATGCATACCTAGATATATAACTGAACAGACTGACCCGAAGAAAGAAGATAAATTCAAAGCACCATTTTTGGCAAAGCCCATCCTGAAGTCAGCAAAAACCAAGCAAAGTTGAGAAGTTCACTGAGGATGAGGAGCTGAGATACGACCCCTACCAGAGGAAGTAAGAGGAACCCCCACCGTAATATTTCTCAAAAAAGATGGCTCCGCCCCAACTCCGCCCCAACTCCGCCTGTTATAAATATTATAATCAAGTGTTGCAATAACATGAATATGTATGCTGAAATGATGTAATCTCTCACTAAAAATGTATAAATACTGTGGCTATGCACTGTTGACTTGGGAACTCTACTGTCTGATGCTAATCAGAGAGTTCCCCAACATTGTACCAATAAATACCTTTGCTGTTTATTGACCAAAATTATGTCTCTAAACAGTTTTATTCTGCCTCTTTGGGTGTCACTGGCTACACACTCTACTGGTCAGGCAAACCCAAAAGTGAAAGGCACCTTTCAGGAGTTGGCTTCATGATTAAAAACTCCCTTGCCTCCAAACTTGAAAATCTGCCAACAGGTCATTCCGATCGCATTATGTCCTTACACCTCCCTCTACACAACAAGCAACATGTTGTTCTTTTTAGTGTATATGCCCCAACTCTCCAAGCTGACCCAGCGGAAAAAGACAAATTCTACACTGACCTGCGCTGCCTCACCCAAAAGGTTCCTGCAGATGACAAGATCATAATCCTTGGTGACTTCAATGCCAGAGTAGGTAAGAATTGTGAAGCCTGGAAAGGAGTCATGGGCAAGCATGCCGTTGGAAACTGCAACGACAACGGATGCCTCCTGCTAGAGTTTTGTGCAGAATGGCAGCTCACCATCACCAACACTGTCTTTCAACAGAAAGACAGCCTGAAGACAACCTGGATGCATCCTCGATCCAAGCACTGGCACCTCATTGACTATGTCTTAGTGCAACAGAGAAATGTTGGTGATGTCCATCATGCCTGAGTGATACCTAGTGCAGAATGTCAAACAGACCACCGCCTTGTGCGCTGCAAACTTAACCTCCACTTCCAGCCCAAACCTAAGAGAGGTGGCATTCCAAGGAGGAGGCTCCAAGTTAACAATCTTCAAACAGCCACAGTGAGAGACAGCTTTCAGGTAAACCTTCAAACTAGACTTAAAGATAATCCCATATATCCCTCTCCCGAAGCGCTTTGGCAACATATTAAAAATAGCATCCTGCAGTCCTCTGAAGAATCTTTAGGGTTCTCCACCAAGGAAAACAAAGACTGGTTTGATGAGAACAATCAAGAGATCCAGGAATTGCTGAAGAAGAAGAGAACTGCTCACCAAGCACACTTTGCTCAGCCCTCTTGCCATGTAAGTGTAGTAGTTTTGGCTTTAGTCAGCATAGGTCCCCATTTAGGCCTCAGTTTTTAGCAGGCCTCAAAGGTTGTGACACAGATTAGAGGGGACAGGTACCATCTGACTTAAGCAGCCATAGAGGTATTTCATATCATCTGACATCATCAGGAAGTGTCGGGGAGTGTAACAAGCAAGGTGGGAGGAGTCTCTCTCTCTTCGGTCCATGCTTCTGACCAGGACGGTTCCCGCTCCCTGACTGCTGATATCAGGCCCTCCTGCCGGTCGGCACGTCTGTTTGGCCGGGGACGTGAGCACATTCCTGTTAATTCCTCTTTCCCTCTTGCTGGGAGGTTTCCTTTGGGGGGGGGGGGGGGGGTTTGGTTGGTTTGGAGTTTCACCTGTTAGCTGGGGTGACCTCGGTGAGCCTGTTGTTGTTTCCTGTCACCATGTGCTATTTCATATTCTGTGTTAAGCTCTCCTCTTCTCTGTATAAATATAAAAACCTCACTGTGTTTAAAGCCTCGTTTCTGCTGTTTTCCCTCACTCTCCTGCTCTGGGAGTGGACTTTTTGACTGGGTACCAGGCAGTTGGCATTTTGCCAGCTCGAACTATAACAGATTTACAGTTAATTTCTTTTATGAATTATTGACTCACTACACTGGTTTCATTACTTGGCATAACTTTTAAGAGAATTTGTTCCATGTTCTTCTGGGGCAGAGAGACAAGACTGACAGGTTGGTAGTTCCCAGGGTAACTGCGACTGAGGCAAAAAAAATTGAGTACCTCAGCCTTCCACTGATCTGTGATCCACTTCAGCTGGGCTGTCAGCCATAGTGCCATCTTAGAGGAAAACCCTTTATTTCCTAGTTAGTTCAGGTGGTTTCTATTTAATTAAAAAAAAATTAGCTTATCGGTTCATTGAGATAACTGTCAATATGCTTTAGGATTTGTCAGTCAGCAGCTCTAAAAAATTTCATGTTCTTAATGTTCTGGAAATGCTTTAGAGTGCCTATTTTTAAATCAGAATGCTATTAAGTGCATTCTGAACTTTTCAATCTCTATATATTTAGCTTTCTTTCACTTCACCTATTTTCTAAAAAATCCTCTGTTGAATAAGATTAAGTATTTTGCTGTTCTTGAATCTTAATTAATTGAATTTCAGATCATTTTTTTCATTATTTTACCTCAGACTTGATGAAAGAGTAGCAGCCTTCAGTTATGTCACCTCCTTTTTTTTTAAGTGTTTATATAGTACCATCAATCTTCAGTCTGCTGGAAATTCTGTGGTATTCCAAGATTTATTAAAAATTTATATCATCATTAAATGCTTACAACATGTAGATATTGTTTATACCTCTTTACTTACCAGTGGACTCGAAAGTTCTTTATCCACTTAGTAAGGAAGGACTCATCATGCTGTTTCTTTCTGAGTAAAGAATAGAAATATATAATCAACTCTTCTATTTTCTTCCATCAGTACTGCATTACCATTGTATTCTAGTAATAAGTCTTTTTAGATATATTTTTGCTGTTGTATTCTTCATACACTTATTTCTGTTTTTCCTGGTCCCACAATCCATCTATTTGTCTTTGGCTGTTTCTGCTCCTGTAATCAAATTTTAAAGTGATAACTGCACTCTCTTTGGTAACTCTTATAGGTTTCTTTTTTACATAGCTATTCCAGTTACACTCTACAGAAACAGGCTATTTAGATAAGTCATATGGCAGGATGAGCAAGATGTCTTGTTTTGATGTAAAAGACCCGATCTTCAATAGCTAGTAATATGTTTTTATTTTCCAGTACCTATTTGGACACAAGAAACAGGGTGATTATTCAAGGGATATGTTATTTTGAGTTGCAAATACACAATTTGAAATTATTTGACTTCATTTAAAATAAGATTTGAAGCTTTTTTGAAGCTGCAAAATATTAATTACATAAAATATATAGTCTTCAGTTTTCTGTACTTGCAGTAGTCGGGATTAATTTAGAATGAGAAGAATTTTAGAATCATGGAATTGTTTCATTTGGAAGAGACCTACAAAATTATTGAGGCCAGCCTGCGAGTGATCACCACCCTGTCAATTAGACCATACCACTAGGTGCCACATCAGTTGTTTCTTGAACACTTCCAGGGATGGTGACTCTACCACTGTGAGAGACTGGAGAAAATGATTACTGAGTCAAAACAACTAAAGTATGTGTATGTGGCAGCAAAGGGAGAGGAGAGGGCTGGGGCAACACAAGTACTGATTAGGTAGAACAGTGGTGCACTGCTCCACACACTGCCCTGGAGCTTCTAGTCCAGCCCGGAATGGCTATTAGCCACTGGCACACCGAAAACCCCACCTGGGGTGAGGGCTCCAGAAGACGAGAGTAGATGAAAGCAATTGCACAAAAGATACACATTTGTGGCCCACCATTTGGACTTTACAGTTGCTGAGATTGTGCTGTAATTAAAGCAGTGGCTATTAATCTTTATCTGCCCCTTTTTTTCCTTTCTCTTCTCCTGATTTCTCCTTCTCAAAATATAGGTGACTTAAAGTTGGATGGTTTGAATGGTTATGCTAATAGCCTGTGAAATGCTCTATTTTGATTCAATATTGCTTTAAAATTTCCCAAGTAGCCTTATTTTCTAAAGTTTGCCAGTAAAAGTTTGGTTTTTAACCCCCTGAGAACATTGTCATGTTTGCCCTTGAGCCTGCCTCAGAGTGTAAAAATACCTAAGACTCTTTAAAAAACTCATCAAATTTCTTGGCCCAGGTGGCCAAGAAGGCCAATGGGATCCTGGCCTGTATCAAAAATAGCATGGCCAGCAGGACCAGGGAAGTGATCCTTCCCTTGTACTCTGCATTGATGAGGCCACACCTTGAGTATTGTGTTCAGTTCTGGGCCCCTCAGTTCAGGAAAGATGTTGAGGTGCTGGAGTGGGTCCAGAGAAGAGCAACAAGGCTGGTGAAGGGACTGGAGCATAAGTCCTATGGGGAGAGGCTGAGGGAGCTGGGAGAAGAGGAGGCTTACAAGTGACCTCATCACTGTCTATAACTACCTGAAGGGAAGTTCTAGCCAGGTGGGGGTTGGTCTCTTCTCCCAGGCACTCAGCAACAGGACAAGGGGGCATGGGCTTAAGCTCTGCCAGGGCAAATTTAAGTTGGAGATTACAAAAAAAATTCTTTCCAGAGAGAGTAATCAGGCATTGGATTGGCCTGCCCAGAGAAGTGGTGGATTCCCCATCCCTGGAGGTTTTTAAACTGAGTTTGGACATGGCACTGAGTGCCATGGTCTAGTAAACGGACTGGAATTGGACCAAGGGTTGGACTTGATGATCTCAGAGGTCTTTTCCAACCCAATCGATTCTATGATTCTATAATTCTATGAAGTGAGTCTGGGGCTTTACAGCTACCTCCCTGGACAGTCCATTCCAATGTTTGATTTCTTCCATGAAGAAATTTTACCTCATGTCCAACCTGAACCTGCACTGGTGTCACTTGAGGTTATGTCTTCTCCTCCTGTCACTGGTGGCCTTGGAGAAGAGGCCAACACCCAGAAGATTACAACCTCTTTTCAGACAGTTGTAGAGAGCAGTAAGCTCTCTCCTGAACCTGCTCTTCTCCTGACTAAACAGCCACACCTCCCTCAGATGCTCTTTATATGACTTAGAGAAGAAGATTGTCTCCTTTCATGTAACAGGCCAATTGCAAATGTAAATGCTTAACAACTCAATCTTCTTTCCCAATTTCTTTGCATGGTCCCAGAATGTAGTGAATACACAACCAACATGGCAATCTGCCTTTTTATTTTATTGAGTGAGATTCTGCTATTGTGTGCAGAACTACTTCTAATTAAATCATGGGCAGTTAAAATTCTATTTAGTATTGATCATGCATTTAACAACAAAGACTCCAAGATACCGGATCACTATCTATTGACATCCTAGCCCCTTGAGAGGTAATTAACAATGAAGCCAGAAGTATCAGATTAAACATTTTGCCTGTGGTTTATTCTCTGTGTGGGATTTTCTTCTGGCCTTCTTCACAATGATCACACTTGGGAATAAACCAACAATTTAAATTAAGGTATCATAACTGTCACATCAAATAAAAACCCCTGTAATTTCCTGTTTCAATGATTAAATAATTTTGAAAATTTAGAAGGTTTTTTTAAAAGTGGTTTCAAGTATGCTAGTACAAAATATCTTTAATAAATAACTAGTTTTGTAACTTCTAGACCTTTACATCTGAAAATAACTTTAGTGAGAGAACTTAGTTTTCGAATTAGAACATCTATGAGCATTATTTAATAATCACAGTGTAATTTTAAAGCAGCAGTGTCAAGCTAAGTACATATATTCAATATATATAATAAATTATTTATGATTTTTTAAGTGTTAACAAGAGACAATACATTCTTGTGATTTCGTTTATCTGAATTTTGACCTGTCGTTCTGAGATTGATTAAAAAAAAAAGAAAGAGGAGCAGATATTAGAAAAGTGAGAAAATATTGCGTACTTGCTTCATGACATAAGAACAATATAAAAATGAAATATTTAAGTAATTTTATAGTGTATTTAAAATAACTAGTTTATGAAGAACATATACTTTAATTTTTTTAAGCATAACTCACAGAATAATTTTCCAGTCAAGAACCAGAACTTGAAAACACAGCCTTGTTTTTTGCAGTAGCCAAAAGCCTATTCTAATACTAAGGACTGAAAGAAATAGAGAGCAGAACAGAAAATATGATTATGTCACTTTATAAATTCGTAGTACATTTGTAGCCTGAACAATGTCTGATGTAGTGAAAGATGAAGCAGAAATAATAGGAAGAAAAAGAAAGGAAAAGGTACAAAAAAAAAAAGATAAAAATGATCAAATGCAGAGAGCTTTCTGTGAGGAGTGAATAAATACGTTTAGATTCTTTAATATGGAGAAAGAGATGATTCATGGGTGGGCATGATAGAAACCTAGAAGCTCATGAAAGCTATGGAGAAAGAGAACAGGAATGCAGTGTTCATTGACTCTTCAGTACAGAAACTAGGTGGCACTAAATGCAATTAGTGAGGTATAAGTTCAAAATAAACAACAGGAGGGAGTTCTTCAGACAAAATGTGATTAGAGCTCTAAAGCTGCTCCATCTGCATGCTAGTAGTCTACACAGTTTAAAATTATGGAAAAAGAATCTATCAAGATGAAAAGAATAAAGATGACATTCAGAATCACTGAGCTGTGAATTGCTGCAGGCTGAGAAAATATTCTGGGGAAATATCATTACTCGCTTGTCCTGTTTTGCTTTTTCCTAGACATTACCCATTGGCCAACGTAGTTTTATGGACCATGCAAACTTCTACTGTGATGTGGACATCCTTGTCTTTTTATATTTAAAAGATCTACTGAACAGAGATGTAATTATCACATTCTGAAATGTTTGCAGAACAGTGGGTATCAGTGTGTGATGAAAAGTATGATCAAGTCGCTAAAAAGAAGTTAGTCAATGAGCTTTTACTTGATTCCTGTAGGAATTTACCTGTTTGTAAAATTCAGCTAAAATACATTCAACAAACTCTATATACTCATACAAAAAGACCATAACTACATTTCTCCCTCCATAACATTATAAAACTTGAAGAAACATCAGCTCCTTGCTAATTTTAAAGCCTGTCAGCCAAAATTATGTAAAATTTTTGAAGTGTTCTATTGCCTTCCTAATTATATTCCAATTACATTAGTTCAAAGAGTATTTCTTCAGCCAAGGAGTTGCAAGATTTGGTCCCATGCTTCTTCGGTCTTATGCTTCACCTTCATCATGGATCTCTCTTTTTTCTCCTGAAGAAAGAAACTAGCAGCAGAGAATATGTGTTCTGATGAAAGGAGCAAAATAATGGTGAGACAAACAGAGAAATATACAAAAAAAAAATCAGAAAATTGCCTTGACATGTCGTGTTATTTCTCACTGAAAAGAGAAAAATGAGGAAAAGAATCTAAACATAAAATGTGGAAGGGACTACTGAAGCTATATATTTAAGTAGGTGAACTACGACATTTGAGAAAAGTTTGAAATATTTTAAAGTAAAGATTTCAGGAAAAGCACAGGTCACAGCTCCCAACAACATCTCTCCATTCAGACTGAGCTAAAAATCAGTACTGAAGTGATGATCAAGCAGTTTCTGGAGATAAATAAATTTTAGAGAAATACGATAAAAGGGTTTTTTATGTCAATATTTTCAATTTAATGGTGTGTTACCTAGCTTAATTGTTGCTTCATAAAATAGGTATTAATATTTCCCTCCACACAAAAAAATTGTCATTACTTTAAAATTTTATGCTTTTATATGTCCTAGTGATGAGAGAGATTTTCAAGTTATGCTAATTTGCTGGTTAAATCTTACTCAGTTGCTCTGTTTGTTTCTTCCACTTTTTATATCATTGATGCCTTTTATTTTCTACCAAACATTTTTGGAAGTGAGAGGAGAGTTTAACCAGTCCAGAACTATCCTCATTAAAAAGAAAAGGAGATCCTTGACTTCCATGGAGTTTCTGCATCTATAGCAAAGTATGTAAAAACACTGAATTTTAATGCATTGTTACATCAAAAATATATTTCTTGCAAACTAATGTGACCACAGTGTGCTGGTTTAAAGGTGAACCAGCAGGGGAAATGAACTCACCACGAGAGAGATTATAAGTCAGAGCTAAAATTTAATAATAATATTACAATAACAACACTGACACAAGGGAGATTGCTTTCAACTCACAAAACCCCAGCAGTATAACCCAGTGTCCTGGGGCACAAACCCAAGGGGGTTTGTTTGCCCTTGTGCTGAGACCCCTGTGGTTCCCTCAAGTCCAGAGCAAAAGGAAAAGAAAAACCTGTTGGTGCAGGCAAGGGCTGTGGTCTGGGCGAGAGCGGTGATCTCCTCCTGTCAAGGTCCTGCTGCTGCTCTGGATCTGACGAGAAGTTCCCAAGGTCTTCTTACCCACCACATATGTACCCTCAGGGAGCACCCAGTCCCTCCCCCTGGGCAGGGACTCACACAATGGGTAATTAACTCTGGGAACCAGGGGGTGTTGAGCTGTTGATGGCCCATTAGCAGCTCCACCCCCCTCAGGCTGGGTGTGAAGTGATAATGGCTCCCTGGGCAGCTGCTGCTAATGGCCCATTGACCTTGGGGAATGAATAGAGGGGGTAGAATACACAGCTTTGATCACCCCCACACAGGGTTAGCTGGTCCCTCCTGCTGAACCAGGACACACAGAAAAAGAAATCAATTATGTGTGGGCTCCATCACATTTGACATTCATATCTGAGATATTTTATTGGCTTCCAGAGGAACAAGTCTCCTTGTGTGCATAAAGTAAATAGGTTTGGGCCCAATTGAGCACATTTTTAATTTTTTTTTTTCCTTTGTAGAGAAACATTTAAATAACATTCTTAAGAGAGTCATACAAAAGAGAGGATGTTCTAAATAGAGGCTTCCTATTGAGATTGAATTCTATTGTTCCGAGACATTGCAGCACATATTATCTCTTCCTACCGAGATTCCACTCTCCCTCCTACTGCATTTCCTAATTGAAATATTTTGGGGGAAAAAAAAGGGATAATTCTGCATTATGCTTGTCATTTTAAATGTCAGCAAATTATGTCAGTAAGTGAACTTTAGCAGGACATTTGCAATATTAATTGTGAGTTTTCTATGAACGGAAAGATGTGTAAGTATTTGTCTGCAACTCCATTGGATTACCAACCACTGCACTTCAGGAATTAACATTCTATTCTCAAAATCTGAGGAGAGTTGGCTGGGAAGCAGTTTATGAAATTTTTGGGCTGTGGCTGTCTGTTGACCAAGACCTTATTTGGAACATGCTATTCACAGCAATATGAGTGGCTGTCTCATGAAACAGGATTTTGATCAGAAAAGCAGACAAAACCAAGTGCATTTCCAAAGTACCTAAATGCAAAACTATGTCCCATGCACCAAAATAGTCATCCTATTGTCAGAGAGGAAGGAAAGGTTTATGTATATAAACCTTAGAGGTCAACAACGGCATCAAATATTTTCTGTGTCATACTTTGTGTGTCACATCACATGGGTATGGTCTAATGCAATCCCTGGATGTATAAACATGGAACAGCACTCGGAAGACAATTACCTGATCTTGTCTCTAATATTTATACATAAGTATTTACTATATATTGGCACACTATACATGTATAGTATAGATCAGGCCAACACTGAAATCTATTTGTGATGATTACCACTAAAAGAATGAATAAGGTAAATAAGGAGGAATATGGACATTAGTCTGATGGATATGGAGATACTGAAAGCACCCCTTCTATTTATCTTGTCAAAATGAAGAGGTGATTTGATTACAGTCCATAAATATTTTCACAGGTTGAAAATAAAAGATTAATTAATTAAGCAGAAAAGCGCATAACAAAGACAGCTGGTGGGAAGATGAAGTCAGACAAATTCAAATACAAAGTTAGAAGTTAATTGAAAGTGTTATTGATTCTCTGATACAATAAATGGAAAAGCAGTGCCTCTTTTATCTCTCTTGTTTCAACATGAACAGTACCTCTTCTAAAGATAGATTTTTATTACTATGTTTTGTGGAACTCAATTCACTGTACTCATGATGTTTTAAAATATTTATTTCAAGCCAAATCAAATTACTTTCACTTGGTTTTGGTTTTATGTTTTCCCTAAGTAGAATAATCTACTTGCAGCACAAGCAAATATTTTATAAAGCCAACTTAGTTCTTCATATGTGGAATAATGATATAATTTATTTTCCTTTTACATTTATTTTAATTTTGTATTGTATTTTTCTTGTATTTTATTATTTCATTTTATAGTTTCATTTAATTATTTTTATAATTATCTCAAAATACATTACTTTTCCATTTAATGAGTTTAAAAAAATTTTAAAAAAAGGAATTAGACAATGCTGAGATGACTTTCTTTCACTCTTTTCTTTCTTCTTCACTAATTAATCCCATATAAAACATAACTGAAAAAGCACAAAACAAAATAAATATTATTTAGCAGCATTAAAATATTTTTATTTGTTCTCAGAAGGGGATTTGGCCAAAACATTTTTCATACTCTGATTTTTTTAAAGTTTTAATTTATTTTGCAAGTTGTTGCAATTTAGTTTTCAAGATAGACTGAAATTCACTAACAAGTCAAGCTAGTCAAGCTTTAAGAAGCTCCTTTGGAAGATGAAAGAGTTTGTACTGAAATTATTAATGAAAACAAAAGAATGAGTGATCTCTTTTCCAGAGTTTACAAGTGGTTTTTCAGGATGTTCTAGTGTTCTATTCCTTCTCTGTTAGTCCAGGCTGAAAAAGGTTTCAACTCTGCTTGTGGAAAGGCTTAGGCTGTATGTATACAAACAGTACTTCTGCGATAGTTAGCCAGCACTTCCCTTTCAGATACATTCACCTCTCTTTTCCCCTTGTCTGAGTTTCAGATCAATACAGCTGAGTGGTTTGTTTATGAAGGCACTTGTCAAATGGGCTCCAGGTAACACTATGGCATTAATGCCTTTTTAAAATTCTGTTGTGTTATATTTAGCTAATAAACTTGTTTAGCTCATAATCAATACAGAATGAAGGACTGTTTGTGTGCTTGCTAAGCATTATTAAAAGGGGATGCTCAGTTAGACAGAGGAATGAGTATTTGATGTTTGGACCTTCAAGAACAAATATGGGCCAAAACAACTTCAATATAAAATTTCTCTTTCTTTGTAATTTTAGACCCAAATTAAAACAATGGTAATTCTTTTAAAAATGGGACCTAAAGCATTCTTGTGAAGAACTCTCTTACTATTTCTCAAACCCATTACAGTGGAAGGAAGATTGCACAGACTTTGCAAAAAGAATCAGAAAATAAGGTTATAGGACAAAAAGATTATTAGGTCTCACAAAGCTTTTTTTATGGAAGAAAGAAAAGTCATGTTTTCAGTGGAGTAGCTGTATTCTCCTCAATTTATGGCCAGTTGTGTTCTCTGCCCCCAGTCCTTCAATAACTTTGTGGACAACATTTGAGTTTATGTGAAAGAGAATTAAGACCGAGGGAATTCTCTCATCATCATGGCTAGGATTTGCAAACGAATATTTGGAGGGAATTCTCTAAGAGAATAAGAATTCCTCTAAGCAGACATAGCAAACAGTAAAAAAAATACTACTGAATATAATATACTTTAGCAAGTATTAGTTATTAAATTGACAGGTCATTTAAGGTCTTCCAGGTTTATGCCAACATAACTGTACATACTCCCGAGAAGATAATACGTACCATTACTAGATGATTCCTTAACGCAAACACACATGCTGCTAACACTGGACTGTCGGAGGAGGACCAGACTGATGAGGAATTCACCAAGTGGCAGATATATTACAAACGTTGGGTGGACGAAGATGCCGAGGTCCGGGACCCCGGGGAGCGCATGCAGCGGCTGGATCGGGACCAAGGGGGCTTTCGGATGGACACTTCCCCAGCTTGAATACTATACACCCCAATATGTCTACCCTGGTTATTTTTCCCTTAGTAGTTCCTTATCCAAGTTCCCTCTTCCCACAAAACCCTCCGGGTCGCATCCCCCTGTCCTGGCCCGACCCAGCCATGGGGGCGGTTGCCGGCGGGGCCGCCCACGAGGCGCCGCTGGAGCCCGGGCGGGGCTGTCCTGGCCTCGGAGTGCTGGAAGCCCTACGGTGACTTTCCCCGCCCATCTCATTCTCCCATTGGTCCTTTTGCCGCTCCTCCCCTCCCTCCTTCCCTTCGTTTGCATGCACCCAATGAAGTGCGTTACTCCGCCCCGTCTCCGCCCCTCTTCCCCGCCTACATCCGGGGAATTCCCATGCTCTCCTTATAAGCGAGCGCGCGGCAATAAACTTGGCTTTTCCTCGTGGACTCCTGGCAAGTGTGGACTTGTTCAGCTCGGGGCGGTTGCCGGGCCGGGGGCGGAAGGAGCCGACCTCGCTTCTAGGGGGCCTGATCCTAGGGAGCCCTGCTTGCCGCTTTCCTAGCCTTGCTCCTGGAAGCAGAAACCTCTTCACCGTATCGGTGGGCTATTTTTAATCCGCTGATACTGGACCACATTAATTAAGCTACATTTTATTAATTACTTGCAGACTTTTAAAAAGGCAGTCAAATGTTGCAGATACCAGTTTATAATTTTTGCTGATGCTCTGATATAGAAAATCCTATTATACTACCATGATCTCCTCTATAAATTGGATGCTTAATTTAATTGGCACAGCAGTATTACAGATTCTGTACATGCTATCCTGAGCTTGTGTTTTTTAGAAAATTTGTATAGTCCAAAAAGAGTGTTCATGATAGAAAATCCTTCTGATCTGAGGAGGATTCTCTGTCAGAAAGAAAAAAGATGCCATGACATTACATTCAGTTTCAGCCCACTGTACGTAATCTCATCCAGTTTTGCCACTCTTTACCTCACTGCATTGAAAGAGAACCTGGAAGCATCCAAAATAAAAAGTTATGCTGCTAATACTACTAGAGAGCTATCAATGCCATACTTCCATGGTGTTCTTTGAAACGTGTACTCTTTCATGCCTAGGACAATTTACTATATTATGGTGTAAATGAGGAAGATCTCCTTTTTTTCCCCAACTATTTTCAATATACTCATGATAATTATTTCAAGTTCCTAACCTCTAATTTCTCAGTGCTTCAAGCTTCATGTTCCTTCCCCCCATAAATTCTTTCTTCACAAGTGTGCAGTATAAACTTTGCCATGTTTAATTTATGATGTGACATCAGAATGACAGAGGTTTGTCACTTCTTTATATTTGAAAGAGTCAGTGTACACCTGGGACACTAAAAATAGAAACTTAATAAGACTCAATAGTAACACATATTCCCAGCCTGAGCTCCTTGTTCTAAGATGGGTTTTTTGGCTTTTTATCCTTGAACAAAGGGAAGCATATATTGAGACTTTTTGAAATTATAAAAGAAATTCTATGTAGTAGCAGTTAATTCCTTTTACTTAGCTTGTATTTCTAAAACAAAGTGCTAGCAACAGTTAGAGGTGATAATCAGACAACAGAGTGACTTGATGATCATTGTGGGTCCCTTCCAACTCGGTAGATTCTGTGATTCTGTGAATTTTCCAGAATTGGACATTGTTTTTCAGATCTCTGTAAAGTATCACAGGGCCTCCATCCTCCTTCATGCTAAGGGAGAGAGGTGAGTTTTGCCACTCAGCAAGACCTCAATCCTAGAGCAAAGAAGTGCCTGAGCCCCCCCATCCTGAGAGGGAAGCATAGGAGCCCTGACTCAGAAGCAGCTCTGACCCAGGGTATGCAGTACCATCAGGGACTGCACCCAACCCCTGCCCCCCGTACAAGAGCCGCTCCCAGGGAGTGCAGGTGACGAGGAGTGTCGTGAGGCAGTTTGTGCTGGCAGGATGAGCAAGAAGGACTGCAACTCAAGCAGTCAGCTAGCTGGTGGTCATTGTGTTTGCTTAAAGAGCTCAGGTATGATGTCCACTCAGCAGGGACCCAAGTCCTCTCTCCTCACAAAAAGGATGTGGAAACCCAGACAGAGCTCCCACAACAACATACAGGTTTCAGGCTATAAAGAGGACTTAAGCCTTTCATTAGATTGTTGCAGAGCTAGCACTTTTGTCAGACATGGCCATCTGGATGATCTGCTCAGACTGGTAGCATGAGATGTTTAAGAAGTATTAGAGAATCAGAAAGGGAGATAAACTGGTGGAACCAAGCTCTGGGTCGCTGAAATAATAAAAGATAAGGAGCAGCCATCAGAAATGTATCAAGGGGGATTGAGCCTTTATCCTTCTGTCAATAAGGAGCAGGTACCTGTTGTGAAGAAGGGAGAAATTGGATAGTAGTCCATGCTCAGGGTGGCAAGTGAAATCCTTTTTCACTCACCTCACCTCGCTCCAGGTGCCTCTGCACAATAGCTATAAGGCTTTGTACATGGAAGGCCAGTCAAAAGATGAATTGGAGGAAGGTCCAGTTTCACCAGAGGTGTCACCACAATGAGAGACGTCAACTTCCTGCAACCACTTCCAAGAGGAAGAAAGGATGGGTTATAGTTGTAGGCAATTACCCTCTGTAGTGAACGGAGGGCCCAATATACTGACTGGGAACTATGTATGGGGAGGTCTGCTGCCCCTCTGAGGTGTGGGTTAAGGATGTCACCAGGAAACTTCCTAACCTAATGCAGCTTCCAGACTACTACTCACTACTAATCTTCCACGTGGAGGTCAAAGAGGTAGTGACACACCATCTGAGGGTGATCTAGAAGGACTTTAGGGCCTTGGGGTATTTGGTAAGGGAATATGGGGCAGAAGTTATATTCTCCTCTGTAGTTCCAGATGAAGGCAGAAACACTGGATGAAACAGGCGGGCTGAGTCTATCAATACGTGGCTCTGTGGTTGGGGTCACTGCCAAATTTGGGGGTTTTTTGGATAGTGGAATGGGATACACAGCACCAGACATCCTGACATCAGATGGGACTCACCTTTTTCAGTGAGGGAGGAGAGTCATTGCTTGGGAACTAGCAGGCTCATTGGCAGTCACTAGCAGAGCTTTAAACTAGATGGGATGGGAGAGGGGGGAGTATCGTCTAGCTCCTGGTAAGCTCTGGAATGGAATCCAAAGGTTAGAGCGACAAGGTACTAGTGAGAGTACTTTTGCTGGTGATGCTGAAGTGTGCTAGCCACACTGGAGCACACTTTCAGTCTTACGGAGATGAGACAGGGACTTGTCTGGTAAGAGAAGCCAACAGGGGAACAGCAGAGAATTATCTCAAACAAATTAAGAGGTATTCCTCTAGCAAGGTGACACAGCCAACAGCCCAGCTGAGATGCCTTTCCACCAATGTTTGCTTTTTAATTATACTTACTGTCTCTCCAAGTAAAATTCTGGAGCTATTTTTGTTCGATGCTATTGAATATTTATAGAAAACAGCAGGTCTAATTCTACTGAGACTTTTCATGACATTGTGTTCCTCACTTTATCTGTAGCATTCCCTATGAACCTAAAACAATAGCAGCAGACACTGAGTTCCATCTTAGTGGTTCTTGAGCACTGGATGGGTTGCATCAACAGAATTGTGGCCAGCAGGTCTCCCTGTCTACTCCACTCTGGTGAGACCCTATCTGGAGTACTGCTTCCAGCTCTGAGATTCCTAGCACTGAAAGGACATTAACGTATTTAAGCGAGTGTAGAGGAGGGCCACCAAGATGATTACAGGGATGGAGCACCTCTCCTTTGAAATTGTTAGGAGAATTGTGATTGTTCAGCCTGGAGAAAAAAGAACTTCAAGAAGAAGAGCTAATTGCAGTCTTCCAAAACATTAAGAGGGCCTGCAAGAAAGAAAGAGACTATTTGCAAGGACATGTAGCGACAGGACAAGGAGAAATGGTTTTAAACTGAGAGTAGTTAGACTAGATATTAGGAAGAAATTCTTTACTTTGAGGACAGTGAGGCACTTGAACAAGTTGTCCAAAGAAGCTACAGATGCCCTGTTCCTGGAAGTGTCCAGAGAAGTTGTGGATGTCCCATTCCTGGCAGTGTTCAAGGGTAAGTTGGATAAGACTTTGAATAACCTGGTCTAGTGGAAGGTGTCTCTGAGCATGGCAGGGGTGTTGGAACTAGGTGATCTTTAAGGTCCCTTCCAATCCAAACCATTCTATGATTCTATATTATTATTATTATTATAGTTTTAATAATATGTAACATACAGGAGTCCTAGCTATCACCACCTACTTCAAAACAAGAGAAGGAACTCCATTCTTCTTTGCAGAATTACTATTTAGCTTTTTCCTGATTTGTTGTGGATCAATGTGACTACTGCCTACAAATTCTGGGTTAAAAAACCCCAAAAATGAAATAAAACTGAACAAAAAAACAACAAACCAAACAAAACCAAAACAAAACCCAACAACAACAATTTAAAACAAACACCACAAACCCTATGTTCTTTAACATATTATAAATGCTAGCAAATAAATTCTAATTTTAAAGGAGTCACTAGCTTTGCAGACTTTTCATAGAAGAAAAATTCTGTGTATCACAGAGAACTGTAAACTTTTAATGGCAATGATTGCCATATCAGGGAATAGAGAAAAATGATGAATGAGAAAAATTTGTGTATTGCAGTAATTTTTCATATGTAAACACTTGTTATTTCTGCATTGGTCCTGGTACTTATCAGTTTTCAGTAAAATTTGATTGTTGTTTATAAAGAAATAATGTCCTCCTAAGAAAACTTTTGAGAGGAACTCAAGCTTGTAAGTCATCATTATTGTTGCAAAATGATGCTACCTTACTTCCATGCAGAAGGTCACACCTGACCATTTTCCTTACAGATATATGAGCTGCCTGCTAGAAATATTACTGCTGTTAAGAAAAAGACATTGCATTCATGCTAACAGCCTGCCCTCCAGGCCACTGTCACCAGATCAAACACCAGTACCATTTCAAAAAAAGAGTTTACTCTTAGTCTGTCATCTAATTATACACTTATTAGTAAGCTTGTTACAAGTATATTGGCATTTTCAGTTCATATTGCCCAATTATTCAAATCATTCATGATAATGGCTCACTGAAAACTGATACCCACAAACTTCTAATATTGACTCCTTTCTTCGATTTTACCTTTCTAGTACTACAGGGAGTACTACTAAGAACTGCAACAAATCAAAGTCCTGTATTCTCCTGCTAAGTAGGATTCAGATGGCCTCTTCCTTCTATTTGCCAGGAGCAATATGGTGTCTATGTCAACGATATCTTTCTTCTCACTCTTGAAGTCACTGTCACTCAGAATCATTATTTCATAGTTTCCAACACAGTTAATATAATTGCTTTGACTTCATTACTTGATAATGCCATGTTGCATCTGAATTTTCTACATGCTCCCAAGGTTGCATTTCTTAAATGACATAACACTGATCATTTTTTAATTGCTTATATCCCTGGAGCCTTTAACACCACTCCATCCTTACTGGACATCCTTACAAGAGGGGAGGGGAGGGGAGGGAAGGGGAGGGGAGGAGAAAAAGGAAAGAAAGGAGAAAGGGACAGAGGAAGGAAAGGAGGAAGGGAAGGAGAAAAGAAGGAAAGGAGAAACGAAGGAATAGTGAAAAAAGAAGGAAAGGAGAAAAGAAGGAAAGAAGGAGAAAGAAAGAAAGAAAGGAAAGAAAGAAAGAAAGAAAGAAAGAAAGAAAGAAAGAAAGAAAGAAAGAAAGAAAGAAAGAAAGAAAGAAAGAAAGAAAGAAAGAAAGAAAGAAAGAAAGAAAGAAAGAAAGAAAGAAAGAAAAGAAAGAAAACTGAGAACTCACTGTTTATATACTAACAAAACAATAAGCGCTCTCTAGTAAGTGCCAATGCATCTTTAAAAATATACATTCTGAATTACACTGAAAATCAAAATGATTTTTCCATTACATTCAAAAGACCTTGCTGTTTTTAACACTATTCATGATATTTGAAGAAAATGACTCATCAAGCACTAAGTATTTTTTTAATATGGTTATGCAGTAAAGGGATTCCTTTCAGGTCTACTAAGCATGGGGTTTACTGTCAATAGACCAGTGGGGTATTGTCTATTGTCCGGGTTTCCATGTGAATTGTTCCTTTCTTGCATCCTCTGTCATTAATATTGTTGCTGTTAATGTTAGTTTTCTTATCTTATTGCTGTTTCCAGCAAATTGTTCTTATGTTAACTGGTGATCTTTACCTTTTGTGCCTTCAGTTCTCTTCTCCATCCCATCACGGCCAGGAAGGGGAGGGGAAAGCAGCCAAGTGAGGAAGCAGCATTGGTTTGGAGAGTCTCAGTGGGATCATTAAACTGGGGAGTACCATTCCTAAACCCAACAGCCCTTAAAGGCACTTTACTGTAAAATTTTAAAAAGCAATAGAACTAAGCAGACCAGAAAAAAAGTGAGATGGTACATAATTAAACAGTATATTTAAGAAATATGGGTCCATTCAATTTTACTTACTATCTCACCTAAATTCTTCACTTTTTAATGTAGGTCATTATTAGTATAATTACACAAGTAAAAGAATTAATGAGAAAATGTGTTTACAGTGAGTTTAAGTTACAGACTTCAAGAGATAAAGGGCAATTTAGTTACAAGGTTCACTGTCAGAGGTCACTGTAGAAGAAGAAAGGTGAGAAGAGGTGAAAAGATGCAAATACTACACAGACAAATCAGATCTGTACCACAAAGCAGAATACAAATTAGTAATCAATTTTGAGAGTCTGAAGGTAATAGTATTTAACAGAAATTCAAGGTGGTAAAATAGTGTAAAATGATGCATCAGCAGTAGGGTGGAGTTCCCAGGAAAAAAAATATTCTCTGTCTAACATCACCAGGAGCCTGCAACTTAGTCCTTTTTGCGGATGCAAAGAGAGCACGCAGAACACATAGGGGACTGGACTATCTCAGAGGGGTATGGAAAACTGGGAGAAGAATATGTATGACAATCTGGAAGGCATGTGAGAATTCAGGCCATTAAAGATACCAGCTTTATGTAAAAACATTTGTTTGCCTGCTTTACATCTTTTCTCATAATTCCTTTTTATGTGTGTGTGTGTGTCAGAGTGTACATTGTGTAAGACTAGTGCTTGCTACATCACTGAGCAAAGTGATCTGATAGGAATGGGAGAGGCTTCTATGTCATGACAGGACACATTCTAAAAACTGTTCTGTTCTTAAAAAATATGTAATTTCCCACTGTATGTACTGCATATATATATATATACATATATATATATATATACATAGTAGCATGATATACAGTAAGATATTTTACGAATAAGGAGAGACAGAAATACTTAAAATACCTTAATTGCTCTACTGCTCACGTGTTTGAACACCTCTCATACAAAAGAAATCATTTACACAGCCATTGCGGTGGGAAGCCGTATCAAAATGTACCAAAATCTAAACACAAACTTACAGAAAGCATTTTTTTCTGTAGGAAATTATTTTTAGAGATTGCAGGAATGCCAGGCAAGTCTTAACAAGTATTAAATCACAGAAGAAAAAAGTTGATGACAGATATAAAATAAATTGTTGTGTATCTGCTTTTACTATATAGGGTGTATTTTACGTATTTGGAGACTTGCATGGGTCGTGGGGTGTTTTTAGTTTCTTTGTGATCTTCAAACTGGTTTTACACAGCTCTTAACGATGCATCTCTTTGATGACCAGTAATGTCCATTGAAGAGGTCCTGGGGTCTCCAATATTAACTGGTGCCTGTACATTTGAAGTTCCTGCAATCACCTCATGACTGTACTTACAATATTGTGCTGTTGTCTAGGGTCATAGATGGTTCTCTTTACACAGAGGAAATACTTGCTATTAATGTCTCTTCATTACAAGATATGTAACAAGGCATTACACCATAAAGCTATACCAAAGTAAGCAAAGGCTAAAACGAAAACTGTAATAATCACTTGTCATTAAACCATTGCTATTACAAGTTAAAGCACAGCTCCAAGCTAGGCAAAACCTGTCCAGGTGCGCTTGAAGCCTGTGTTGTTAGCTTAACACAAATCCTGTAAGTCTGTTACAACGGTACCTCAATATTCTCTGGGTTACAAGGCTATGTTTGTGCACTTGTCAAAATAGCAAAGGTCACTAACACTGAAGGAGATAACAGGAACAAGGAGAGAAACACCAGCAGCTTGCTCCCCTCAGGAACTGGCTCTCAGTACAGAAAGTCTCACCTAATGTTATATTGCATTACACTCAGAAATGTGACTGCAGCTGAATGTGAAGAAATTTTTTCAGGAAAAAAAAGGGGGATAGGGGAAATTCTTATTAAGTTGCTTCTCAGGCCAGGAAAACCTATAAACCAAGAGAAAATATTTTTTAAAATAAATTCGCTGGCACACAGACACAACTATAACAGATGAATGATGGATAATAGTGTTGCTACTTCCTATATATGCCTGAAATCAATTTGACGAGCTTTAAGGTATCATCACAGAAAACCTACCAAACTGTCTTTTCAGTTTAAGAATTATTCAAGTGAAAAGTGGGTCAAAAGTTTACATTAAAAGTGAATGAAGCCTTATAAACATGCATTGGAAAGATTTAGACAGAAACTGTTTAATTCTTCCAAGTGGGTTGAGTTTAATGAACTATGAGATAATTAGTCTAATGGCAAAAAAGTTTCATAATTTTATAAAAGATGATTTACCTTTGAGAGTTTTCTTTCATCACCTAAAGAGTATTAATCATTCATATATTTGGTGCTCAAGACGTTTATTATTTTGTCTGACAGTTTCAAAACTGGCCCTTCTGTTTATGGAAAAAAGATTTCCCACATATACACAGTTATTTCTTCCATTCTGAAAACACATTCACATTCTGTGAATCTTTAATACTAATATTAGTCAAACACAACTCCTTTTAGATCCTTCTAGAATCTTAGACATCTTTGCAAAGAGCTGTTAACTTTGATATGTAAGTTTACTTTCACTCCAACTAGTTTTAACATGATTGGTAGTACTCATTATGACAATACAGCTCAAAAGTAAAAGTGTACTCTCCAAACCTTGTCAGTCATATTTTGCAGAGAAGTATCTGGGTGCCAGTAACTTCTGCGACATACATCTTCTGAGTTCTTGTGTCAGAGCTATGGACAATGCTTTAGTTCTCTAGATACCCATAAATGCTGTTTAGTATGTGTAATCATGAAACAAGGTCATGATAAGAAATGGAACTTAGGGGCTTTTCCATCTTTGAACTGTGCAGTTCATTTCTTTTCTAGCTTTTGTTGCTTTCTTAATTCTGGTTTTATTTTCTGCTTTCTTATCCCTTCTGTACCCTTATTGTCATTCAACCTGTATTTAAAAATGTTTCATTTGTTAAGACAGTGGGAGTTTATTTATCATTCATTCAAATGACTTTATGACATTATCTTATTCTCATAGTCTAGAACATACAATTCCATCATTATCCTCACTTGTATAATACTGATCTTTTTCAAAGTTACTTCAAATGTATGTGCAATAATTTTTCTCCTGTACTATGGACTTGGTTATTCATATAATAACCATACCTTCAAAGACCTTCAGTGTGATTGCATTTGTTGTGAATTATTTATAAACCCAAAGTTAAGCAAGAGTTGCAATGTAATACCTATGAATGTTATCTCTGCATACACAGGACTGAAGCAATACACAAAAGCAAAAGAATAAAGGCCTTTCATACTAAATTACATGGAATTAACAATGCAATTTGTTACTTACATTGCATTAACGGTGTTGCCTAGTCAGAGCTGCCAACAGTTTAAATCATACAATTGTGACTTTTTGATCACTTATTTTCCCCAAAACTCTAATTTTCATTTGATGACAGGATGGTAGTGATGGTTAAATGGAGCGTAGACTAAAGTTAGAGAAAAAATCATCGATCAGAACTAAAAAAACCACAAACATAATCCAGGATCAGTTTTTAAATAGCAGTTGAAAAAAAAAAGCCCAGTATAAAGGTTGAACTATGTACAGCTCTAGCTCTGGCAAAAAATTCATTCTCTTGAGTATAAATGAAGCTTGATCTGACTTTAGCCAAACAGGATGCCTTTAATTTTAGTGCTGCTCTTTACTAAAACAGTGTTTATTATTGTTTCATGATTTCAGTGCAGATTTATATCAGCAGGAACTCAAAGGCATTCTTAACTCTAAAATCTGCTATAGTAATCACAGATGATGAAGTATATTATGAGAATTTATAGAATCATTCTATGATTCTCAACATTAAATGCAAAACAAGTATAAAATTTAAATTAAATAATAGCTAGTGGGTTTATATTGTCTCTTTGGATTTTGATAAAATACGCTAACAACTACAAAGGCCTGTGGTGTGTCTATACTCATAAGGAGATGAGCAGGAATTGCATTGCCTGAAGGGCAATATCACAAGTTATACTGCTGTTTGCAAAGGGTAATAGTTCCTAAGTCCTAGGAGAGTATGATGAATTAGTGAGTTTTCTGCTCCTTTATGAAGGGTATAGTCAAGTCTTTTTATTTTAAAATCAATCCTCCTCAATACCCTTACTTCTACTTTCTAAATCACTACTTTTGAAGTTACCGTGGCCAGCCAGTCAAGGGAGCTAGTTTCCTTCCTTTACTCCACCCAGAGAAGTGTGTCCACTTCTGGGACCCCCAGTATAACAAGGACATGGTCTTCTTGGAATGAATCCAAAGGAGGGTCACAAAGATGCTCAGAGGACTGAGTTTCTGTGGAGACATGCTGAAAGAGTTGGAGTTTTTCACTCTGAGGCAGAGGCTGTGGGATGACCTTACAGCAGATTTCCGGTACCTAAAGGGGGCCTACAACAAACTGAGAGAGGGACTTCTTACAGGGTCATGGAGAGATGGGACAAGAGGTAATGGGTTTAAACTGAAAGAGTCTCAGTTTAAATTAGATATTAGGCAGAAATTTTTTACTGTGAGAGTTGTGAGGCACTGGAAGAGGTTGCCTAGAGAAGCTGCAGACGCCTCAACCCTGGCAGTGTTCAAGGGCAAGTTGGATGGAGCTTTGAACAACCTCGTCTAGTGGAAGGTGTCCTTGCCCAGGGCAGAGGGATTGGAACCAGAGGATGTTTAAGATCTCTTCCAACTTAAGCCATTTTAAGATTCTCTATTCTTTTCTAAAATATATGTATTCTATATGTCTTGCAGCAAGGCTACCTCGCCTTTTTTTCTTCAGCAGTTAGGTTCTACTTTTTCTCCTCTACCTTGGATTCAGTTACAGCTTTTCCCTATATGGGTGGATGGAACTCCAGGTACTTTACAAAAATCTAGACTGCTTTGCAGGTATATACACGTGCATAGACTTATTTGAATATACATACATACATACATACATATTTGTATATAAGATGGGTTACACTACGAAGCAGCAAGGAATCATCCTGAGGTTATATTAACAAAATGAAGGAAAACAGGGTGCTTAAAATCTAACAGAAGTGAAAATAAAGCTCTTCCATAAAAAATGTGTCCATTGGAATGAATTCTATTTCCAGTTGTGCATGTTTCATTCCTTTAGTGATAAGAAAATGGCTATAATTCGATATACTAGATTCACCAAATCTGGATCAAAGTTTTGACAAAGAAGAAATCCAGTGTGGTGCTTCATGTACTGAGAACAGTTAGTCCCACAAACACAGAGGATTGTCCTTTGGCAAAACACTAATGTGTATGTCATAGGTATTTTCTGAGCAGAAGTAACAGAATTGGTTCACAAAGGAGTAAGCACATGTCAAGTTCATTATGTAAACTATAGCTTTCATATAGTCTACCAATACATGAAAATAAATGCTGGGGGGGGGGGGGGGCGGGTTGGTTGGTTGGGGGGAGGGGGTTTGTCTTTTTATTTGGGGGGAGGGAAGGGGCAGCAGGCAGGAGGGTGTTTGTTTTGTTTTTATTTGGTTGGTTTTGGATTTGTTTTTTTTAATGGTGTGGTTAAAAGACCTTACTAGTCAGAACTTGCATTTAATATGTAAGTTAGCTAAAAATTAGCTAACTTTAGCTAATTCATTAGCTAAAAATTTGGTATCCACAGTACATGGGAAAACAGAATGAATGATGAGTTCTAAAGTGGTTTATGTTCTGAAAAATGGATTCTTTTTTCTGGTGTTCAGGGACATAACTCATTTTTGTATGAAGTATTTGATTAAAGATCCTGCTTTTTGCCAGATTCTTTTCATAATGGTACATTTTACATGTGAAATTAATAACATGAGTTGTCATGGATAAGCAAGTGCCATCACATCAACTCAATAAACCAAGCTAGTAAAATTCCTGGTAGATGAAAACAAACAGTGAGTGAAAGGGAGAATAATTGTAAGAGTTTAAAACAAATTATGTAAATGCCTTTGGAAAGCAGTATAGCTCATATTTAGCAACCTGAAAAAACATTTGATCAAGCATACAAACATAAGATGTAGGGTCTGTTATTACATGTTCAAAACTAATTTCACAATCAGGTAGAAATTTCAGCATTCTGCTTATGTGTTCCTGGTGCATCTCCTTTTTTTTTATGTTATCTCAGTAAATGTAGAACAGACTAAAACCCAGACATACATCCTGTGCATGCTCTTGCACTGCAATACTGCTTGAGTAAGTAAGACTGATTTAGACTAACGGAACAAAGAGTTTGAAGCAAGGGACGATGATTATTGCATATGTACATAGTATAACTTAGGAAAGTTTTTGAAGTATTTATACAAATATTTATAATGAAGATAAGACATTTTTGTTGCTTCAGGTTACCATATAACTCAAAGTCATCATTCTCTTCTGCAGGACATAAGCACAGAATCACAGAATCAAGGCTGGAAGACACCTTCAACATTATCTAGTCCAACCATCAACACAACACCACCATAATCATCCCTAAACCCCAAGTGCCACATTCAGACACCTCTTGAATTCTTCCAGAGACTCCACCACCTCCTCGGACAATTTATTCCAATGCCTAACCTCTCTTTCAACGATCGTATTTTTTTCTAATATCTAATCTGAACCTTCCCTGGTGAAATTTAAGGCCATTTCCTCTCACCCTTTTACTCGAGACATAGCAGACAAAAATGGCCCTCACTTTACTACTACCTTCTTTAAGGCAGTTGTAGAGAGGAATAATGTCTCCTCTGAGCCTCCTCCTCTCCAGACTAAACAGTCCCAGCTGCCTCAGCCACTCATACGACGTAAAAGAAAAATGAGGTATTTTGAGAAGTGGAGGACATGAAGAGGGCACAGTGATGAAGTTGTAGAAGGGACGGTGGGGAGCTGAGGGTATCCAACTTTCTTACGAGAGAAAACAGAGGGGCAGACACTGATTTCTTCTCTCTGGTGAGCAGTGACAGACCTGAAGGAATGTCATGAAACTATGTCAGGGCAAGTTTAGGTTGGTTCTTGGGAAAAGGTTTTTCACCCAGAGGGTTGTTGGGCATTGGAACAGGATTCCCCAAGGAAATGGTCATGGCCCCAAGTTTGTCAGAAATCAAGAACTGTTTAGATAACACCCTCAAGTACATGGTGGGATTGTTGGGGCTGTCCTGTGCAGAGCCAGGAGTTGGACATGATCCTTGTGGGTTCATTCCACTGCAGGATATTTTATGACTCTATGATACTCTCAAGACCCTTCATCAGCTCAATATGCTCTTAGATGTGTTTTGGCCTGGTAGATTACTGTTTTCAGTACTTTGTATTGTGAAAATAAGTAATTTCATATTGACAGAAGGCTTTTTTCGTATCAGAGGTGATTGTTAGCGTAAACTTGGTACATGATTTACATGCTCTCATTAATGTGGTTCTGTTGTAAACCCCTCAATAATATAAGTTCCAGTCCATTTGAAATGAATGTTAAGAACAAAAAGTAAAAACTACAATAAATAAAAAATATCAAATGCAATCTTAAATCAATTTCCTTTAATCTTAGTTCACTGAGATTGGACTTTCTTGGGAAAGATTTTTTTTCCTATGACAGATGTGCATTAAATTGTGAATATTAGCGAAATCTGGATCCTTGGTCAGCATGCTATTTGACATAGAGAATATATCATACTGGACTCTGTGACTGGGACATATTAGTTATCAGCCTGTACATTTTGGAAAGGAAGCTTGTTTTTACAATGGTTATCCAGGTGGAATTGGAATTAAATTCAAGTTGAAAATGCTCTAAGACACTTCATTTGATTTTGCCCTTCATCAACTTTTGAATCCTGCTTAGAAAACAGCAACAAATTGGAGAATTATATAAGTGCTGAAACATCAATTTTCAAATAGTAAGTTCTCAAATTTACAGTTGCAACAAAGAGCTTCTAAGTAGCATATGTATGGAATGGATTTAAATGAATTGTTTGCAAAATAATTTTGAATAGGGAACACTTTTGGGAATATCAAACATTTCATGACAATTGATATAGCAAAGAAACACATTCTAGAAAACTGAATTGCTTCTGATCTGGTATTTTGAGACATGAAAAATTTATGTTTGGTATCCTTGTGGGCAAAATATCTTTTAAATAAGAATTTCTAGTGTTCCAAAATATAGAAGAATATGCTTATTTAGTGTACAGAACTGTTATTACCCAGGGCTTGTCTTAAAGTAGTATTTGCTAGCTTTTCTATGGCAGTGCTTCTGCACGTGCATTGTTTACATTAACTACATTTATATTTCATTTCTATTTCACTTGCACTTTTTGACATGTTGAAAATTTTTACTGTTATCTTAGAGTTTCATTAGGAAGTATCTGCAGGCTACAGAGTGATAGTCATATATAAGAGGAGCCCTATCATTCTGACCTTATCAGGCTGCTGTGGACAATTTTTCTTCTACCACTAGTACTTGATTCTTTTGATCTGATCTCTTTTATATTAAAATTTAGCATATCTACTGAAAAAGCAAAGCTGTCTTGAAATAAGAAATGTTAAACCAAATAAAAATTTCCTTTTATTGTGTACTGTGTACTTAAGGGTTAGCAAGATAATATCCTGAGCTGCCTGGTGGGTGCTCTTAAAGATTTTTAAGTTACTGGTATGATTTTTTGCTGTGGTAACCAACTGTAATATATGCACTACAAATGAGTTCTTTTCACAGAGTTGTATGGTGGTGGCTAAATAGAATGAAATGCATAAAACACTGCACGGCTTCTTGGATGGAAGGAAAACCATGTGGGAATGACAGCTGAGGTGTACAGTTGCAAGAGCATATTCTCAAATTAGTGGTTTTGTTTTAATTGAATAGTTGAAATAAGCATGCAAGGATTGGTGTTTTAGTTTTGTGGGGGTTTGGGGGATTTTTTAGAAGAAATTTAACACATGTAAACCCATGTAATTCTATTTAAAGTGAAAGGAGTAATAGATGAGTTTCTCTGTGCTCATAAGTAATGTTTTTTCCCATTAAATTCACCACAATCAAAATATTTTTAAGTTCTGTTTGTCAGTGTGGGGTTTTTTTTCAAAGTCATATTTCAGCAAACAGTACATGCGTTGGAACCAGCATGGATTCTAACCATTCTGGTACCAGTCTTGACAACAGGTGCCCATGTCAAGGACATAGTCTTTTCTGGTGCAATTGAATAAGAAGCACGAATGCATCTAAAACGCTTTCTGCATGGCATTTCCTTTATGCAGCATACCTTTTTACCCCCTCCTCTATGGTCACTAGAAGCAATTGCCACTGTTACTGCATAAACTAGGAGCAGAAAAAGGAAGAAAAATGTCATGTTGCTATTGCTTGCTATAGTTTTAATGTATAACTTTAGCCAAAATCTAAAATAACGGACTTGTACAATTGAGTCCTTTCTATGGCTGAGGAACATTTTGTGCACATGAGAAGCTTAAAAATTGATTTTATTGCCAGTGTAATTTCACTACTTCAGAAAGATCATATTAGTATAAAAGACTGGTATAAAACATTTCTTCCAAAAAATAGTTTTAACTTTGAACTAGTTTTGGTAACATCATAAAGATTGTTTTGATTGGTTTGTCATGACCTGTTCAAAATATTGTATAAAATATACACGATCTAGACATTTAAATTTCTATCAAGATCAATCTAATTAAATTAAACTTCTGAAATATATAAACGAAACTATACAAAAGTTTTAAAAATCAGCTTCAGTATTTTGATGACTTAGGATATGCTTTCCTAGGAGAATACTAAAATTGAACTTCTTTAGTATGGCAAAATCAAGAGTGAACATAATCTCAGAATAGTGTGGATTCCATTCTTCGTTTTCATAGCGAATGAATCTTATTTAATTATGTAGTGCATCACTAGTACTCAGTGAAATGAAAATATTTTAATATCTAAATTTACCATTTTTCTTTGTGGGAATCTGATTTTCTTTGTAGTTTTCATGTACTAGGTAGGAGTTCTCTACAATCAGCAGGGAAACTTAAGTAGGAAATCCCAAAAAGTGATTTCAGAAATGTAATATTCTAGTAAGTCTTTCCTCGAGGTGGAACTGTTATGTTTATATCTATCACAGTGAGTACAACAGTGTTTTGATGAAAAATTTAAAAAGAACTTAAACTTACTTTATGCATCACTACATAAACTTGGAAATGTATGTAGGGCAGTATCAATTAAAAAGAACCCCCTGAACATAAAACAAACCAGGCTGATGTAGAACAAAATTAATGAAATGATGCATTTACAAGATTCTTTTTGTTTCTCTTATACTGAAAAGAAAAAAATAGTTGACTTTTTTTTGTACTTTTTATGAGCTTTTAACTTTTTCTTGGTTTTGCCATGCTGCCTGTATGAAACCTGTGGTTCTTTTTTTTTTTTCACTAACTGTATCTAAGACTTTCTTCTTGAGGTATTCTAAAAGTCGTGTTTCTGTTCCATAACCAACCTGTAATTAGCCCAAAAGTACTTCAGTAATCCTTCACTTTAATTCAGTTCAGGAGAGCTCTTGTGAGTTAGAGCAGTCCTTAACCTGTTGTATAAAACTGATTTTCTAAATTTCTTACTAAACAAATAATATTTACTTGTACAAAATTGAAACATAGAGAAATATCTTGGTTTGATAAAAGGTGTTTTCCAATTCAATAAATACTTTTAAAAATTGTTTACATGAAGAAGTTTTTAGTAAGGGATTTCAGGAAAAGGAAACTTTGTGCTGTGTTGCTGATATAATGTGTATAATGTGGAGGAGCAAGTACTGGGAGAACATGTGAATGCAAATTATTTTGTCAAGTAGTTCACATTGGACAGCTGGCCCATACTGTATAACTACATTCAAAAAGGAAGGATTGCTGGTAAAGTTCATTAAAAAAATGGACAAACTCCTCAAAACTGTCACTCATTCATTTTGGTGTTCAAGTGGTGATGTCAGGCCAGACAGACCGAAGTCAATTTTTAAATACAAGTTATCAACTTTTTAAATAACTAATGCCCATATTAGTAAGGAATAAGCTGTGGTTTTTGTTTACCTAACTGATCTCCCAAATATATGTAGCTGTTCTGTAATTTATTTTTCTGAGTAAAACTTTCATTATCTTCATTATTACCTCAGAATACCATCCATGAACAAAGTTAACATTCTGGATTAATTATCTTACAGGAAGACAGTGTTTCAGTCATGTATTACAAAAGGCAGAAAACAATTGTACAACAACACGTAGTAAGTCACAAGAAATATCATGTTTACCTTAGTATATCATGCATTATCTTAATTTGATCTGTTTCTCTTAAAACTCCTAGGGCTATGTTGTATCAAAAAATGATGAATGAAAGTACCTTACAGCAATAACTTCATTCGTCTCTAGGATGGTATTAACTTAAAAATCAACCAACATCCCCCCACCACCTGTCCTTTATTCACAAATGATTTTTCAATTTATGGCTTTGAAATAAAATATTCAGGCATTTCCTCAGCCAACTTTCTCAGTGCCAGAACTTTAGTCTTTATTTGAACACTTATTCTGTAATTTTTTCCATATTTCATACACTACATTATATCTTTTCCTCTTTCAACAGCTTTTTTTATGAGTGCCAATTTTTAATTTAGCTTAGAATAATTCAGCTGCAGTACTGAAGATTTAAGTTCAAGACTTAACATTAGGCTAACTGTACATTAGTATTTCTAATAATATTTCTGTCATTTGAAAATATATCAGGTCACCATTATCTACTGCCACACAGGTGTAAATTTTACATATTTTATATAAAGTTCAGGAAAAATTAAGTCAGGTGAAGGTCATTCTGCTGTGTTGAACTGTAATATTGCACTTGATGTGCTGTGCAAACTGCAAACAAATGAGATTTTTTGTAATAATAAAACCTTTTTAAAAGAGATTAAAATTTAAGACACTTAAGTGCCCTAACTTAAAATTATATACTTATTTTTCATATCTTGTATCTGTGTAGTTATTTCCAAAAACAATCAGAACACAGCGGAACTACAGAAATTACAGCAGAAATTGTGTGTACTTAATGCATTTGTGCTGTGTCATTAGTTTACTCTCCGATAATACATCGTCATCTCTTACCCCACTACCTTCCCTATATGCATTATAAATCTTATCACCTCTCTGTGCTTTGTGCCAGTTTCTTCTCCAATCGTTCAATACTCTGGTTAGCTTCTAACCTAGTGAAGCTGAAGAGGAACATTCCTTAGGGATTGTATGCATTGCTGAGCTTCTCTGGGCAATGGTTCCCTTCTGATGTATTTCTACAGTCATGTGCAGCAGGGCTGTAAGGGGAGGAAGCAATAATGCAGGCAGCTGGAGAGTAACTGGTGCTGTGGAAACTAACTGCTGCTCCCATCCCTGAAATTAGAGACTACACTTCCCATAGATTACATTTCAAAATGCCTGTGTTCGCAAAACCTAGCTGCTAGATTTAAGCCTTTTAGAAAATCTCATTCCTGTAGAAAAGTGCAAAATTAATTTTTCATTCAGTTAATGGAACTATTTTGTCAGACTCATTCTTTTTGAACATTGTTTATTACTATCTGCTTCCACTGATTCAACCTGATCAACACTTAGAGAATAGAAATGCATCCTTATTATCAGGAGACATAGGACATTCATACGGTGTAAGTTGTAATTCTGGATTGTGTGCTTAATGCTAGACAGCCTCAGGTGCAGTATTGCCTACTTTTGTGTACTTTTTATGATATTTGAAGATAAACAAAAGTTAATACTCAGGTAGCCACAGATATTTTCCCATGTAATTGTTTTGGGGGTATTTTTTGTCAGTTTTGTAAGGTGATTTAATACTTATGCATAGAATAACTGCACAGAATGGAAAAGAACAATTCAAGAGCAATGAGATTATGACTACAAATGTGGCTCTTAGAATAGACTACTCTTGTTATCAAATTTGAATGAAATGTTGAGACCATCATGGTTTGCATCATCTACCTGCATAGCATCCCTCAAGCCAAACCTCGTTATTAGGAAACTCAAACTGCTGATTATGTCAGGGGCAATGTTCTTTGACAATGCTGTGAGTCTGGAAGAGTAACACTATGGTCACTCCAATGGCAATGCAAGTCAATCACTCTGAAAATGTCCTTTCAGAAAGAAGTATTCAAATCAACCAAGCCAGCTGATGTCTGGGTCTATTGACTGTTGTTATTTTTTTAAATAATGTGTTAATTTCTTATTTGTTTTTCTACTAATGATCAATTTAAGCTGAAAGGTGAAGCTTTCCTGTTGTGAAGTTGGGATGCCTTAACTCTGGCCTTCAACTGAGAACACACCAGCTCTCACTTACTCTGGCAGTTTTGGAAATAGAATTGGAAGGAACAAGATAAATACTGTTTAATAAGTGAAGGTAACAAATGAATAGGAAGAGGAAAAGGTGATGCAAAAGCAATTGCTCACCACATCTGACCTGCTGCAAAGAGATAATACTATATTAATCAATATAGCATATTTCAGGAATTGCTTTTCTGAAATAAAATGTCAGCACCAACTTTCTAATTGCATTTTAAGCTATTTATACAAACCTTCTGCCATAAAATCATAGACATTCAATTCCCAACTCCAGTGAACTGCAAGGTGTTTGTGATGGTCTTGTTGCTTCTGACATGTACTGAGACCAATCACTTCTAAATACCTGGTCTATGAAACAGTATAGACTCCCATGCTGCCTTTGTATTGTCCCTTAAATTTATTGCTGCTTAGTGAATTTAATATTTAAGATATCAGTAAATTCCTTTCAGTGTATTAGGCCAATTTTTCACTCCAGCTTCAGGGTAAACTGAAAGAAAATGGTTTTCAATATGGTTTTCAATATGATTTTCAAGTCTTTCAATTTATGAAAAAGTTACAGTAGGTGACCTCAATATTTTCTCAGTTCATGAATCAGAAGACTTATTTTTACATATTATTTTTTTTTCTTAAAATAGAAGATCTTGCAACCTAAACAAATGAATTCCTCAGTACCTGAATAATATTTACTGAATTGTTCGGGCTGCTCTGGCTATCATCCTTTTATTTTAACGTGTCATAACTGTTAGGAAATAGATATACAATAGAGGTGAGATGCTTTTCTACTTGTCTACTTTGTCTTCCATAGCCTTTCAATCAGTGTCAGGCAACACTGTGATGATTACATGGGGCTGTAAAAGAGTGTGAAACCACATTGAATCAAACTAGTAGAAGAATTAATAGGGTGAGAATAATTACCTTTATACACTAGCTATATTTTGAGAATCATATTAACACTGATTTGTACTATCACACTAAATCTTTATAGTGAAGAATTGCATTACGCAGGAAAATTTCCTGATAGAATAGGACACTGTACTGCCTCTTAAACCTTCCGAATACAAGAGATTTAAGGAGATAACTTCATGAAGTCATTCCAGTAGCTCAAAATTTTAAGGATGTTAGATTGTCTGCTTGGGGTTGAGAGCATTATAAAAGATATTTCAAAAGCTACTTTACTAGGCAGTTCAAGTCTCTCTTATATTTATTTAGATTCCTACTCAATAATTTGAAGAGAACCAATTTAACCAGGTGGAAGCCAGCCATTTGATAACAACTCAACAGTCATAGCAAAGGTCTCACAGCCATGGCAAAGAATTTGTCATTGTTATCTTGCCTGAAAATACAGCCTAAGAATCCTTTACTTATCTCAGCATTGGTATAAAATAATTGAGAGAAATTAAATTTTTCTGATTTTTTTCAAGATCAGGAACAGTATTAAAAACAAGTATGTGGTATGTGTCCAGATGCAAAACTGTTGTTTAGGCTGTAATAGTTTGCAATGATAGAAGTTCTTTTGCTTGAATAAGTTCAAATTTTATTTTAAGAAAGAGATTTCCACTGACAAGTGCCGTAAAAAGCAACTCATTTAGTTCTGGCATGTATATGTATGTATGGGTTTTTTCTTCATTTTTATGCATTATTTTTGCCTTTAATCCTTATTTTTCAACAGTATCTACTTGAAGAAAATACTTTATTCTCACTAATTTCATGTGTTTGGTATCAAGTTAATTGATTCCTGTAATTCCTAAGCACAGGTATAATATGCTTCACCTTTCAAAAGACTGATTTTCTGCTCAGACTAATCATCTACAGCTGTTGAACCAGATGATCATTTTTGAGTCCCAATATGAGGAATAGGGAGGGAATACCCATACTAGATTTGTAATGAGGACTTTTTTAAATAGATTTACTTTATATTTGCAGTCTCTAAAATAGTGCTTGCTGATATATTGCCAAGATGTTTATTCAGGTTATTAAACTTGTTTCTGAAACATTTATGATAAATAGTATCAACTGTTGTGAATCCTCACTGAATAAAAATTAGTTTCTATGTTTAAAAAAACACCTTCTTGCAAGACAGGGATAATTTTAAAGATCATAAAGTTTTAGTTTGGGTTCTTCAGTTCTATTTGTTTGAAGATACCAGGCATTTTCAGTGTTCTGGTAAATTGTGAGCTATAATTTTATTGGGTTTGCATGGCAGGTGTTTAGTAGCAGAGTGGTCTACAGGGGTGGCTTCTGTGAGAAACTGCCAGAAGCTTCTCCAGTGTTCGATGGAGCCAATGCAAGCTGGCTCTGAGATGGACCTGCCACTGGCCACGGCTGAGCCTATTAGCAACACTGGTAGCACCTCTGCAATAACAGTGAAGAAAGGGAAAAAAGACCTGCACCATTACAGCTATAGAGAGAAGTGAGAATATGCGCAAGCAACAGCTCTGCAGACATGAAGGTCAGTGTAGAAGGAAAGGGTGGAGTTCTCCAGGTGCTGAAGCAGAGATTCCTCTGCAGTCTGTGCCCTTGCAGTCCATGGAGGACTGCCAAGAGGACAGAGGATAGCTGTGATCTGGAGAGGGACTCTTCAACTGCAGTTTTCCTGGACCTGCTGCTTTTTTTATAAGCATATCCGCCTCCCATCTCACACTTGGAATAGAGGATTTTAAAACTGAATCCCATTGCAGCTGAGCTGTGTAGCAGTTTATGTGCTGTGACTTGCACTTGTAAACACTTGATCTTTTATTAAGTTATTATTTTACTGTATTTTTGATTGATCTTTCTCAGTAAAATGATATAAATAAAAAGTTACATGTATTTTACTGGGAAGTATAAGACTGTAATGATAGTAATTTATTATTTTCATAGTTGCATCCTTTTATCTTTACTTTTTGCATGTTCTAAATTTGCTTTTGCCTGTGCATACATGTGAGAAGGGAGGAGGAGTCTGGGGCTTGTCCAGCCTAAATATAGAAAAAATTTTCATCTGCTTAATTTTCTTCTAAATGCAGGATGTTCTTTGTATATATTTACTATTTTCTGAAGTACAATTTGAATTGTCCCAGGAAATAGGGCTTCCTCTATTTCCTTCAGAGAACAATTCCCAATAGATCTTAGTGTCAAGAAGATTTCCTGGAGGTTCAACATTTTCTACTTTCACACCTAATAAAATACTCCTCTGTCTATCTTCCATCCATTCAGGACACACAAGGCTGGGAACTTCCAGTGTGTCCCCAGGTGTAGCCTTTTATTTCAGTCTTCACTGTGCTTTTCATAAATAAGCCTAAGGAAAAGAAGAGGGTATCACCTTTCCTAGGTCTAACAAGCTGGTTGAAGTTAGTAATTATTTAGTCTTTCTAATGTTGTAATGTCTGTGTTATAAATCTCAGTGATGAAACCAGACAGCTCAAGTACTGGGGAAGCTTCCAATCTACCTGAAAAATAGAAGCTATTGTGCATGGATAGAAAACAGTAATGAATCTCAAAGGTCTAGAATTAAAAATGCTAATGAATCTCAAAGGTCTAGAATTAAAAATGCTAAAAAATTACAATGAAGAGAAGCAGCTAGTAACCCTTTTGTGTATTAGCAGAGTGTTTCTATTTGTGAGCTGTATATTCTGCTAGAAATGCTTTAGTCTGAGGAAAAGTTTAGAAGAGCAAATTCCATAAAATCCAAATCATGATTTAACCATGGGCACTGCACAGAAAGACCTGTTGGTCTTAATGTTTTTGGAGTAATGGAAGATTGTGCATTTTGCATTACAGACAAAGAGTCCAATTCCCTAGTTTGTTTGGATAGGAGTTGGTGCTGCTGTCCTGAAAATGTGGCTCTTGCCTGTGCTAACCATCAATGCAGATACTTTATTTGGACAGGGAGAAGAATTTTTTAAGTCCTTTGAATCATATTTTGTACAGGCAAGACTGGGTGCTTCACCAGCTGGATGTAAATGTAAATAGAGTTTTGTTCTTGTCTCCTAATGCTGTCTAGGGAGGTATTGGAGTTCTCTTTCCCATCTTGTAACTGTTTTGTCACCTCCTTGAACTTTTTTTGGGGTATCATTTTTTTTTTCATGATGTCATATGAGCTTAAATATTGTTTACAGGTTTTTATTTGAGATTTTTTTTTTTGTTACCAAGTAGATCGCATATAATCACAGAGACACCTGTATGCAGACATTCTGGGGTAAAAGAAAAAGCATATTAATTGCACAGGAAGTCTCTCCCTGAAATAAAAGCAGTCACGTTGGCATTTATCCTAGTAAGCTTAATCTTACCAGGGCTTATCAGGTAGTTCTGCAGTATTTGGTTTGATCTGGCCATCCTCCTACTGTTTGACATCCTTGCCCTTTGAAACAGGCTTAATGAGAAGTGCCTGTTGGGAATAGTCCCTGGCCTATGCTAACTTTTGAACTGTGCTTGGGAATTATATGGGGAAATGCTAATTGGACTCATTGAAATGTCTGCAAAAGACCTTCACAGCTGGGGTCTATCAATTAAATTATATAGATGACCAATTTCCAGGTCCCAAGCTCTATCACTCTTTAATTTAGTTACACATACCCATTTGGTCAGATTAAAAGTTCATCAGGCTCAGCATCCTGCTTCTAATGAAAACCAGAAGTGGTACTACAGGGAAAAGCCTAAGGACAAAGTAAGAAAGTGTAGTGTTTTTCCCCATGTACTCTTCTAGCCTCCAATTATTTGAGACCGCATTGGAGCCAGATGTGTTTTCACTGAATTTAGTAGTCTTCAATGGACTTTTCTCCCATTAGCAAGTACAGTTCTCTCTTGAATTCATGTACATTTTGAGCATCTGCAATATCCTGTGGTGAGGAATTATGCTGTTTATCTTTGTGACTGAAGAACTACTTCCTTTTGTTTATTTGGAATGTGCTTCCTCTTAATTTGATTTGGTATCCCCTACTTCTTTTGGAATATCCCTGTTCTTTTCAGTATCAATAAAGAATCAGTAAGCATCTATTATGCATTCTGGAGCTGTTTCTTTCTAATTGAAGAATAGGAGCTTACTTAGTATCTCATGCCTTGAAAACTGTTCTGTACTTGATCATCCTTTCTAGCTGCTTCTGTATCTTGCTGAGTTCTCTTGCAGTATTTAAAGATGGAAGAGGCAAGAACTTCAGTCTATCACAGTGAATTTCCTTGTTTTATTCTCTATACCTTCATAATGTCTCCCCACAGGGACCTTTCTGTCCTCTCTTTAGCTATGAGGGTGGCCTGAAGATCTCACTCTTGATCCTTTTGTACTGGCCATTACCTGCCGTTGCATTAGGAAGCTGTGGTTTTTTTCACAAGTGTTATGACTACCCAGGGAACATAAGGATTTTAGAATCTTCATCATGTTATAAATAGCTATACTGAACTTCATTTGTCCTTTTGCCCTGTCATTTCATCTCATTATGCCTGTACTGAGTTTGTCACAGTTCACCCTCATCTGTTTTATTCTGTATAATTTGGTATCTTCACCAGATTGTTCTGTACTTCAAAGTGGTTTTCACTGAGGTTTGAGTGTAAACACTTCAAGTCTTGCTGAGAACAAAATCCCTGCAAAACTGACTTTGCCAATACCTATATGCTGGTATGAACTCTCAAGCTCTTTATGCCTTGGATTAGAAATGTAATATTTGACAGGAGCAAAGTTTTTTTGGCATTAGAAAGGTATCTTCATCTTAAGCTCTGAAAATGTGCCATTGGCACATATTGAGTACAATTATCCAAACACTTCTTGAGTTTAAGAACTGACCAGAGTTTAAGAAGTGTTTGGACAACACGTCAGGCACATGCTGTGATTCTTGGCTGTTCCGGGCCAGGTGTTGGACTTTGATGATCCTAATGGGTCCTTCACAACTCAGAATATTCTGTGATTGTGTAATTTACTTCAGTCCACAAAGTTCTTCAAATTCTAGTTGCTCCCCCAATGTAGGAAGCTTCTTGCTTGGAAGGCCCAGATATGGAGCTCTGGGCAAGAAAGCATGTATAGTGCTCTGTAGAAACACTGAGGGTGGTTTTGAATGAGCTCTCTGGATTGCAGTTTCCTTTAGAAGGCACTGTCTTGAGATGTAAGGTTTAATAGTGCGAGCAGAGTGCCAGGTTGTTTTTGGAAATGCTGCTTCCAGTAATGGTTGCTTCTGTGCCACACTGGAGATGCCCAGACATAACGAGACTGTGTATCATTAGAGCTACAGGCGCCTAGAAAATGTGCACTGGTTTGGAAACAGCTAAGGCTGAGGAGGAAAGAAATGTCCATTGACAGTGGTAGAGAGCACAGCAGCATCCTCTCTCTTAGCAGATATGCTGAGGTCCCCATTTCTGTTTAAAAACTCTGTGGGTTGTGCAGTAGCAGTGAGATGAACACTGGGGCTTGGATCAGTGTGCCTGTGTACAGTAGAGAGGGTGGAGGTGGGCATGGACCTGGAGTGGGCTACTTGTTGCAAACAGGAAGAACGGGTGGCGTGTGTGTGTGTGTGTATTTCTGGTAGAGGTAGAAGAGACATAGTTACTCTTAAGCCAGATTTGTGTACGTCATTACTAATGAGGGAATAAACCCAAGATTTTTAGTGTGCTCTACCTCTTCCATTTGACTGCACTGCCTTCCAGGAGCCATTTGGTCTGAATGTCATCTGTAAGTGGAAAATCTTATTCCTTTTCCAAGTCAAAAGTAGAACACAAAATTTGTTTTCCCTGCTTTTCGTCAGCTAGGCTAGTGAACTGTTTCTATTCTGTGATGAGTGGAAGGTGTCCCGTGCTCACCAAAAGAGAGGGGTCATCATCTGCTGCAGAAACCTAATCTTTTAGTTCAAATGGTAAAGTTTATTGCTGTGAATTAAAATATTCTATCTCCTGACTCCCCAGATCAACTTTGGTGAAAGGTCTTATTCATTATGACATATTACTTCTGTTGTTTACTATTTATTAATCTGAACAGACTGAATTTAAAAAAAAAAGATGATTGCTGAGTCAAGAGATAAGAAATACCAGAATAGAAATAATTTGCAAACTAAATGAGACCTCAATTAGATTAGAGAGAAGCCTGGAAATACCCCATCATGTGTGTTACCACAAGATAGTGTCAGAGAAATAGGTCTGATTGAATTTCAACATCCAGTGGCTTTTATTCAAACTTATTTTCTTATTACTGTTTCTGTACTTATTTTTTTTATCTGCCTGCTATTTTGTTATATATCCTGGATTATCTGTTCCTTATTTTTTCCTTTATTTTTCTGACTCATAAATTACCTTTCTGTTGGACAGACACCCACCCATATGGCATATTTTCTCATTCTACTTGCCTATTTTACTTTTTCAAGAGCTGCTTAGATTTCACCAATACCTTTAAATAATATTGTTGAAGAGTTGCCTTTAATGGGAAGTGCTGTGGGAAGCATTTTGGGTACAGTGCACTATAACATGAGGATTTCAGTTCCTTACACGTATCCTGGCTTCTGAAAAACTTCAGTTACTGTCATTGATCTGTTTTTTATTTAGCCAGGACTAAAAACTAAAGTATTTTCATATGGCTGTAATTATATTTTATTTTTTTTTTGTCTGACAATATAATCTGGGTGAGATTATTTTTTCTTGATCTCAGACCTGGTGATAAGTTTGTTTGGGTGTATTTCCTGAATTTCCAGTTGAAATATTAATACAATTAATATTTATATTGACATCTTAATACTTACATGTAATATAATTTATATTATATTGGCATCTTATTACCTTATAATAGTATATTGATATTATTAACATTAAGCTTGTATGTTTGCATGCGTTTTTATGTGTTTAATAGAATAAGTAATCCCCTTATAGGAAATATAGTACAATCATGAAAATATGTAGTAACATACCAAGTAATTGATTTCTAAATTAAATTCCTTGTGACTTGATTCTTTTTATTTAGTGCAGTGCCATTTTTAAAGGGAAGCTTTCTTTGTCAGCTTTAAACTAGAAAGGAGGCTCTGGAGGAAGAAGGCATTGCGGCAGTAGAGAGCAAGCACAACTGAAGCCTTGCTGGCAGGTGCAGTGTATGACTTAAACATACTGAACTGAATAGAACTCCTGATATGTGAGTCTCCTTTCAATGAGGAGGCAGTTTCTGGGAGTTGATGAGTGAAAATGCACTGTAAGACAGAGCTGGCAGGGCTCCACAGCAAGGAGGCCATCAGTACACTGCAGCTGTAACTATCAGTGAGATTATGTTGTATGCACTGTTGCAGAGAATTATTCTTTATGAAAAAGAGTGTACTGACGGGTATCTAATGAGAAGAAGCAATAGAATATTAAGCAGTTTTTATCATAAACTACATATATGCTTATGCAGCCTTGTAGTTCTTATAGTTTAGCCTCATCGTAAGACCTTTTTAAAAATCTTTTATGTAGCATTTCTAAAATAGGCATGAATGCAGGGAAGTAAATTTGCAGATGAAATCACAGAATCATGGAATGGTTTGAGTTGAAAGGAGTCTCAAAGCTTATTTAGTCCAATCCCTCCTGCCATAGGCAGGGACACCTTCCACTAGACCAGATTGCTCAAAGCCCCATCCAGCCTGGCCTTGGACACTTCCAGGTGTGGGGCATCCACAGCTTCTCTGGGCAACCCCTTTCAGTGCCTCACTATCTTGATAGCTAAAGATTTCTTTCTTTTACCTGATCTAAATCTACATTCTTTTTCTTAAACATGTTTAAGTCAAGGAGCTCTATTTATGGGCTCTTGCAATTTTTAGTGAAGGTTGTTTGCAATGAGGAAAAGGATCAGAATTCATGAACAGAGTTTGATGGAAGAAGAAACAAAAAAATTACTACTTGCATTGGTCACTGTAGAAGAGGGGATGGCCGAACTGTGTTCATTAATATACTAAAAATAGAACTCAGTTTTGTGCATGTGAGCAGGGGAAGCTTTCCACAACCTGCAAAGACAGATGTGGATGTTATATTGAAAAGTCAGCAATATACATCTTTTAAGTATATTTAAGTCTCCAAAGCACTTATTATTTTTATCCACTTAGCAGTAGTTGATGTTTTTTAAGGTAATATTGTCAGTGATAAAAACAGTGTTTGTCCCTTATCTCCTCCTTCCAGTTGCTTCTTCGTATCCTCAGTGTCCCTGTGCACTGCTATTGCAACTGCTTATGTGATTCCTAGTAAAATAAGCTGGGAGACTTTTTAGACCAGAAAAGCACCTCTGTTCACTGGGTTTATGTCCTATCACATTCTGTTTCTCTAGACTGCTGTCAGGCTACTCTTCAACAGCCAATGTATTTCAGAAGAATAGGCATATTTTAGTGAGTAGGAGGTCCTATACAGATGATTTTTGGGGTTGAAGAAGAACAGCATCACAGAATATGCCGAGTTGGAAGGGACCCACCAGGATCATAGAGTCTAACACTTAGCCCTGTACAGGAACATCACTGAAAGTCACACCATGTGCCCAAGAGTATTATCCAAATGCTTCTTGAACTCTGTCAGGCTTGGTGTTGTGACCACTTCTTTGGGCAGCCTGTTCCAGTGCCCAACCACCCTCTGAGTGAAGAACCTTTTTCTGATATGTAACCTAAACCTTCCCTGACACCACTTCAGACCATTCCCTCTGGTCCTGTCACTGGCCGCCACCACTTTTAAGAGGTCAGTGGCTGCTGCCTCTCTACCCTTCATGAGAGAATTGTAGACTGCAATGATTCCTTTTGGATGAAGCTAAACTAAAAGATGTACTCTGGAAACAAGCCCGAGGTACTTCAATTGCTAAATGCTCTTGAGTTTGTGAAACCAGACTAAAGCTACTTCTGTGTAGATTTGTAATAGTTACAGCAAAATACATAGACTGTTAATGTCTAGTACTCTGCACCACTTGCTCTGTAAATCCTCTTCTCTTGTGCCACACTGTATGCTCATCAGACATACCCAGAAAATACTTTGAAGAAGACCTGATGTAACATGGCATGTAATTCAAGGGTATTAAGGCTGTTATAAAAGATCTGCACAAAAGTTCAAGAATGGTAAATTGTACAGAAGTATATGCTAATGTAGTCAAGCCAATCAGCAGCTTTGATGCTACTTTCTACAGTGTGCTCATTCATCATTTTTGTATATTGTCAAATTTTAGTTTAAGAAACCAAAGCTGGCTTAGAAGAGCAGCTAATTTACAACAGGCATTCAGAGTTTCTGTGACAGTAGGTGAAGACTGAGTTGTCTTACATGTCTACAGGGAGCATATCATTGATCTTGCTGGTATGGGGAGGTCAGTACATGCTGTGCACAGGTAAAGAAAAAGGCTTTGCCCTGGTATCCTTTTAAGTACTTACTGAAGGCCAAGTTTGACTTCCTTCTGTTGTCAGTAGTTGGCCAGTAGATACAGTTCAGATTTCCAGGATGACCTTTCTAAAGATACTTCCTCCCCCTCGGTAGGCTGCTGAACATTCTGTCACCTGTTTATTCTAGACCCATTGATTTTTTCACGCTTCACTGCACAGTGGTCCAGCTCGAACAGAAATACAATTGTTTCTATGGATGGTACCCTATGAACTGATTGTCGCCAGTAATGTAGGAGCTGTTGCTTTTGATCCTCTCAAAAAGAGAGAAAATTTCCTGCATTAAATCTCTAATTACTAAGTTTTATACAAGAGGCACCAATTTCCTACTTTTTTAATAGTGTTTTGAACTGACCTTAGTGAAGTCTGACTGAGCAAGGTGTGCTTATTTTAAACACAGATAAAGCCTCCTCAGATAAATATCCATCAGAAGACTGACCTTTTGACTGTACCAAGGTCCACGAAAGCTTTATTGACACGCCAGTTTCTCAGTCTAAAGTATGCATTTCTGTGATCTTAATAAACTACTTACTGTAGTCTAAGACAATAGAGATAACTGATACTGCTGTCTCTGGGCCTCACAAACACGGTTAAGTCACAGCTACATAAATGCTATTATTTTGGTTGTCCTGTAACAGAAATAAAGGTAGAGGTGCAGCCTTTAAAGAAAAGACATAGCAGTCCATCAGCTTCTGCAAACACTTGATGTTGCTATAACCATCCGCAGAACATCTTTTAGAGTATAAATAACAATAGCAATACCCTGCCAAAACCATGGAACCATAGGTGTCTAAAAAATACTGTGTTCTGTGAAAGCAATACTATTTGTCAACTGCTGAAAAGAACAGATTGGATTTAGGTTGCCTTAGGAGACAAGCCTTGAAAAGAAACTAGTTTATTCCTCCTACATAAAATTCTTCGTTCAACACTAACACTAACCCAGTATAAACAGAAACCTCCCCACTAAAAGGCAGATAGAATTTTAAACAATAGTAACCGAAAGTCAAGCCCATTTCTCTTTATTTAAGAAATGGAAAAATAATGTGCTCATTAAATGAGACAGGGGGTTTTTTTTCAAGGTGTTAATCTATTGCTAGATAAACTGGATAGTTCAGTTTAAAATTACTATGGAATTCGATGAGGGAAACATAGAGCCAAATTCAGCAATTAGTTTTGTTCATGAATGGTGTAAGAACAAAATTTTGTAAAAGCTCAGGTATGTGTGCAAATCAAAACATGTATTATGATTCCCATTGGTTTAGGCACTGGACAAAGACAGAGTGGACCGTTTATTTAATTCCAAAGATGATATCATTAAAATGTAAGACGGAAGATGGATACCTACAGAACAACCAGACTTGGCTGGTTAATTAAAAAATAAATAATATGAAAGATGATGCTTCACCTATTGCTCAGATTTTATGTTCACATGAGAGAAGAATGGGGCCAAAGGGAAAGGTTATTGAATGGAGATACATGGAATTGATCTCGTGCAAGTCTTGCAAGGCTGAGTTGCACACTGAGTACTTAGATGTCCTGGTACTTAAGTGTGTGTGCATGAGAACTACCAAAGGGAGAAGACAGATGATGAACAGAGCTTTAGCAATGACATTCCTAATGGGTGGGTGAGAGCAGAATAAGGGAGTATTTGTGAAAATAGTGTGATCAAGACTGGATGAAAGTTGTAGCTCTGCAGACATGAAAAAGATTTTGTCTATGGTCTGGATGTGGTTTTTATGTGAGAGGCTCACTTCACTTGAAGATAATTCCTGTTCTTGTTGACCAACAGAATCAGTGTTTTTTCAGTGACAAAGAGAGGAAGCTTTCTCAAGTTAAAAATGTTGAAAGAAACATTTAAAACTAATTTAAACTTAAATGAGATATGAGGTACTGGAAAGCTAAGACATGCTCTTGGCCACGAGTCAAGTCTGGATTTAACTGATGAGTCACAGAAATGATTGTTGATTTTATATTTGCAGATGAGATTAGCCAGAGACACTGTAGAAGGAGATGAAAACTGGACCATAAATGTACCCTGTATAGCCTCTTCATGGAAAATTGCATGTATGAGTTATCTGAGTAAATTCATGAGTCTTTATAGTTTGGAAAAGCTTTTGCTTTTGGATTATGAGGAATAGTATAGAACAATAAATGATACACAGTGCATCAGTTTTTAAACTGGAGTGATGCTCTGTCTGTAGAATGTATTGTAGGAGTCAGCTAGATGGAGGGAGTAAAGAATAGAATATCCATTAGTACTCACAATGTGGGTTTTTTGAGGTTTTTAAACATATTCTGTTTCTTTCTGTAGATTCAAATTCTTGAAATAAATATCATACTGACTTTTGGAGGGGGAAGCTTTGAGTTATTTTAGGACGCTGTTTACACCCACTAAAGCCTTTTCACAGAAATACCAAGTGTCATTTGTAAATGGAGAATACCATGAAAAAGCTTAGTGACTTTTCCTTACACATTTTACCTGACTGATGATATTTTCAGCAGAGTATTAATACATTCAAGTGGATGTTAAGAATACATATTATCTAGGAGACTGAAACTCTGCATTCAGATAGCTCATGCTCTATTTTTCTTATTTTTATGAATAAAAGCTTAATCTTGGGTTAAGAATTTTTCTTTGAAGGTAGGCCTGGGTATCTATGATCAAATAATTACCATAAAGAGTGGAGTTTTGGTTGTTGATTTTGTCAGTGTGTTTCTTTTCCTTGATATTGAAAGGTTAGAAGGAAAACTAAAAAAACAGAAACAGAAAACCAAACCAACCAAAAAAAAAAACAAACAAGAAAAACCTGAAATGGTAACGACAGAATGAGCCATGGCAGGGTAGCATACAAAGCAAAATTTGCAAAACATAACATCTGAATTTTGCATGTCAGAAAGAAAAGCTAGTGTGAGCATCTTAAGTATGATTACTTTCAGTTGACACATTTATTATTGAAAAACAAGCTAAATATTAGACTGTGGTTAGTCTTGTATACATTGTAGCAAGGAAGACTTAGTGAAAACCTCGGTATTTTTTTATTCTGGCTAATATCTGTCACCTAAAAGGAGGAAGTTGTGTCTTTATGTTTCATTTACTCTAACAAATCTCTTACATTAAAAAGTATTCTGTGTATCTTATTTTTCCCACTTATCAGAGAATAACGTAATGTCTTTTAGTATTTATTTAATTGCTGATCTTTAATATTCTGGTCAACAGTAGGGAACGTTAGGCAGTCTTTTAGATTTCCACACAATAGGGTTACATTGATGATAAGAACCAAGATGAGATTCAGAGGTCTATAAGGAACACCTTCACTGTTCATAGCCTTGTTCACTTGCGTTTTCAATAAGGCGTTAGTAGCCTTGTTGTGACATTTTCTACATGGGTAAGAATATAATTTGAGGGGTTTTTAAGGTTTCGTTCTCAAGTATATCATAATTCTGTAGGCTATGTAAGAAAAATTTTCAATAAGGCAATAACTGAGGGCCCTTTATTGCCCGCCAGGATGCCAGGGAATTGGTAGACTGCTTTAGAAATCAGTGTTTGTGGATGTTGCAATGTGCGAGTTTAGCTGTCATGAAGAATGTAGAAGTATGCCCAAAGTACTTGAATGAATGTGGATATAATCATTCAATCTAAAGTTGCTAGCTCTTCAGAATACATTTTTCAGTCCGCTCCTGTTACATCTGTGTTATTTGGTTTAATTTTTATTTTGCTGTCTTATGTCTCTGAACTCATACTATTCATTTACTGTACTTTGCAGTAATGACAAGGGAACAGAGCAAACATCTCAGTCATATTGTTATTTTGTATGTTGTCATTTCTAGTAATATTTGCCTTTCAATGCCTTTATGAAAAAAGAGAATTTATTTGTTAATGAGAGAATTTTGGCTTTTTCATACACATACCTTCTGCAAAAACTGTAATCATTACTTACCAAGGACATCATCCTAAGAAAAGCTAAAACTATTTTGACATGTGACTTTGACACATTTTGCAAGAGAGCAATCATAACAGAACCAGGGAGCAGGCTAGAGAAAAATGTTATCCTGGAAGAGTGTATCCATGAAGACACAGATACAATGAAGTATCTCAAGTGTGTTCAGGGCATTGTCAAGAAAAATCTACGATTATGGCAAATTCACTCTAATCTTAGATCATTATGGTACTTCTCTTTTTAACCCAAATTCCATCACTCATCCCAAAAATCTTTTTGACTACAAATGAAAACCATTATTTGTATTATCACTATGGAAACCTTGATGTCCCACTTATAGCATTCCTTCCCATATTTCAGATCCATCAGCATGTCCTGACTTTTTTCAAGCTTTCTATCATTCTGGTTTGGAGAAGAGGAGATACTTATAGTTGATAAAATTCCATTAAAAATGTGATGCCCTGAACTAGATGTTGTTTTTTGCCGTTCTCATCGTAGCAAGTAATCCAGAATAACTGGTTTTTTTCAGCTTGCATTTGTCAAATTGAGAATGGAGTTAGGCCTTTGAAAAACAGCTTTGTGTTGGAGTCCTGTGTACTATGTGATCCATGATAATCCCCAGATAGTTTTCTGCAATAGTGCTGCAGGGATTATTCTTGTTAGTGCATTGCATTTCTCCATTTGGAGAGCACTACACTGAAACTTTTATTCAACTTAGTTTTTCAGGTTTGGGGGGTTTTGTTTGTTTGATTGGTTTTTGTTTAGTGTTTTTTGGATTGGGTTTGGGTTTTTTTCATTCCTGTTCTAATTGATGAAAATAATTTTGCATTTTTAAGGTTTTTGTACAAAGAGTAAAAACGGATGGCTGCCTTATTCCTGCTGACAGAAGGAAGCAGTTCATCAGTGCAGCTTTGGAGCCTCAGGCTGTCCTAGCTTCAGGTTGTTCTGTGCCTAAGGTTTTTGGCCTCACTTTGGGAGATTGTTTGCCTTTATATATTCTCTCTGGTTAGAAATGCTTAGAGCTTGCTTAGAAATGTGACACAGACTCTAAGCAGTAATTAGCTTGAATGAACATCTCCAGTATTGCCCAGTCTATGTAAACAAAGCAGGAGGCAAATATCTTTCTCCTGACATCTTATCTGGTATATCCAACGTAACACTTGTCTAGGACTCTTTCATGCAATGGCAATGGCACAGTAATTAAAAGGGTTTGGTCACTGTTTCTTGATAAGTGTTTTTACTGAGCTCTCTGAATTCCTGGTCCCTGTGAAGCTTTGAGGTCACACTATTTCTTGCTGTGTCTGAGTATCCTAAATAGGTGGGTTTCATGGTGACATCCTTCCAGGTCATTGCTGTTGATTTTAGTTTATTAGAGGTGTATTATGCAATGTAATATGCTGTCTCTTTCTGACCCTGCTTAGGAAATACTCTTATGTGCTGCAGTGTTACTTGGAAATCAGCTGCTTTCATCAATTTTACACCTCCTTGCACAGTTTCTCCCAGTCTGAACTGAGAAACAATCATAAATCTTCCTTGTTTTTCACTCCTTTTAAATGGTACAGTGTCTCAACCATCCTAATGTGCTTGACCCTGTGTATTGCCACTTTCCTAAAGTGTGCTATCCCACATTCTGCAGAAGGTTCACAGATCAGGCAATAAGAAAAGAATATTAGTGGAGTGGAGCTCTTCATAACACCAGCTCTCCAGACATCTATCAACAAAATCAGAAAGAAATGTAAGTTTTGTTTGGGGTTTTTCTTTTTAACTGAAGATTGGATTTTTTTTTTTAAATTCTGATTTTCTTCAAGAAAAATCAAGAAGCATTACTAAGAGCTGAGATCAGTTTAAAAGACTCTATGGAGAAATGGAACATTCTGCTGAGATAGAGCTGTAGCATAGCACATAAAAGTAGTTAAAAATATTAACCAGTCATAACTGTCTTAAAGATATATAGGTAAAATCATGGAGTTTCAGAGGTTAAAAATTGTAAAGTATCCTCACTGAGTTAGTGATACTGTATAGTTTGCATACTTTGGAGGGTAATTCAGCTAGTGTTAACAATGATGCTTCAATTCTTCAAACAAATTATAATAGGAATTCCTGATTCGTATCATTAACAGGGCAGCATTGCAGAAAAAAGTTACCTTTTTAGGTCAATTTTTAGGTATGAGTATATTGTATTTCCAAATACATTACTTTGCCTTGATAATAAAGGGCAAATAGCATGCAAGGAAAATGAGGCAATCCTAAAGTGGCTAAGTGGATTGGAGGCTGGTACTCTCCCCTTGCAATGACCATGCATGAACCCCTGGCTCTCCTTAAAGGAGGCTACCACTGAAATCAGCACATCAGCTATTACATACAGCACACTGAATGCCTCCCAGCACTTATTCTGGAGCAACCCCATCAGCTTGTTCCAGCAGGATAATGGAATGCAGAATTCACCCAACAAAATACAAATAATTCAGTGTTATATTGGGTTCATTTTAGTTAAATAATAAACAAAGCTTGACACTTTCAGAGTTTTGTCATCCCGTTTATGCAATAAATAGTCTTTAATTGTCTCATCTGAATAAAGTATAAGCAGGCAGGAACATTAGATATAAAATGACATTAAGGCATTTTTCTCTCTTTTTCATTAGTCTCTGAAGCCACAAAGCTGATTATTAACAGCCTCCTCTACACTGCAGAGTGGCTTCATCAACTCTGCAAACTGGCTAGATTTGAAGCTGTTAATTATGCAGTATAGTGTGCTCCATAAAGACAAAAATGAGCATGACTTGGCTCATTTCTCATGAGAATAAATTGTAAAAATTGGATCTTTGTTTGGTTTGAATTCTGTCTTCACAGAGAACATGGACATTCCATATGACAGGCTTGGCAAGGGCAAATCATGTACTCCATTAAAAAAATCAGAATATGTTCATAGTAAAATCACATACCTGGCAGAAAACCAGGGTCTCTGCAGAGGTCCAAGGCTCATTAACAGGGAGTGCTTTTTATAATTTTGTCAAATTCATAAACATCTTAAATCCAAATATCTTGGAAATCATAAGGAAGGGTTGTTTTTTTTAATCCCTGCATTCACCAACCACCCTTTTATGTGTCTAGAGCTGTCTGACAGCATTTTGAAGTTACTATCTGCATGCTGTAGAAGACAAAGGCACACACTGCTCCTCTAACATTGAGGCATATGATAAATGAGAATGAGGGCACAGTTGTCTTTTGGCTTAGGCTTTCTGTTTAGCTTTTCATTTAAATGTAGATGGTGCATAAAAATTATGACAAGATGCTTTTACATTAGGTTTCCACCTATACTTCAAGGAATTTACAGGATGCTGTTACTTCTGAAGCAAATCTGTACATATTTATATCATTTTCTCTCTAAGTGCTAAAGCAGATACACAACCTAAAGTAGATACATGAGTGCTAAAGCAGATACACAAGGAAAAACAGCTCCATAAAGAGAAGTGACTTTTTGAATCATCTAGAAATATATTCTTATAAGTTATTATGTCAAATATATGAATGTACCCTTATAGCTGTTGCAAGATTGTAGCAGTGTGATACTAGTTGAAATATCCTGAAAGCAGTATTAAATGTTCAGTATGTCACAGTGATGAAAAGTAAAATGTCATTTTTGCAGTTTGTTCTAGAAGTTTAAATGAGCTATTTAAAAACGAATAGTATACTTGGGACTTCAACTGGTGTTTCTTTAAACTGACAGTGAAAGAAAATTATTATCTCAACCAAGGCCTTAATCCATAGAACAGAGAGGACTTTATAGTTAAAACATACTCAAATAGTAAGTGTTAAATTCCTATAACTGTTTGGTGTCATTTAAACTTCTGCAATAAATACACAGATGTTTTTGGTGGGGGTGTTTTGACAAACAAGGAAGGGAATACTTGAGGCAAGACTTTAAGAGCAGGATTTAGGCTAATGTGTAGCATTGTTTGTTATCAAAAAGATATATTGAAATGGAAACAACAAATCTGCAAAGCCATCTTGTGAGTAGGATTGTTAAATTCACAGTTTGTTGCTGCTAATTTGTTAGTAGGCTTCTGTTGTTTGAGAAAGCTCATACAAACTCATTTTGCAAAACTGATTATTAGATGAAATGCCCTCTGTCATTGCCACTGGAGGAATTGCTCTGAATCAGGGATGTGTCACAAATGGAGTTAGCTGAATGATCTCCGTTCAACGCCATTTACGTAACAGGATTACGAAGATGATGCTGATATAATGAATAGATTCTGCTCAAACAAATGTAGTTCCCTGGAGATAATGGAAATTCAGTGCAGGGCTGTTTGTTTTCTTTGGTTTGTATGAAGAGCTTGGACTCTAATGAAGTCAGTCCTTGCACTTATATCAGAATTAGATTACTTTATGATTATTTATTATGATTTGACAAAGTTCAGTCAAGTGACAGAGATGCAATTATACAACTGCGTAGGCTTGTTGATTCTGGAAGACACTTTCACTTAAATTATGCTTCTTTAGCAGGTGTATTTGGTTCAGTTCAATGAAATACGTGGTAACTAGAATATTATGTGGATTCTGTCATGTATCCTACAAAGAATACTGTGTAGTCAGTGTTTCATGAGAAAACACAGGAGCCAACTATAGTTGATTCTGAAGGATCCTTCTCACAATTTTTTTTACTTTGATTAATTATGTTGTTCATATTTATACTTGTGAGAAAATTTTCAGAACAGAAGTTGTTTCTCTTTTTAAAATGCAGAAAGTGAACCATATACCAGTAAAGTCAAAGACAAATGATAATATTGTTGACAATTTTGCTACCAGATATTTAAAACAAGAACTGTTTATTTAAAAAGAGTCTCAGAATGAAAGGAATCATGTAATATTACTATTTTCAAAAAGAAAACTGTTCCTTGGTGTAATTTCCTGTTTCACTGCCATGTTCTTCAAACACAGCAAGAAACAAGAATGTTTTTCTGTTGTGAGTCTTTACGGATGTTCAATGACACTATGAAGCAGAGAGAACTGTAGCTACCAGAGTGCTAGACAGTTTTCAGAGACATTTTTTCCATATTTGGAAAGAATTTCTGTTGGAATGTAAGAAATAGTTTTGCTTGTGCAGTCAGCAATGTATATGTAGCTCTTCATGTAGAACAGAAGGATAAAATAATTTTCTTGATAAAAAGCATCATGGGTTAATATTTGTCTTGTGTATATTTAATAAAATAAATATTAATTCTTTTAGGGTGAAAAAGGAGATAAAGGAGAACCAGGACCAGAAGGCATTCATGGAACAGAGGTAAACTGAATGATAATAACGAACTTTTGGGTGGACAGTTAGGCAACGTAGTTCAGAACTTATGTAAGGAAAATGATGAATTTAGAAACTGTGTAGCCTGGAGATTTCACATCCAGAAGATGATATGGGAAGAAGCAGAGGTGCATTCATGTGAGACAGCAGTTCCTATGGCTTTGTGTTGGACAGGAGAATTGTGGGTAAGGATCTTGTAGGTTCGTGATACTTCTGCTGAGGGCTCATGAAATAAATTGAAACAAGCTTTGGGATTAAAGTGACATGGTATAGATGAGAATCATTCCTGGTTAGATAATCTGTTAGAAAAGAGGGTATTTTTGGAGGCAGGGTAAAGCTAGACCTGTAGCTTTGATTTCTGGAAAAGGAAATAGCCAAGCTGTTAGCCATTCCTGGGTGAGAGCCTTGGGTCACTCACTGTGACATGTGTCTCGAGTGATAGAGTCAAAATTTCACTTCTTTTTTCACTGCCAGATTCTGTTGCCTACTTAGTTAATTGAAGTAGTCCACATTTAATCAAGAGCAAGAATAGGTGTCTAAAAATACTAGATAATCCTGATCATTAAGTTCACATTCAAGCTTGAACATGAGCTTACAGCATAGACATGCCCAGTAGTAAACCTTATTTTTGCCTATTTTATTTTTAAATTTTCATTTATTTTCATGCATATGAAACCAAGATAAGAGGCCAGAAAATCTGTTTGGTATTTTTCAATGCAATACTAAAGTGGCCTATCAGCATGATTTGAAAAACAAGATTTAAAAAACCCCATAATATTAAAATCAAGCAAGCTGCTTTTGTTATCCCCTCTTCCTCTCATGTCTCCCTCTTGACCTTCCTGTGGATCACCCTGGCTTTAGGTTTTAATGAAGGATACTGTTGGCTTTCCAGTCGCAAAGCATTGCAGTTGAAAGCAGAGAGCATCTCGCAGATGGGGAATGGCTGACATTAGGACTAGAATCCAGATACATGACTGGAAAAAACATTCAGCAATGCCTTTTTAAGCAACTTTACCAAAAGAATAAAAGGGTCAGCGTCTGACACAAAATTACTATGGCAGTCTAGCCAGGTCTACTGAAAATGCAGATAAAGAAACTACATAATTGTGACACTTTTTACATCACCTGGATTTCTGTAACTGGATTTCCTATTTTAGGTTATTATAATTTAATGCTAGATAAATCAGGCTATTTTTAAGTGGCAGTGTATGTCTTTCATATGAAAGCATATATTATGTCCTGAGCTGAAACTACATTTAGGTATTCAAAGAGTTATTCTCTTGTAGCCTGCCTGTCTGTAAAGGTGAACTGTATACTTCTATCATGCATACATATATGCTGACAGCATGGAAAAAACACATCTGTGTTTCTTTCCATAGCCCTGGTGACATTTCTGTGTTTGGTCTTACATGATCTCCTTTACTACATGGGATCTTGTTCCATCAACCTATTAGGAAGAGTAAGGTATACCAAGTATCTGATGAACTCTAGGACATATTTAACATAGTGGCACTGTGAAAGGGAAAAGTACTGAACATTAATATTTACTGAACTGTTTCAATGTGTCAAGAAATGGTACATTATCATTATGGGAACTGTCATTAAAACTTTTTAAAAGTCAAACGGCACAAGGCAATATAACATTACACTGTTCGAATCCACACATAATTCCTTTTTAACAACAGCAGTATAAAATGCTTTGGATTCAGTTATCACTGAGCATAGAGTGCCAATCGTTAAATTTAAAGGGCCGTGTATCATTCACTCTTGGTTGCTATCAGTATCTCTCTAAGTCATTATGTATACAGAAATGTAACATCTGATATTTCTGAAATAATCAAGAGAATCTACTTACATTGGTTTGATCTTCAGTGAAGTATAAGGAAAGCCTGAAAACACTTAAACCAAGTGGTATTGGCTGCCGGCAGCTGTTGTCTCTGCCTAGGGGAGTGAGGGTTTTCATCCTCACAAGTGAAAAACTTCCAGATGATAACTGAACATTTTATTTTGCACAAATGGTAGAAACACATTTGAATGTATTTTAATCAAAATCAGGAAAGTAGGTGTCACAGGCAGTTTTGCTTGCTGTTGCTACTTATGTTTGCCTAGCTGTACAGAAAGTTCTTGCTAGAATGAAGTAGGATGAAAGAGGGGAACCCAGATCTGATTTGAAGACTGGGCTTTCTCTAAGGATGATTCTATACCTAGAAAATTTTAATTCCCTTGTCCCTCACTGGTCGTGCTAACTGGGTCATTTAATCTCACTGAGGACCAGGTATGGAGACAGGAGCTGTGAATATATATAATTGTTCTGCACATCTCCCAGTTTATCACTGTAGGAATCTGAGCCAAAATCTACAGTGCCATGACAACATGAATACTTACTATAAATGCTACTATTGTGCTTGCCATCGGGTTTAGTTTCTTACAGAGTAGTATAAAAAACTTAATACATTACTAATGTAGTCCTGTGATATGTGACCACTATAGACCTGTAAGCAGGTCTTTTCCTGAATGGGATGAACAGCCAATTTACTTGAGTAGTGTCTCTCATCCCTTAAGACTCTTTTAGTCACAAACTCAGGTGCCACATTGCTGCCCCTATAATCCCGTATTTTTTTAATATGTTGTTTCCTGCCACCATTCTTTCAGATATTTTGTGTTATGGTTGGGTGTGAAATCTGCCTGCTTTTGTAATTGAGGAGTTATGAGTGCTCTGGTCTAGTTGAAAAGATGGTGATCAGTCAAAGTTTGGACTCTGTGATCTTGGAGGTCTTTTCCAACCTTAATGATTCTGTGATTCTGTAATATTACTGTCATTTATATCACAGCAAGTAACAAGTGTAGCCTCATAGATACACTATCTCAAAGAAACTCTGGTAAATATATTCGTATCCCATGTGGAATGTGGACAAATTTGCAATATAAATATCTGTGGGGTAAGATCTATGTTATATTCATATGCTTTCCAGTTGAACTGAAGTGGAAAGAAAGTCTTTATCATTGAAGCTTTCAGATGCTTTTTTGAGTCATGCAATTTTCTTGATCAGTGGTGCTGGTAGGAATGAATACCATGGGATACTGCCAATTACTATTTTGCCGACATAGATTAAACCCTTCAGCAAAACTAAGTGAAACCAGCAAGTTTTATTTTATCTGTCAGCATGTGTCATGCATAGCCAGTGGACAAATATTGTCTTTCTTGTTTGTTAAAAAAAAAAAAACACAAAACAAAAAAAACCACAGCTGAGATTAAAATATAGGATAAACATTGAGCCTTATGTTTAACTAGTTATTTTTATTTCTCCTGCTGGGGAAGGTAATACGACAAGTGACTTTTCTAAAATTTTGCTAAAATTACATAAAATGTTGTTGTTCTTCACATATCTAATGTCGAAGAATCAACTTCTAATGTTTGGTAAACAATGAAAAACATCCCAGGTTTACAATGCAAAGACGGAAAACTTATCAGACCTTTTTATTTTTATGCCCGTGTGAAAATGTAAACAGAAGTTCCCTGATCAATATTGCTGTAGCTGAGGAACCTTCAGAGAATGAACAGGAAGGATTGTACTGCTCTGTCATGTGGTTTTGTCAAAATGTGGGATTTAGTGGCAGGAGCTGGGACTGTTTTCTGCAGGGTCACAGCTGGCTCTGCAGCTTGCCCTCTCTGGTATCACCAGCTTAAGCCTGTGCGTGCCGTGTCAGAAGAGTGACAGGTGAGGGAAGGTAGCGTAGCCATCTCTTGCTAAATATATGATAACTATTCCTCTTGACACTTGATATGCTGCTTTTGGTTCCTGAGGAAAACGAGCGTCCGTCTGTACGTTCCTGTGGACCTATCCCTTTCAGGAGTTATAAAATAGTCATCCAGATGGCACCAAGTGTTTACTCAGAAGCCGAGGCTTAAGTCGGTCACAGACAGAAGTCCCCAAGACTTGCTTACTAAACAGATAGTTGGAATGTTGGCTCCTTGGTCTGGTTCAACAGAGCCGAAGGAAGCTGGCGCACAAGTGCGGTGGTGGAGGCGGCTACAGGAGGATGTTGCAGATTCAGGTCCGGGCAAGCTCCACTGGTAACTTTTGGCTCTCCCCTTCCCAAAGAGACATCGGCAACAGATTGCGCAGCTTTCTCCTCAGTTATTTGTGTGAAGCTAAAGGTGACACACACCCTCTGTTAGTAAGCAACTCAACTAATGTTACCCTCACTTTCTTTTTGTGTAATGACATAAAGGAAAGGAAAGCAATTATATTTAACAAAGAAACTGTAGACAGAAAATTACATTTTCATTCTAAATCCCTTCTTTTCATACTCTTAAGAAAAATCTAAATTTTATCTTTTTGAGTTTTTTAATGGAGGTGTATTAATTTCATGAAAATAATAAACTGTTCAGTTGTTTTGCATGAAATATAGTGATCTTTAACTCTCATAGTATAACTTACAAATATTCTTGTCCTCAAAAGGCACTCTTGAAGTATGGGAGTAGATCCTATTAAGATTACCCCTTTAGGGATATAGAAAATGTTTCAGCTGTTACAGTACAGTTTTTATCTTCTTTATGCAGTAATATTGATACTGAAGGCACAAGTGAAGATTGATGCCTTAGCCTCACATCAAATTCATTTTTCAAATATTCTCATTCTGCTAAATTGGCCTGAATGTGATCTATATGTCCTTCATTAGAAGAATAATTTGAGACGAGTCCCATATGCAGTAGACATTAATGTAACAAATCATTTTGAATTACTCACCAGGATTTTAAATGGTGCTTTTTTTGCTTAGCAAATAAGCCTATGTTTATTAAAAGTACTAGGGTCACAAAGTGCAAACTTCTCTGAAATTGCTCTTCCAATTTCCCTTTGTAATGATTGTCTCTGAAGAAACACAGATTTCAAGTTACTAGAAAGAGCTAAAGAAATAGCCAAACCCGAAGCATAATGAGATCAATGAGGAACATATTTTCTGTCTGCTCCAGTAATAAATTATGAAAATGTAGATGATCCTGTGTTCTGGCAGGCTGAAATACTTCTGCTGTCTCCTTTCCCACAGAAGTAAATGGGTTGGCAGCAGTTTAGAGAGAAAAATGGTCTAATAGCAAAGTAATGTGGTCACTGCAGCAACATTAAGAGGCCAAACATAGTGTACAATGGACATACTTCAGTAAGGATGTGATTAAGATCAGGTCAGGTTTGAAAATGCTGAAGATAGGTGTAGTCTCATTTCCTTCACAAATGGTAATACAACAGGAAATAAGTTATCCTTCTGTGATTTTCCTGTGCCATTTTTCCCATTCTAGCATATTTGTAGCAGTGAGATGTGTGTACAAACTCTGTGGGTTTCCATGTGGGTGGTGACAGATAGTTTTTGGACAAGAAGAGGAAACCAGCCCTTTTCCTCACCCTTCTGTTTGGGCTTCAAAGTAGGGCAGTAGGACAGTTGCAGCAACTAAATTGCCTTGAAGATACCCAAGAAACCAGCACTGTGGGCATGTTGACTGAGGGGAAGGTATTCACATTTCAGTTCCTTGCCTTGCTGAGCGTGATAGTCTGTTTTCACCTGAGAGGAAGCCTTTCATTTCCCCTCAGTATGGTACAAACAGGCTCGAGAAGAAAATATTTTTAAAACAGAGTAGAAGGATCACAGTGACAATCATGCCCTGCGCAATAGAACTTGTTCCCTACAAACACCTCCAGAGAACTAGATCCATCTAAGATCTAATTGAACTGCATCTTGTTGCATCCTGTCTGGAATGCTGTGACATTCTTGCATCAGTGAAGCCACAGCAGTACCATCCATCCCACAAGCCATATTTGGGTGGCTGGAGAAGGCTCTTCAAGTCAGTCAGGCTGCAGTTCTTCACTGTGGTCACACGTTGTGTTTCATCAGGAATTTGGGAATCTGTGGTCACTTTTTACCTGACTATTCATTTGTGTGATTCTGTGCTGCTCTACTTGTGGAGTTTACAGAAGGATCATTGTTTATATAATTCAACAGTGTGATGGCTTTTCTTGATCCTGATGAGAATTGCGCTTTAAAGAACTAGGTCAAACCTCTGTAGTGGGAATTGCCCATCAGTTAACTTTTAAAAATGTTTTTGTGTTGAGGTTGTTTCAGTAGAGCTATACCTTTCTGTTTAGAAGCATAATGTTTGCGGGTTCATTAGCCAAATCATGTCTGTTATAGCTGGGTGTTTTTGAAGCAGCAAATTTGGCATTATAAAAGCTTGCATATTCAAATGGTTAAAAAATGACCTATCCTTGCATTACCACGAGGTGTTTCTTCATACATGATTTAGGCTCTCTCTTTCTTTGCCAGACTCATCTCACTAAACTACTTACAATTCCTCCTTGTCTGGTAACATTTATTTTGTAAAAAATGAGGTCATGTGTTTGCTGGAATTCAGTGAGGAAAAACTGGATGAGAGTAGTTTGTATATAGTATAGACAAACAAATCTCTAAAGGACTAAAAGTATGTCATTTTTGTGCCTTAATTAGACTCGCCTTATTATTTTTAGCATTTGTATTGAGAACAAAATGTATTTCAGCAACACTACCTGCAAGTGCATAAGGCAGATGTCTATCCTTCTGCTTCAAAAACTATCAGCTGTGTTTTGAAGCAACTTTCAGAATACCAAAAATATACCTACTTGTCTAATATTTTGCTCTCTTGGCATCTGCTCTAAGCTTCCAGAAGAAGTAATATGAAAAACAACTTTAAGTATCCTCACTCTTCTACCTCAGCTGGGATTTTTGGCTTTTATTTTTAACTTTCTTTTATTCACCGATTATGTTCTTAGGCAGTTACTCTGAGTTACTAAATTTATGATCCAAGTCTCCACCATGCCTCTGCAGATGCTTGTCGTGATGTATCAGGTATTTACAATTGTTTTTGTAACTGTGGAGTCACATGACAGGATTTTAGCCCTCCTATAGTAAGCAGCTTCTAATAGCTATATGCTAGCTCATATATTTTAAATTAATTAAATTAATAAATTTTAAATTAAATTAATTGTGACACTCAAAAAAGCTTAGCAGACTGAACTATTAGCTGACTTTCTGCCATTTCCTAACACATTTTCTTCTACAATCTCAAGTTAAATAATTCTTATTATCTTTTATCTCTTGATGCTTGCAAAAAATATTAACTGTTAAGTATTAAAGTGTTAATTTGTACAGGCACTTTCAATGACATGCAAGTTCTTTTAAAAGCTTACTTATTCTACTGTAGCATTTTTAAAATCTGTTCTTTTTCCTAGATTTTCTCAACTAAAGCTTAGACCAAGCTTTGATGACATTTTGTTTAAATATCTGTCAGCATATGCTTCACAGTGTACTTGTTTCTTCTAGTCTATATTCTAACCAGTCTCTTTCCCCTTGTCAACATTCCTTTTATGATTTACTGCTTATAAAGGAATTAATAAGTATCTGTTCTTCTTATTCAAGGTTTTGTCCAACCCTCTTGTGCCTACCTGTGCATCGTGTTTCATCTGTTTCCATCCTCACTCATTGTGATAGATTTTTCTAAGTTTCAAATGCATTTATACACATTCCCACTTCACTGACTTTTTATTTTTCTCCCAAGTTATGTGGTAATGTTTGAGACATTTACACTTCATGTTCCTCATGGTCTTGCAGGTACATAACTCCAAGGGTCTTTTCTGATCCATAACAGGAACCTCCATGTGTTATTTTAGTTCCCTTCTCTATGGTGTAGGTGGAAGGCTACCATCTTCCAGCCTCAAAGGTGGCCTAGCAGTGTCAGGAAAATCCCATGCATATTAGGGCACCTCTGAGGATGCATCATATTTTCCTGCTAGTGTGATGCCACAGGATTAGGCGGTTTTTATATCTCACTTTGCCTTGTGCTATTCCTAGACATTCTTTTGCTCATCACCATACCCATCCTCTTGCCAATTTATCAGTGACACACAGTGAATCATTTCACTATGTACCTGATCATTTCACTTCAGTAGCTGAAGGGGGCCTGTAACAAAGATGGGGACAGACTTCTTAGGTGAGCCTGTTAAAACAGGACAAGGGATAATGGCATTAAACTGAAGGAGAGTCGATTTAGATTAGATAGAATAATGAAGTTTTTACAATGAGGGTGGTAAAACACTAAGCAGGTTGCCCAGAGAGGTGGTAGATGCCCCATCCCAGGGTGCATTCAAGATTGAAGGGGCTCTGAGCGACCTGATCTAGTTGAAGATGTCCCTGTTCATTGCAGGGGAGTTGGACTAGATGACCTTTAACAGGTCACTTTCAAGTCAAACCATTGTATGATTCTATGCTTTTAATTGATTTGGGTGTTGTTTACGTGGGGAGATGGTACATGTAAAATAAATTACCTTCTAATGAAGGTTTTCAACATAATTGATAGCATGTCCCACAGGCCACATAGATTCAGTCTATATTTTATCCCTCTATGTCTCTGTTGGTGGGCCCTCTGACCCACTGTGCTATCTATGGTTTTAGGGAGTCAAGAATCTGATTTTTGATCTCCAAAGGAAGATCTCCAGAAGTTAAATAGCAATAAGACCTAAGTAGATACTTTGATTTGCCTTCCTAGAAATAATTATTTCTATTCATTGCCAAGTTTTATGGGACTTCAAGAGAAGATGTTTTATTCATTCATTTAGACAGAATTCACTGTAGAAGAGTTTTCTTTCACATTACTCCTGCAGTTATTTTTCCAGAATCTTTTGCAGTGAATGTTGAGCAGGGATAACACTGCTGTCATTACTTTGACCAAGTTTCTACAGTTTTACAGCTTAGTTAATGTGGCCCATGTTGTTCTATCACTTTTAAACAGAAGATCCCACTGAAGTTGGTGTGAACTTTTACCTCCAGTTTCAATATCAGGATGTGGCTCCTTGTACAGGGGAGTCCTCCCTGCCTAGTTACCAATTGTATGCTGCTCTCCTCCCTTTCCTTGAAGATAAATCTCCTTATCTGGTTCCTTTTTCTTGACAATAATGTTGTAGAGAGAAGAAAAAGAATAAAAGTAGTTCTTGGACAAAAATGTTGGCTATTAATTATCATTATTGTGCAGTTACATTCTTGTGTAATTCTTGTCCTCTTGGAGCCTTATTGTGCAGATATGTGAGATTGTTTCCTCCTCCATAAAACAGACATTACAGGTTTTCATCTCATTCCCCTGCATAAAGTTGTCACTAGAAATGAAAGATTAACAACATGAAATTCCACCTCTTCCTGAATTCCCAGAATTTCTTTACAGAATTAGAATATTGTTAACAGTTGGACAGACAGAATTCTCTGCAAGTTCCACACTACCTTGAGGAAAAAGTAAAGAAGGCTTACAGAGGTCACATTGACAAACTCTTTTATGGGTTTGTACGTGTATAAGCTGCATAACTACACTGGAATGAACTTAACATGATTTATTTGTTGGACACAACATTGTCATGTATATTCTAGTTCCACAAATTTATGGTGAAAGATGAAAATGGTGTGCATCAACTTCATAAAAGATCCTAAACCTTATCCTGTTTACATTATAAACTGAAATAAAAGGAGAAATATCCTATAATAAAATACTGCCTGAGGTACATTTTTAGCTTCAGTGTTTGAAAGTGGAGTAGACATAGGAATGGAAAAGCTCTAAAAGTGACTATTTTTATTTAAAATTGAAGTCAGACTTCATTCTAATCAATTTAAAATTACTTGAAGATATATGAGCAATAGCCTTGGAATGCCAAGTTTATCCTGGGAATTAGAAAAGTTCATAAATGATTTTTTAAATTCATTTCTAGAAATCTGGGTACTTTTTAAAATTGTGATTCTTGGGGAGCTTCAGCTTACCCTTATTGGAGCAATAAATATGTATAATTGATTCTAAAATAGGAGTTTGAATTTGACCAAAACCATAATTCAAGCTGAAGCAATACCTGAGTCTGAGTAACTTAAATGGCTAAGAACTTAATATTTTAGTATTTTGAACTCTTATATAAACTAAATGTAAGTTCTTTAATTTTGTGACAACTTGTAACAATATGCAATATAACATAAAAGACTTTTTTCTTTAATTTTACAAAGTAGAACTGTTTCATACTCTTTGCTGGTTACACTGAAACTGATTTCATATTTCTTGTTACTATAATGGAAATTGGATTGCTTCCTCAAAGTAACCTTTTTTAATTGTGTTCCAAAATGACTCATAAAATAAAGGGGAAGTGGAAGGGGGAATGACTGTTCTGAGTTGTTATTTTATGATTATTTTGTAATCAGATATAAAATTAAAGCCCCAAGTCAGAACTGGTCTGCGATTCAGTCTGTGACTGAAAAAAGGCAGATCCCTGCACTAAGTTCAGAAAGCAAGCTCACAAGTCAAGAGTATTTTCAAAAACACCCAGAGCTCCTCCGTCTGGTCAGAGAAGAGAGTGAGGAAAAAGTGTCACTGCAGTGTTTTGAAAAGCCAAGCCAAGCCAGGCACACAGAGGAAGCAGCATAGGGCTGGTTCTTACAACACAGCAAACATAGGGCCTCCTGCTATATTTAGTTCGCTTTCCCTGCCTTCCCCTCCCCCTCCAATGCCTATATTTGCATGAGTTGTAGAGTAAGTTGCCTTTCATTTAATATACCTTTTATTTCCTTTTCCTTATGGTATCCTAACTTAAAAAAATCCATTGCTTTTCATATAATACTGTAGTTAAACGTAACTGTGCTTAATTAGTGCAGACTTACCTTTTCTTTTCCAAATGATTCATTCTTTATATGGTGAAATGTGATTAATATCATTGTTTGAATTTTTTTCTTTCACCTTGATACAATGTGGAAAAAATTGTTATGAATAACCAATTTTTATTATTAGAAATAAGTGTCTTGCCTTGACATCTGGCTCTTTGGATTAGTCTTACTTCTGTAGAATAATAGAAGATGAAAATAACACAATGTTATAATTGTTCAATGTTTGTATTTTCAGAGTGTGCTGGAGGGTCCCCAAGGTCCACCTGGCAAAGAAGGTCAAAGGGTGAGTAAACTTGGTGAACAACTGGTGAGTGTGCTAACTGACCTTGATGTGCGACTTCTGTCTAAGCACCAATAAAAAATGGTAAGGTGGCAGCTGAGTATGAAGAATGCGGACAACAAACTGAGCTTGGACACTTGAGGTTTCTCTTCAGTTGAAGGAGATTTAACAATTTCAACCATCCAAAGTGTTTTAATGACTGGCAGCACAGATGTTGACATTAGATTCTGTGCAATGTGTTTCTGCTAGAATTTTAACTGAAATACTATTAAAACTTTTCGGTTTCCATTTTATTGCAGGGATGAACCATACCTTACAACATCTAAGATGCATAAAAATATGAATTTAGGGTCATTATATAAAATACTATCAGAAACCACTACTGACACACGTCTCGTTGTAGATGTCCTTGCACAAGTGTCAGAACTTAACACACGTGTACAAAGAAGGAAATGCAATAAAGGGCAGTGGGGGAGGGTGGGTAGATTATGCCAAATACATGAAATAAACCTTTAGTTATTCAGAATTTTAATATAGTGAAGTGACTGACTGACTGACTGACTGACTGACTGACTGACTGATTTCTCCACATTTTGGTTTTGTTTCCCTTGACTTAATGAATTTGGTAGTTCAGTAGAACAGATAAAAAGTATTTATGATTGTGGTATCATAAGAAATAATTCAGTTTTGTAAGTTTATAACCTAGTATGTTCCTAAAAGTTTGGAACTATATTAAGACTCAAACACTTCAATATTTTTATAAATTAGGTTGTGCGCAATTTATGGTTTTAAAGTTGGGTCTCAATAATTCTTGTTTGATTTGGTCATCTTGATATTTAATACCTCAGTTAAAATATCTGAAGTGAAAAGATTTAGTATTTCTCATTGTTGATCATAGTAAACTACAGTGAATTATTAAAGACTAGTTCAATGATTCCAGTAATAGTAATAATACTAACAGAGGACTAATTCTTGAACAAAATTAGTAATGGCATGTAGGCCCCAAAGCTGTTTTAGGTTGTTTTTTGAGTTGTAAAAATAGTATTAAATTTCATTTTTGTTGAACTCAAAAATATGAAAGTTGAACTTATTTAAGGTTCATACTGAGAACCTGTTCAGAAAAATCAATGTAGTAAAGGAGAATAAAAAGTTATGTAGTGAATATGTTGTTAAAGTATATTTACTAGCATATTACCATGCTTATTAAGGATTTTATAATTACCATTACTATTATGCAGTTAAATATCCAAGATACTCTGAAAAGCTACAGATATCCAATTTTAGCATATTTTAGAGTTTTCCATGAAGTATTAAATCTGCAGAAATACATAGTTTATTAGTTCTCCTTTAGGAACAGTTAAAAATATGACTGTGTTTTAGAAGCATCACTCTTGTAACTTCTTACTTTTTTAATGCAAAAATTTAGAGTTATTTAATAGTGGATAAATTAATTTGGAATTACTCTTTGGCTTTTTTTTTTCCATTTCACAGCAGGAATTAGGGGATTGATACATTTCCCGTGAACATTTTCCTACTCGCACATAAAATTGAAATACTGTCTCACTCCAACATCTATAAAAACAGGAGCACTGATTGTTTTGTAATCTTGCCATGCACACAGCTGCCTTGAGCCTAACAATGCGAACAGCAGAGTTTAGAGCCTCAGCATCTGTCTTTATCTTTCTACCAGTAAGATGCTCACAATACCCTTTCTGCTGACCGCTCCCGCCCAGGCACTAACAACATTGTTTGCAGGCTTAATTTAACTCCCATGTGCTTTTGCATTTCCAATACATTTAATTACACAATAACATACCATTGGTAACAAGATCTCTGCTCTGTTTAATGACAAACAGGACTGTGCACATCTAATGGCTGTTAAATGTTCCTTTTTATTCAGTTATAGATGTCATGTTTCTCTGTTGGACTTCCAGCAGATCCTCCAAATCTTTCACATTAAATGAAGTTATTGCTTTTGTCAGGGGCTGTCTTTTGAAGATTAAAGCATATTACTGAGTGTGTAACTAGCTAATATTTTTTCTTCAGCATATTATTCAGACCTAAAAATAATATTGTGTCCATTCTGCAGACTGGTACTGTAAGATATCAAGGAAAACAAAAGCCACTCCAAAACCACCTAATAATATCTGTTTAATTTGAATGCCACACTTTGAGAACATGAGCTTTTTTTTTCTTCCAACTTTCCATTCATACTGTTCTTGTTATATTCAAAATTACAATTTCCACTTAAATCAGGAGCATGTTTAAGTGTTCAACTCCTTTAAAAATTGGCCTTAGATTAATAAGGAGCTGGGAGGAAAGTAATTCTGTGTAACTTAGAGACCTCTGGATACACATTGAAAAAAGACAGAGGAGAATTAACTGCTAACGGTGAAATTGAAGAAACATGCAGAAGGCTCATATTAGAGCTACCAACTTAGGTAAGTGACAATACTAAATGAGACAGAAAGGCCAAGGTACCCACTTCCATTCACATATGTTAGCCAATGTTGTGTTTTCCTGTGGGCTCAGGGAGTCCTTAAGCAGTTGCTATTCTTACAAAAGACCAGCATTTCTTTTTGCTCTACAATTAGTGACTTTGCATAATTTTTAGGGTTTTTTTATCTTTAGTGAAATAGTTTGTTAGACATGAGACCTTGGCCAGTGAGAGCTTTAGATTTTAGGTTTGGACGCTGAAAGCAATAAACTAGTAGAAACAGCTACTCACTCCCTTTTCCTCATTCTTGTATTAGAAACATGAGACCATTCTGTGGGCAGGCACTATGTTCATCTGTAATTTTTCAGTGTCCAGCATGTTGTCTTCAGGCATGTTAGTGCTGCAGCAACTTGATACTGTTACACAAGTGCTTGGGATGACATCAGGAGCTTCAGAAGGTAACGGAATATTACTCAGAAAAGTCCCTGGTCCAATATTACTGACCCACAAAAAGTAGAAAGATTGGGTGCTAACCTAGCATTGAGTGGAATTTAAACCACAGTGAACAACTGTGCTATCTTCCTGGCTCTGTGTTATGCAGAACTTCATTACTTCTCTCAATATGCCTCCACTTTTCAGTTAAGTGTATCTTACATGGAACTACAGTTTCCTTTTGAAAGACAAGAGACTCTGCAAGTTTCCTTTATTTCTTTCTTCCAGTGTTTCTTGTCAGCCACACATTTCAAATACACATTTTATTTTGCACGCAGGCAGTATCTAACCCTCCATTAGCCTCCAACAAGTGGTTTTCTTTTTAATGTTTCCTTTATATTTAAGAGGTATTTAGAGTTTTTTCCTCTATAATCTAATCACCATTCCATTAGTTTTTGAAAAATGTTCAACAAGGTCTGCCAGCTCCCCACACAGAGAATTTTCTAAAGTCTTCAAATAATTCTGTTGTGTTGCTATGCTTTCTTAAAAATTTCTACTGCCTATAATTTACAGAATAGATGTTTTACAGAATCTGCCTTTACTGTGTTAAATGCAGCGAAATTTACATTTCCAAAATAAAATTCCAAATGTTTTGAAAATGAAGGCTTAATTGCAATTGGATATCTTTGTAGCATGGATTTTCCCTGAACTTATTGCATTTTTATAACTATTTTTTCCTAAATATTACTTAATTTTTAAAATTCAGGGAATTCTGAGTTTTTTCTTAATGTGAATCATCAAGGCAACTTTCTGAGACAGCTGTACTGTAAAATGTAGAAAGGAACATTTTTCCTTCTCAGTTAGCCTTTAGAAGAGCCAGGCCCAGCATGCAGAAGTTTGTGCAGGAGTTTCTGCTTCTTTAAGATTGTCTTCATACCTTCTTGAGCTTCTGAGCACTTTTTCTGAGATTTAAGAGCTTTCAGGAAACTTCTGAGGATACTGAGGATGCCTGTTTTTTCCAGGTGAGGGTAGATCTAACAGCTTCTACCAAACTCTGTTAGCTGTCCTTGACCAGCAGGTGCCTGCAGCCTTTGTTCTAGCTGACCCCTGAGCAGGGACAGTCAAGCACAGTTTGGCCTGGGCCAGGGTGAGGACTGTGTAACAGCAGTTTGTGCAGTGATAGCAGAAGCAGCTGGCAGATGTGCAGCACCTTGCACAGCAGCTCATACAGAAGGGCACAAAGAAGATGCCAGTGAACTTTGTCTGTCATACACACACTTAGAGATGATGGCCACAAGGCACAGGACTCAAGTGCTACTGAAGTAGTGCTGACAGCTATTTGCTGCCAGACTTTGGTACCCAGGCAACTTCAAATGAAGGACACAGCTCTGCAAGTCCATGAGGCCTCCCACGTCAGTTCCACAAGTTCAGAGGGACCTGCCTGATGTCATTGCAAGGCCTCTCTTGATTATTTTGAAGGGTCATAGTGACTGGGAGAGGTTTCTGAAGACTGGAAGAGAGCAAATATCACATCTTCATGAAGAGAGGTCCAGGGAACTACAGGCCCAGAGGCTTCACCTCAATCCCAAGGAATGTGGGAGAGAAAATCCTCCTGGGAACTACTTCCAAATACATAAAAGACAAGAAAGTGATTGGCGTAGTATGCATGGATTTATGAAAGGGATATTATGCTTTCATTATGACATGACTAGCTTGGTGGATGAGAGGTGAGCAGTGGATGTTGTTGGCCTCAGCTTTAGCAAAGCCTTTAACGTCATCTTCCATAATTTCATCTCATCAACTTCATAGACATGCTGACAATGTACAGGTTAGGTGAGTGGATGGTGAGGTGAATTGAAAAGCAGCTGAACGACTAGGTCCAGAGATTTGTCATCAGTGGCACAATGCCCATTTGGAGATGAGTCACTAGTGGTGTACCCCAGGGCTGCTACTAGAGCCTGTACCGTCCAACATCCTCCTTAACAACCTGGACAAGGAGGCAGAATACAGCAGAGAATTGGGGCAAGAGAACTCATCTGAAGTTCAGCAAGGGGAATTGCAAAATCCAGCATCTAGGGAGGGATAACCCCAGGTACCAGTATATGAGACGGTCAAAAACGGACTTTATTCGGAGGGAGGAATAAAGACATGTTATTGTACAGCTTCTTGCTTAATATAGGGTTCTACAATCCAGGGGCAGGCAACATGCAAATAGTTCTTAACTAGGGAATTTACAGTTTGCGTATCTTTCTACAGCAGAGGCCTAAAGCTAATCCATTATTCATGAAACAACGGGGAGAAGAACAAAGAGTAATTTGACATAGGTTTTACACTCTTGATACCGAGCAAGGTTTACATATGCAATCTATATTTCTTTTAAATGCAAGGGACAGCGATAACTGCAGATTTTTATTCAACTCTGTTACTGGCGTCGTTTTCAAGTTCTGTTGGTTTTCCAAGGAGCAGAAGATTTCCCAACCAATCTTCCCACATTTTGTGATCCCACAAGTATACACTGGAAATAAACTCCCTGGGAAAAAATTTTATGGAGAAGAACCTTCTGGACAAGCAGCCGACCATGAGGCAGCAGTGCATCCTCATGGCAAAAAAATAAAAAAAAAGAGGCCAACAGTTTCCTTGGCTGCATTTGAAGGAGTATTGCCAGCAGGTCAGGGAAATATCCTTCCTGTTCGATCAGCACTGGTGAGACCACGTTAAGACACAGATGTACTGAAGTGGGTCCAGCACAAGGTCACAAAACACGTTAAGGGAACTGGAGCACCTTTCATAAAAGTAGAGGCTCAGAGAGCTGGAGCTCTTCAGCATAGGGAAGGCTCGGAGGAATCCCATGAATGTATATAAATACCTGATGGGAGGGAATGAAGAAGAGGGAAACAGATTCTCCTCAGTAGTAGCCAGTGACAGGACAAGAATGGGCACAAATTAAATATCAGAAAATTCCATCTGAACACAGGAAAATGCTTTCTTATTGTGAAGGTGGTCAAATACTGATACAGGTTGCCTAGAGAGGTTGTAGAGTCTCCACCTGTGGAGATACTCAGAAGTTGAGTAGACACAGTCCTACACAATTGATCCTGCTTGAGGAGAGGGATTATATTAAGTGATCTCAAGAGATCCCACCCAGACATTTATATGACTTTTATTTAACTAGATCTAGCTTATTCTCAGCATAGCTGCCAACAACTTCATCTTTCTGGATTAGCAGGATTTTTTTAAAATGTTTTATATGTATTTAAACAGACTGATTTCTCACCATAGTTCCAGTGATGGATTGCGTTCAAGCATTTATGAATCTTTCTGTGTTATCACAGCCTGTGATATTCTTGACCCTGTATTCCTTGGGACATTGCAGGTGTCTTGAAGTAAATATTTTTGAAAGAACTTCCTTATTTCCAACAGTTTTGTTTATAATATCAAATACTTCACTTAAGAGGAAGTTATTATAGCGTTATCTTAGTAATAAGTTAAATGCCTCATAAAGCTGAGAGTCCCTTGTAATATCTAGTGTTTCAGCATTGATTTCACTAAAATTACATGTTTGGTGGGACTTTGTGGAATAGCAGTACTTTCCTTATGTTAATAATCAGGTTACTCTCTGAGATTACAAGTTTTTCTAATCAAACATGAATAAAATTATTATGACATCGTGGAAAGTCTTCCTAAATAAATAAATGGATGGGGAGCTGTTAGATTTTCTTAACATAATTATTTAGAGTGACATCAAAATTAATTTAAGTTCAGATTGCATTTATCTGGTTTATAGAACTTAAATATTTCTTTGACATAATTTGTTTTCTAGTTCAATGAGTAAATGTTGTACTTAACCAATTGTAAAACAAGCTTTACAGAGCAATGATAATTATTGCATAGTAGGTCAGACTCCTGGCACAATACAAACAGTTTTCTTCACAGCTAAAGCTCTAGAGTTTTGGAATCTCTTTTAATCTTCAGTCCTTCCTGACTTTGATGACTTCAATCTGATTTTATCTTTAAGTTGGAGTGCTGTATGTTCCTTCACTCTGGTGTTTAACAGTCCAAAAATGCTTAATGTAAAACAGGGAAATAATTTGCAGTTTTTCTATCAGAATGTCTCTACCTTAAAAATAAAGTACCAGTAAAATAAGATACAGCTTAAAAAAGTGGTCCCCACTTTGGCATCTAAAAATAGAATGAAAAATGTATTTAAAATGCTAAAGACAGATTTTTCAATTAGAAGAACTCTATCTTTTCTTTAATTCCCTTGTTAAATTTCATTGAAGAAATTTAAATCTAATTTTTAATGGAGGAGCAGAACTTAATTACTTTTGAGAGCTCATTTAGAATTTTCAGACTGTCTTCCAAATACTCTATTATTAATATTTCTTTAATGCCTTTTATCAAATGGTATAGAAATATGAGAGAATAAGAAATTACTTTTCATAAGTAAAAATTAAGGTATAAACTATCTAAGTGTAGCTGAAAACTATTTCTATGAGTGATTTTGTATTTAAATTGAAGTTTGTGAATACATTTGAAAACTTGTGATGGATTTTGTGTTGTGATTTGTTGGCAGAATAGATTGTGGCATTTGACTTCTTGGCACTGCTATGCCTTTTTAAGGACTTTCTTTTTATGTTTGTTACATTTGAATTTTATGTGGTCTGGCCGCACATTCCCTTTTAGCATTTTAGTAATACCATAGTGAAGAAAATAGAGATATTGGAAATCATTCCTAAAATTGGAAACTCAATGTTTTCTTCCAAAAGAGGGGATTAAAGTCTGTGTACTCTCTATTCTTTTGTGAGCTGTGTTTCTGTGAAAGATTTTAGTAGGATATGAAGGACAGACTTGCCCTTGTTTTCTGCAAAAGGCTTAATTTCTTGCCTTCTGGCCTTATTTCCTCTGAGTTTATTCAGGTTTAACATTTAATGCAAGTTAATTTGTAATACACTTGTCCTCAAGGCCAGTGTTAATAGGATTGAAGAGAGAGTTGTGCATTTAAGTCCTGATGCTATATTATTGAAGTTTTCTGTGACACAGATTTCCACTTTAGTAAGGTGAATATCCAAACTATAAGATTTCTAAGGATAAAAAACCCCACAAGTTATGCAATTGTGACACTACCAAAGTTAGTGACAAAACTCTTATCTTTAGTAGTTGTGCAGTCAGGTAGTTAAATGTCAAAGTCCTCTTGAAAGATTATCAGATTTTTTTGTTAAATGTGTAGAGGTAAATAATGACTCACTATTTAGACCCTGCATTTGCTGTGCATTCAGTTTGTAATCTGTCACAGTTGATTGGGATCCTGAAGAACATGCTCCTGTCCTACAGCTGATCAGCAGATGTCCACAGCTGAGTAACTGATGGGTTATTGCTCTGATTTTTGTGATTAGTTCAAATCTTCTGTTTCCTATTAGCTCTTGAGCTGACTTTCTTACTGATACTGCCATATGCCAGCTGCCCTCATTCTGCTACAATGGCACACTGGCAAGGCTTTTATCATAAAACAGAGCAGAGGACTTTCACCAGCTCTAGGCTGGGTTGGGTTTCCCCTGAGTTAGAGTTGGTTGGAGCTGTGAAAGCTCCAGGGGAACTGCCAGGAGCACCAGATTGTGTTTACAGATGAGAAGCTAAACTATGAAGCTTAAAGGACTGAGACAAAGGAAAGCCTCTCTGCTGGACTATGGACCAGTGTAGGCACTGGGACTTTTCTGGCTGCTTGGTGGCAACCTTGGGCATCTGAAGAAACAGTCTTTCAACTCCCCAGAGCTCCACTCATATAGCTGTATTTAGGTACCCAGGGCACTGGTGAGGCATCTGTGGGTTGGGCATTCTGAGACAGAGGTCTTTACTTTCCACCTGCTTTCTGTTTTGGTTCTAGCTGTTCCTTTGTCAGGCTGGTTTTGAGGATTATCCAAGAGAATCTTAATTTAGTTTGGCAAACGAACTACATAAGCCTCATTAATCTTGAATAACAACTATAGTAGTTAAGACTTTAAAGCCCAGATTTCTACTTTCCCTAAAACTAGTTCCTGTTTTGAAATGTGGTGATGTGTTTCAAGAACCACTAATTAGCAGTTTTCCATGAAAATGCACAAGAACTTATTCTAAAAACTTTGCCTTCTTATTCCAGCATGGTTTTTTTATAAATTCCATAAATCATGTAACTGTTCCTACATAACTCTGCTCAATTTTATCCTTAAGCAATCAGCATCTTATTTTTAAACACTAGGACTAGATCTCTTACTCATCCAAAGTTGGATATAAGCGAATGGATGGATGAGACATGATACAGCAGCAGTTTACAATATAGATTTTGAATCCTTGCATGGTATGTTGGACCTGTAGCAGTGCTCAGAGGCAGCACAATCAGAGCACAAGCCCATGGAAGGATGGATAGAGCCCCTCTTCTGAACAGTTTCCATCACATGTGAGGCAAAGCTCATCTAGTCATTTCAGTTCTCAAAAGGGGCAAAGGAAGAGAGAAACAAAGAATACAGCTGACCACTAATCCAGCTAGGCCCTCAGCTGGGTTTCCTGAAGCACCTAATTTCTCATTTATTTTATTTTTAATATTTTGTCCTTTTTTTTTGCCTCTAACCAAGCAGTTGTTATTTGAATTATTTGTGTGTGTGTGTGTATCTTAGCTGAATTCTGCTCTGTGGATAGGAAGTAAGTAGCCAACTGTCCCAAATTAGTTGGGGGCAGGCATTTCATGAGTCTAGGAGATAGGATACTTTATCAGTAATGTGTAGAAAACTTCATATCATGTTGATTGCATACAAAAAATGTATGCAGCACAAAGGAAATAACCAGCAATTGTTCTGGTGTTCTTCAGATATTCTGAGTAGCATTAGACAACTGTTGACACCACATATCTTAAAGTTAGTGTAGGTGGTATTGCATTTTTATTTAGGCAAAGGAAGACTGTGATGCCTAGGACTTTTACTTATGTTTTGAGTGTTTTTATACCCTCATCATTTGCTCAGTGAACTCAAGTAAATAAAGGCAATAAGCCTGCTGTGCAGAGCAGTATGGCAGTAAGTACAGCTTTCATGGGGCTGCCAAGACCTGCTGCTGAGCAGGAGATGGGAACTGTGGCTCTCTGCTAAGCCCACTCTACAAACCAGAGAGGACATTGAGATGTTTGCCACTTCTCTCTTGCCAGAAGGATGACTCAAAATCAAATTGTAAATATTTAGTCACAGCCTGGCTCATGGCCTGCTCAAGGCAAGATCATAATGTACTTGTCAAAAACATTCTTCTAATTGTTTTAATTACCCTGAAAAAATATAAACTAATTTTTTCTACATACACTGTTACTATGGCGTATATTTTATGTTTTTCTTTGCTGATGATGAGAAGTCATAGAGAAGCAGGAATGCTGACAAGTAGGTGAAGCTTTGTGTATTCCTAACATTAAAGTTTTTGTATCTGAAATCTGAAAGGCATTGCTAAGAGGTAGTAGCCTGTTACATATTTCTGTATTAAAATTAGAATACCAGTTTATAAAGGTGCTTGGAGACCAAAAAAAAAAAAAAAAAGGACTTCTATTACTCTAGAAAAAGCTTATGCTTCATACTGGTCTGTGTGATTATTTTACATGGAACACAGCATGACTAATAACGATTGGATAAAAGGTTGGGCAAAGTGTTTCTTCTGTGTTTCACTGGGTAGGTGTTCTATTAATTAATAAATGATAAATGACAGTGAAAAATAACTACCCTCAATGTTTTGGGGTTTTTTTATAACTGATTTTTCAAAAAGTTAATCAAGTTTTGTCTTTGCTATGTCATAAATCACATTTTAGCTCATCTTGTAAACAGAGATAAAATTGCCTTCCCAACATATTCCATGTTTTCCTGTGTAATTAACACCTCGTTCACAGTTGTGTCTGCCAGTCAAAGCCCTGTCTTCTTCTTCCTGACACTTCCTTGATACTTTGTTTAGACTGCTGAGATTTTAAGTGTCATCCTCAGGATACTTTAAATAAGTCCAAACAGGAAAAGGAAGGTGCTTCAAGAAGTCAACACTGTAGATCATTATAACTCAGAGAGACTATTTTAAAAGTATGGAACAATTTATCTTTGTTTATTCCTTCGATTATTACCTCTCAACCTGTTTTTCATACTTTCTAAGGGAAGTTTATTGGGTGGGGGTTTTTTGAGTCAGGGAATATTAGTTTCCATCTGTATTTCTGAAGTAGAGATCAGTCCAAAAGTATAGATCTATATAACCACAGCTCCTGTTCCTTGTGCGTGTGTGCCTGTCCCACCACTGTGTCCTCTCTCAGGCCAGGCAAACTCCTCTGTTCCTTAGGGAAGTGCATCAGTCAACTGACCAAAGTCAAATACTACCCCACCTTTTGTGGGCCATCCTTAGCCAAGAGCAGTTCCCAGCTCTGGCTTGTCCTAATGCTGCATGAACAGTGTCACCAGCAGAGCAGAGGTCATGCTGGGGGTGGGTAGTAAGGGGCAGTATAGCCTTGATCCAAGTTTAGTCCCCTAGTAACATATTTGGGTTCTAAAAGTTTACCATGGGCTGCCCCAGTTAGACCCCTGCATGTGCAAGTACTGGTGGGATTAAACAGCTCAGCACACAACATATGTCTCAGCTAGTTAAGACCCAGGAATTTGGCACTCCAAATATGCTGAGGTGGGTTTTTTTTCACGCTGCCCTTAAAACATACTGACTGATAGAGGACCTTCACCAAACTGTGGTGGTAGTGTACATGTTACATGGCACAACCCAGTGGTTCAAACACATCCCCACAACCTCTGTTTTGTTGGTTCTTGAAGGGCTTCAGGTATCTTCAGGACCTCTCTCAGGAGAGTCCCTGGCTTCTAGGCAAGAGGTTACTGTGGTGACCTGCAGGGCGGGAGGAAGAGGGATTTTTCACCCTTACTGTCATCATCTTGTTCCCCTCAGCATATATCAAGATTAATGAAAGGCAGAGCATGAGAGGGGTTTCCTTCAGATCAAGACTTTCACCTGGAAAGAGTGAAACTGGCTTTTACTTTCTGTTCCTGGGATTACTTCTGCAGTTTGTGTCAGATCGTTATTTAATAAAACACAGAAACAGACATAGAAATAGGAACCAAAGCTTACAGAAATACTCCTATGTGTTAATTGTGAACTGTCAGCAAGCATTTTCATTTTTTCACTTTTTAAGCCAAGTTTTCCCCAGGACAACCCTGTGTTGCTTAAAGCTGGTTTACATTTGCCATAGGCAAGGGAAAAATTTAGGCTTAATGGGCATCGTACTTTTTTCTTTTCTTTGCCATCACACTTAGATATTAGTTGTTCTCAGCTGTTGTTTCTAAAAACGTGCATCAGATTTCAGCTTGGAAATAAAGATGTAAATTTCTGTAAATTACTTCCATTTTTATGTTGATCTATCTAAAAAAAAAAAAAGCATATGTGAAAACAGCAGTTGTTCAAGAAAGCTCTGTAGTAAAAAATTATAATAGTTACATATGCATGAGTGTATAAGAGTCTGAGTGGAAAGTCTCCCTTAAGTAGACTTTTATGGACTTCAAGTTTTAATGCAAATGATTTGCGTGAGCATCATATATACACCGATGGTAGTAAATGCAGAAAAAGGTGAATTGTTTTTGCAAATAAATCTCTGACTTTTGTGCTTGTTATCACATCCTGGAGAAGAAGGGCATGGGTGTTTGTTAATTAAGTTATATTGCACATAGGTACTCACTGTGCAGTTCAGACTGCTGGTGCACAGCTTAACATCCCAAGCTCTGCTGTATTCTGACAAAATATGATTTCTTTATACCTCATCAAGATGCTTTGTTAATAGCCCTATCAATGTGCACTCACATTTGAGACAAAGCTTTAAAATGTGACAGTAAATGTTACAGGGATGCAAATACAGTTTATCATAACTATTAAAACCATCCTAGTAGACAGTGTTTAAGTGACTGATAGAGAGTATTCATTTTGGATGTTTTTTGATTTTTGTGGGGTTTTTGCTAAGTAAGGCAATAAATCTTTTCTTAAAATTCTTATTCCAGATCAGTCCTTAGCCACAGCATTTATAAACGTCTCTTGTAATTTTTTGTTTCCAGGGGAGACGAGGCAAACCAGGCATCCCAGGAAAACCAGGGCCACCAGGACCTCCTGTGAGTAACTAACAATGGGAATGGGAAATTTTCACTCTGTCCTTATAGACTTTGTTAGCATTTTTATAGCAGGCTACTGGATCATAATTATAGCTGAAAATAGTTTATCTGTGTTTATTCTGCTCTATCAAACAGCTACTATTGCTAGCCTTTTGATACAGTAAGGATGAAGGGACTGAGTCCACAAATATGAGGGACTACAGAGGAGGGAAGGAACAAGATTCAGGCTTCAGCAGAGGAAGCAAAGATTGGCATTTCAAAGAAAGACTGGCCATGTATGCTAAATATGAATACTGTGCATTCATTTCCTCAGCAAAATATGTGATGCTCTGTAGAAGAAGGGATAATTTCTGTCTCAGAGGGGTAATTTGAAAGATGAAGGTCTGTGTGAAGCCTGTGCCAAATGTCTGAATGGTGGGGAGGATTATACCCAGTGCTGGAATGAGCACTCAGCTGTAGTTCAAATGAGTTGACTGAAGAATTAAAAAGATTAAGAAATACATGACTCTATGAAAGGATTTGTAATATGAAGAACTAAAGGGTTTAGCTCAGATCTAAGAGGTTTGGGATTTTACTTTTCTGCCTTTTTTTTTTAAGACTAATTCTTTAAAATTCAAGTCATGCATGGATGTATATTAGTCTTCAATGAATGCAGCCTTCCTTGGGTAGAGGAAGACTTGGTCATATTAGTAAAATTCCCTATATATTGTATTGTAAAAATGCCATCGTGCACAAATACAGAACAGCTGTTCACGGATTAAGTAAACTTCTGCTGCTTTAGGTTCTTAATATAAAACAAAGATTTCATAATTCCTTTTTCTGCTTACCTGAAATAGGTAAAGCTAGTAGTTTCTGCATCTAAGCATTTGATTCATGCGCTTCAATCTCATCTGATTTGTAGAGAAGAGTATAATGCACTGCAGCATGAGATGCAATGACAAAATTGAAATAGATGTCATCCAACCTCATCTGAAAGAAAAACTACATAAATTTTATTAATACTTTTACCCTGGAAAATGTGTTCAGGAAGAGGAATTGATGATGGAGTTCAAAAGTAACTAGTTAAAAATTAGTCTTTTGCACAGTTTGGGCTTTCTGAAATGTTGCTGAAATGGTCCTGCAGACTGCAGGAGGCCAAACAGAAGAAAGGAGTGATGCAGAATCTTTTTTAATAAAAATGCCAGAAATAACCTTTAAAGGATAAAAAAGCAAACCCTAACAGAGGTCAATGTTAGACCTAATCTACTTAGCTTTTTGTGAGCTGGTGAAAAGCTGTTTCTCCATTACAGATTTCTGCCATCACAGATTTGCTGGCAGGTCAGGCTTTGGAAGATTTATGATCCTTGACAGATATACCAGAAATCTTGAGTGGAAGCTAAATTGTGCTTCTATTACTGAGACATATTTCAGATTTTCTTACAGCAAATGGAAAGCTCAACTTTGTCAGCTTGGCAACCTCCCTACAAGGAACTCTGTGTGAGTAGTGTAGCCCAGTACTACATACCAGAAAAACATTCCTCAAGCAGTCATGGCATAAATATTGGTTAAAAGTATTTGTTTCTGGTATAACTATCTTGATGCACTCCTTGCTTTGGATACAGCTATACCACCATCTTGTGTTCCTCTTCCAAGACTGAGAATGTAAAGCACAGAAAAGGCATACTCTAAAAGCAGTAATGCCTGCTAATGTGCACTGGCAGAATCACTTTGTTTAAAGTGCCACAGCTTGTACATACCAAAAAAACCCTTCAACACAATCCATCATTCCCCGTCTCTTTTTCAAGGCTCAAACCATATTCAGTTTTGCTATATTGTGGTTCCAGTTACTCCTTCTCTATTAACAGTAGGCAGCTGCCTCATGCACATGGATATATTGTCAGTCTTCACTTTGGCGATTCCCAAGTCCAACAGAACTGTCACACCTGCAGCGTGGTTTCTGTCATAAGTTTGGCATACACGGGGTACGAAATGGTTAACAGATTGACTGAACATGTAAAAATTACACTCTCCAGTATAAACAAATTTGAGGTTTGGCTGATGTTTCAAAAGAATATGAAATTTGTATTTGAGAAAAGGGAGATTCAGTCCTTAATTATCAGGGTAGCTACAGCACACACTATGTGTTTGAAATTAGTAAATTTACCTAATTTATTTATTAGTCTATGTCATGATGTTAAGTATTTAATTTAGGTATTAGAACACTCAGGTGCTCAGTAATGCCAAAAAAAAAGAGACAAAACCCCCAACCTGTAAGAAGGAAAGTTCTGCCTCTTTGAGGAAGAAGTTAGTGTACAGCATACAATACTCAGGGTATTTCTTATAAAAGAGAGTCCTAATAACAGTGTGTACAGGTAAGGATTTGTGGGTAAAAATTAGAGAAAACTGTATAGTTTCAAAAATTGCTGTGCTTTCACATGACAGCATTATAAGGACACATTCTAACAGTCAAAAATCTATTTGTCTTATGACAGCATTTAAGACTCCTAACCTTTTATCAGTATCTCATCTTTTCTCTTTTTGTTTTTTTCCCTAACCTAATTTCTGGGGATTTTTTTTTTAATTGATGCTTGTAGTGAGTTTCTAGTCCCTTAACATCATCTGCACATCTTTGGTTAAAAACCTTTATTGGTGTCAGAAACTTGGATTGATTGACAACTGATAATTAAACTACTCAGTTAAAATGGGACTTGCTATGCAATTTCTTCCAGGTATCCTTTCTTTTGTGTCATTTTCCCCTTATGCTTTCTTTTATGTAATTTTTTTTCCATTTGAAGCAAATCCTGTGCTCACAGAAGTCAAGGAGTCAATGAGGATTTTTATTGATCAGTTATAAAAATATTTTTGTAAACCTACCCAGGTATGTTCCCCCGTTTGAGTATTTGTTTTAAAGTCTATTGAATATGATAGACTTTTAAAGTGTCATTGTATTCCCCTCTGTTTCAGAATTCATGGTATGCATCCTTGCTGTCTGATGTTGGGTTTGAGTACTGCTCTGTTATTTCAGCCAGGAGAACCGAGGTGTGCAGCGGGTAGAGATTTGTGCTGAAGACAGGAATCCAAACGGGTTAAGTGGAGCAGCAGCTCCCTCTAGTGCTTTTCGGCCCTTTCCCCACTTTTAAAGAGCCTAGACAGTTTAAAGCTTCTGTTAAATACACTATTCCCTTCAGTCTCAGAAGCATTCTGAATGTTGTAATTGTGAAATCAAAATCTCTGTAGTCTTCAAATGTATTTTATATATTTGCTTGCTTCAATTTTCTTCTAAAGCCTTCTGAGAGGGAGACTGTCTCTTCCACATGCTGTTATCCTTCTCGGCGTGGCTGTTCCCTGAAATTGAAATGCTGATTTTATGAAACAAAGAGAAATACTATGATAATAGGTTTCTCTGAGGTTGTAAGTACAGCATATTGATCAGATTAAAGAACTAAGCTGATTGGGTTTTTTTCTGCCATACCTGTTAATAAAAGGTCTGGCAACCCCGCTTGGGGAACCCCGGTGCCCGAAATGTCGTCCCTCGGCAACCCCGCTTGGGGACCCCCGGTGCCCAAAGTGTCGTCCCTCGGAAACCCCCCTTGGGGACCCCCGGTGCCCAAAGTGTCGTCCCTCGGAAACCCCCCTTGTGGACCCCCGGTAACCAAAATGTCGTCCGTCGGACAACCCCCTTGGGGACCCCCGGTGACCAAAATGTTGTCCGTCGGGAACCCCCCTTGGGGACCCCCAGTTCCCGAAATGTTGTCCCTCGGCAACCCCCCTTGGGGACCCCCAGTGCCCGAAATGTCGTCCCTCGGCAACCCCCCTTGGGGACCCCCGACGCAGAAAATGTCGTCCCTTGGCCCTTCCACAGTGCCCAAAATGTCGTCCCTCGGCAACTCCCCCGTCGGGACCCCCTAGGTGCCCAAAATGTCGATTCTCTCGGGAACACCCCTTAGGGAACCCCGGCGGCCGAGGCGCCGCCCCTCAGCCAGTCCCCCTTGGGGAACCCCGGCGCCCCAGCTGCCGCTCCTCGGCAAGCCCCCCTTGGGGAGCCCGGGCGCCTGAGGCACCGCACCTGGGCCAGCCCCCACTTGGGAATCCCCGGAGCCCGAGGGGCCGCCCCTCGGCAAGCCCCGCCTTAGGGACGTCCGGCGCCCGAGGCACCGCCCCTCGGCCAGGCCCCCTTGGGGACGCCGGCGCACGAGGAGCCGCTCCTCGCCCAGCCCCCGTTTCTTAACCCCCCGGCGCCCGAGGTGCCGTCCCTCGCCCAGCTCCCACTTGGGGACCCCCGGCCCCCGAGACGACTCCCCTCGGCGAGACCCCCTTGGGGACAGCCGGAGCCCGAGGTGTCACCCTTCGGCGACCCCACCTTTTCGCTGGGCGCAAAGCTCGACGGCGCGTGCCACGTGCAGGTCCGGAAAAGTGCCATTTTCCAGTCCAGAATTCCAGATAGACAAAGATTCCTGCCAGGAAAAAAGTGCCGAGACAGAAAGCGATTGCTCCTTTTCTAGGGTCAATAGGGCCCCATCATTGGCACCTGAGAGCCAAAGGCTGCCGCCTTTTCCCTGGGCGCAAAGCTCGACGGCGCGGGCCACGTGCAGGTCCGGGAAAGTGCCATTTTTCAGCCCAGAATTCCGGACGGACGAAGATTGCTGCCAGGAAAAAAGGGCCAGGACAGAAAGCGATTGCTCCTTTTCTAGGGTCAATAGGGCCCCATCATTGGCACCTGAGAGCCAAAGGCTGCCGCCTTTTCCCTGGGCGCAAAGCTCGACGGCGCGGGCCACGTGCAGGTCCGGGAAAGTGCCATTTTTCAGCCCAGAATTCCGGACGGACGAAGATTGCTGCCAGGAAAAAAGGGCCAGGACAGAAAGCGATTGCTCCTTTTCTAGGGTCAATAGGGCCCCATCATTGGCACCTGAGAGCCAAAGGCTACCGCCTTTTCCCTGGGCGCAAAGCTCGACGGCGCGGGCCACGTGCAGGTCCGGGAAAGTGCCATTTTTCAGCCCAGAATTCTAGACGGACAAAGATTGCTGCCAGGAAAAAAGGGCCAGGACAGAAAGCGATTGCTCCTTTTCTAGGGTCAATAGGGCCCTATCATTGGCCCCTGAGAGCCAAAGGCTGCCGCCTTTTCCCTGGGCGCAAAGCTCGACGGCGCGTGCCACGTGCAGGTCCGGGAAAGTGCCATTTTTCAGCCCAGTATTCCAGATGGATGAAGATTCCTGCCAGGGAAAAGGTGCCAGGACAGAAAGCGATTGCTCCTTTTCTAGGGTCAATAGGGCCCCATCATTGGCACCTGAGATTTGAAGTCTGCCATCTTTCCCCTGGGGAAAGAGCTGGATGGTGCCACATGCAGGTCCTTCGGGGACCTCTGGTGCCCGAGCTGTCGCCTCTTGGTAACCCCTATTGGAGACCCCTTGTGCCTGAAATGTCGTCCCTCTGCAACCCCCCTTGGGGACTCCGTGTTCCCTAAATATCGTCCCTTGGCAATCCCCCTTTGGGACCCCCGACGCAGAAAATGTCGTCCCTTGGGCACCCCCCAGTGCCCAAAATGTCGTCCCTCGGCAACTCCCGCGTCGGGACTCCCTAGGTGCCCAAAATGTCGATTGTCTCGGGAATCCCACTTTGGGCACACGCGATGCCCGAAATGTCGTCCCTCGGGAATACCCCTTGGGGATCCCCGGTGCCCGAGGAGACGCCCCTCGGCCAGCCCCATCTTGGGGACCCCGTCCTCGAGGAGCAGCCCCTCGGAAAGCCCCCACTTGGGGAACCCTGGCGATCGAGGCGCCGCCCCTCGTCCAGTCCCTCTTTGGGGACCCCCGGCGCCCGAGCTGCCGCCCCTCGGCAAGCCCCTCTTGGGGAGACCCGGCGCTCGAGGCACCGCCCCTTTTCCAGCCCCTCCCTTGGGGACCCCGGGCGCCCCAGGCGCCGCCCATCGGGCAGCCCCCTCTTGGGGACCCCCGGCGCCCGAGGCGCCGCCCCTCGGCCAGCCCCCCCTTGGGGAACCCCGGCGTCAGAGGTGTCGCCCCTCGGCAACCATCCTTTTGGGACTCCTGGTTCCCGAGGTGTCGTCCCTCAGTAACCCCCCTCTTGGGGACCCCCGGTGCCCAAAGTGTCGTCCCTCGGCAACCCCCCTTGGGGACCCCCGGTGCCTGAAGTGTCGTCCCTCGGAAACCCCCCTTGGGGACCCCCGGTGCCCGAAGTGTCGTCTCTCAGCAACCCCCCTTGGGGACCCCCGGTGCCCAAAGTGTCGTCCCTCGGAAACCCCCCTTGGGGACCCCAGTTCCCGAAATGTTGTCCCTCGGCAACCCCCCTTGGGGACCCCCGGTGACCAAAATGTCGTCTGTCGGGAACCCCCCTTGGGGACCCCCGGTTCCCGAAATGTTGTCCCTCGGCAACCCCCCTTGGGGACCCCCACGGTGCCCGAAATGTTGTCCCTCGGCAACCCCGCTTGGGGAACCCCAGTGCCCGAAATGTCGTCCCTCGGCAACCCCGCTTGGGGACCCCCGGTGCCCAAAGTGTCGTCCCTCGGAAACCCCCCTTGGGGACCCCCGGTGCCCAAAGTGTCGTCCCTCGGAAAACCCCCTTGGGGACCCCCGGTGCCCAAAGTGTCGTCCCTCGGAAACCCCCCTTGTGGACCCCCGGTAACCAAAATGTTGTCCGTCGGACAACCCCCTTGGGGACCCCCGGTGACCAAAATGTTGTCCGTCGGACAACCCCCTTGGGGACCCCCGGTGACCAAAATGTCGTCCGTCGGGAACCCCCCTTGGGGACCGCCAGTGCCCGAAATGTTGTCCCTCGGCAACCCCCCTTGGGGACCCCCGGTGCCCGAAATGTCGTCCCTCGGCAACCCCCCTTGGGGACCCCCGACGCAGAAAATGTCGTCCCTTGGCCCTTCCACAGTGCCCAAAATGTCGTCCCTCGGCAACTCCCCCGTCGGGACCCCCTAGGTGCCCAAAATGTCGATTCTCTCGGGAACACCCCTTAGGGAACCCCAGCGGCCGAGGCGCCGCCCCTCAGCCAGTCCCCCTTGGGGAACCCCGGCGCCCCAGCTGCCGCTCCTCGGCAAGCCCCCCTTGGGGAGCCCGGGCGCCTGAGGCACCGCACCTGGGCCAGCCCCCACTTGGGAATCCCCGGAGCCCGAGGGGCCGCCCCTCGGCAAGCCCCGCCTTAGGGACGTCCGGCGCCTGAGGCACCGCCCCTCGGCCAGGCCCCCTTGGGGACGCCGGCGCACGAGGAGCCGCCCCTCGCCCAGCTCCCACTTGGGGACCCCCGGCCCCCGAGACGACTCCCCTCGGCGAGACCCCCTTGGGGACAGCCGGAGCCCGAGGTGTCGCCCTTCGGCGACCCCACCTTTTCGCTGGGCGCAAAGCTCGACGGCGCGTGCCACGTGCAGGTCCGGAAAAGTGCCATTTTCCAGTCCAGAATTCCAGATAGACAAAGATTCCTGCCAGGAAAAAAGTGCCGAGACAAAAAGCGATTGCTCCTTTTCTAGGGTCAATAGGGCCCCATCATTGGCACCTGAGAGCCAAAGGCTGCCGCCTTTTCCCTGGGCGCAAAGCTCAACGGCGCGGACCACGTGCAGGTCCGGGAAAGTGCCATTTTTCAGCCCAGAATTCCGGACGGACGAAGATTGCTGCCAGGAAAAAAGGGCCAGGACAGAAAGCCATTGCTCCTTTTCTAGGGTCAATAGGGCCCCATCATTGGCACCTGAGAGCCAAAGGCTGCCGCCTTTTCCCTGGGCGCAAAGCTCGACGGCGCGGGCCACGAGCAGGTCCGGGAAAGTGCCATTTTTCAGCCCAGAATTCCGGACGGACGAAGATTCCTGCCAGGAAAAGAGTGCCAGGACAGAAAGCAATTGCTCCTTTTCTAGGGTCAATAGGGCCCCATCATTGGCACCTGAGAGCCAAAGGCTGCCGCCTTTTCCCTGGGCGCAAAGCTCGACGGCGCGGGCCACGTGCAGGTCTAGGAAAGTGCCATTTTTCAGCCCAGAATTCCGGACGGACGAAGATTCCTGCCAGGAAAAGAGTGCCAGGACAGAAAGCGATTGCTCCTTTTCTAGGGTCAATAGGGCCCTATCATTGGCACCTCAGAGCCAAAGGCTGCCGCCTTTTCCCTGGGCGCAAAGCTCGACGGCGCGGGCCACGTGCAGGTCCGGGAAAGTGCCATTTTTCAGCCCAGAATTCCGGACGGACGAAGATTGCTGCCAGGAAAAAAGGGCCAGGACAGAAAGCCATTGCTCCTTTTCTAGGGTCAATAGGGCCCCATCATTGGCACCTGAGAGCCAAAGGCTGCCGCCTTTTCCCTGGGCGCAAAGCTCGACGGCGCGGGCCACGTGCAGGTCCGGGAAAGTGCCATTTTTCAGCCCAGAATTCCGGACGGACGAAGATTGCTGCCAGGAAAAAAGGGCCAGGACAGAAAGCCATTGCTCCTTTTCTAGGGTCAATAGGGCCCCATCATTGGCACCTGAGAGCCAAAGGCTGCCGCCTTTTCCCTGGGCGCAAAGCTCGACGGCGCGGGCCACGTGCAGGTCCGGGAAAGTGCCATTTTTCAGCCCAGAATTCCGGACGGACGAAGATTGCTGCCAGGAAAAAAGGGCCAGGACAGAAAGCCATTGCTCCTTTTCTAGGGTCAATAGGGCCCCATCATTGGCACCCGAGAGCCAAAGGCTGCCGCCTTTTCCCTGGGCGCAAAGCTTGACGGCGCGGGCCACGTGCAGGTCCGGGAAAGTGCCATTTTTCAGCCCAGAATTCCAGACGGACGAAGATTCCTGCCAGGAAAAAAGGGCCAGGACAGAAAGCGATTGCTCCTTTTCTAGGGTCAATAGGGCCCCATCATTGGCACCCGAGAGCCAAAGGCTGCCGCCTTTTCCCTGGGCGCAAAGCTCGACGGCGCGGGCCACGTGCTGGTCCGGGAAAGTGCCATTTTTCAGCCCAGAATTCCGGACGGACGAAGATTGCTGCCAGGAAAAAAGGGCCAGGACAGAAAGCCATTGCTCCTTTTCTAGGGTCAATAGGGCCCCATCATTGGCACCTGAGAGCCAAAGGCTGCCGCCTTTTCCCTGGGCGCAAAGCTCGACGGCGCGGGCCACGTGCAGGTCCGGGAAAGTGCCATTTTTCAGCCCAGAATTCCGGACGGACGAAGATTGCTGCCAGGAAAAAAGGGCCAGGACAGAAAGCCATTGCTCCTTTTCTAGGGTCAATAGGGCCCCATCATTGGCACCTGAGAGCCAAAGGCTGCCGCCTTTTCCCTGGGCGCAAAGCTCGACGGCGCGGGCCACGTGCAGGTCCGGGAAAGTGCCATTTTTCAGCCCAGAATTCCGGACGGACGAAGATTGCTGCCAGGAAAAAAGGGCCAGGACAGAAAGCCATTGCTCCTTTTCTAGGGTCAATAGGGCCCCATCATTGGCACCTGAGAGCCAAAGGCTGCCGCCTTTTCCCTGGGCGCAAAGCTCGACGGCGCGGGCCACGTGCAGGTCCGGGAAAGTGCCATTTTTCAGCCCAGAATTCCGGACGGACGAAGATTGCTGCCAGGAAAAAAGGGCCAGGACAGAAAGCCATTGCTCCTTTTCTAGGGTCAATAGGGCCCCATCATTGGCACCTGAGAGCCAAAGGCTGCCGCCTTTTCCCTGGGCGCAAAGCTCGACGGCGCGGGCCACGTGCAGGTCCGGGAAAGTGCCATTTTTCAGCCCAGAATTCCGGACGGACGAAGATTGCTGCCAGGAAAAAAGGGCCAGGACAGAAAGCCATTGCTCCTTTTCTAGGGTCAATAGGGCCCCATCATTGGCACCTGAGAGCCAAAGGCTGCCGCCTTTTCCCTGGGCGCAAAGCTCGACGGCGCGGGCCACGTGCAGGTCCGGGAAAGTGCCATTTTTCAGCCCAGAATTCCGGACGGACGAAGATTGCTGCCAGGAAAAAAGGGCCAGGACAGAAAGCCATTGCTCCTTTTCTAGGGTCAATAGGGCCCCATCATTGGCACCTGAGAGCCAAAGGCTGCCGCCTTTTCCCTGGGCGCAAAGCTCGACGGCGCGGGCCACGTGCAGGTCCGGGAAAGTGCCATTTTTCAGCCCAGAATTCCAGACGGACGAAGATTGCTGCCAGGAAAAAAGGGCCAGGACAGAAAGTGATTGCTCCTTTTCTAGGGTCAATAGGGCCCCATCATTGGCACCTGAGAGCCAAAGGCTGCCGCCTTTTCCCTGGGCGCAAAGCTCGACAGCGCGGGCCACGTGCAGGTCCGGGAAAGTGCCATTTTTCAGCCCAGAATTCCGGACGGACGAAGATTGCTGCCAGGAAAAAAGGGCCAGGACAGAAAGCCATTGCTCCTTTTCTAGGGTCAATAGGGCCCCATCATTGGCACCTGAGAGCCAAAGGCTGCCGCCTTTTCCCTGGGCGCAAAGCTCGACGGCGCGGGCCACGTGCAGGTCCGGGAAAGTGCCATTTTTCAGCCCAGAATTCCGGACGGATGAAGATTGCTGCCAGGAAAAAAGGGCCAGGACAGAAAGCGATTGCTCCTTTTCTAGGGTCAATAGGGCCCCATCATTGGCACCTGAGAGCCAAAGGCTGCCGCCTTTTCCCTGGGCGCAAAGCTCGACGGCGCGGGCCACGTGCAGGTCCGGGAAAGTGCCATTTTTCAGCCCAGAATTCCGGACGGACGAAGATTGCTGCCAGGAAAAAAGGGCCAGGACAGAAAGCCATTGCTCCTTTTCTAGGGTCAATAGGGCCCCATCATTGGCACCTGAGAGCCAAAGGCTGCCGCCTTTTCCCTGGGCGCAAAGCTCGACGGCGCGGGCCACGTGCAGGTCCGGGAAAGTGCCATTTTTCAGCCCAGAATTCCGGACGGACGAAGATTGCTGCCAGGAAAAAAGGGCCAGGACAGAAAGCCATTGCTCCTTTTCTAGGGTCAATAGGGCCCCATCATTGGCACCTGAGAGCCAAAGGCTGCCGCCTTTTCCCTGGGCGCAAAGCTCGACGGCGCGGGCCACGTGCAGGTCCGGGAAAGTGCCATTTTTCAGCCCAGAATTCCGGACGGACGAAGATTGCTGCCAGGAAAAAAGGGCCAGGACAGAAAGCGATTGCTCCTTTTCTAGGGTCAATAGGGCCCCATCATTGGCACCTGAGAGCCAAAGGCTGCCGCCTTTTCCCTGCACGTGGCCCGCGCCGTCAAGCTTTGCGCCCAGGGAAAAGGCGGCAGCCTGGCCCTCTCAGATGGCAATGATAGGCCCCTTTTAACCCTAGAAAAGGAGAAATCGCTTTCTGTCCTGGCACTCTTTTCCTGGCAGGAATCTTCGTCCGTCCGGAATTCTGGGCTGAAAAATGGCACTTTCCCGGACCTGCACGTTGCCCGCGCCGTCGAGCTTTGCGCCCAGGGAAAAGGCGGCAGCCTTTGGCTCTCGGGTGCCTATGATAGGGCCCTATTGACCCTAGAAAAGGAGCAATCGCTTTCTGTCCTGGCACTTTTTACCTGGCAGGAATCTTCGTCTATCTGGAATTCTGGGCTGAAAAATGGCACTTTCTCACATTCTAGATGTACCGAAATTCCTTGGACACCCCGGTGCCTGAAATGTCTTTCCTCGGGAACCCCCCTTGGGGAACCCTGGTGCCCAAAATGTCATCCCTTGGCAACCCCCCATTATGAACCTCTGGTGCCTGAAATGTCATCCCTCGGGAACCCCCCTTGCGGACCCTCGGTGCCCGAAATGTCGGAACTGCCCTTGTGGACCCCTAGTGCCTGAAATATCGTCCTTGGAAACCTCACTTGGGGACCCCCAAAGACTCCCAGAGACCTCCCAGGGACTCTCAGATAACCCAGAGACCCCCAGGCACCCCCAGAGACCCCCCAGGGACCCCCATAGATATCCAGACACCTCCCAGCGACACCCTGACGCCCCAGGGACCCCTTCAGGGACCACCCAGAGACCCCCAGAGAGCCCCCTGGGACTCCACACGGACCCCCATGGACGCCCGAGAGATCCCCCAGGGACCCCCAGAGAATTTCAATAATTCCCAGAGACCCCCCAAGACCCCCAGGGACACCCCGAGACCCCCAGGGACCCCAGTAACCCACCATAAATCACCAGGGACTGCCCAGGGACCGCCACAGACGCCCAGACACACCCAGAGACTCCCAGACACCCCCAGAAACTCCCAGAGACCCCTCAGAGACCCGCAGAGACTCCCAGGGACCCCCCAGTGACCTCAAGGAAGCCCAAGAGACCCCCCAAAGACCCGCCCAGACACATCCCAGAGATCCCCAGAGACCCAGACGGTCCCCCCAGGGACTCTCCAGGGACCCCCAGAGACTTCCAGAGAATCCTAGAGACCCCCAGAGACCTACCAGAGACCCCCAGAGATCCCAAGACACATCCAGGGAACCCCAGACACCCTCAGAGACCCCCAGAGACCCCCAGGGGCCACCCAGAGACCCCAGAGACTCTCAGAGACCCTCCATGGACACCGAGAGACCCCAGAAAAGCCTCAGGGACTCCCCAGAGACCCCCAAGGACTCCCCAGGGGCCCCCACAGACCCCCAGAGACCCCCATGTGAACCCCCAAGAACCCCACTGAGGATCCCCTGGAACACCCCAGAAACCCCTCAGGCAGCCCCCGAGACTCCCAGAGAACCCCCAGAGACTTCCAGAGACCCCCAGAGACCCTCAGGGACCCCCCAGGGACTCCCAGAGACCCCCCAGAGACCATCAGAGACCCCCCAGGGACCCCCAGAGACATCCCAGAGACGCCTCCAAGACCCCCCAGGGACCCCCATAGACCCCCAGAGATCACGACAGACCCTCTAGGGACCCCCAGAGACCCCCAGAGATCACGAGAGACCCCCCAGGGACCCCCAGAGACCCCTCCAGAGATCCCTAGAGACCCCTCCGAGACCCCCAGGGACCTCGAGAGATCCCCAGGGACCCCCCCTCCCCGGGATCCCCCAGAGACCCCAATAGATCCCCCAGAGACCTTCAGAGACCCCCAGAGACCACCAGAGACCCCCCAGAAACACGCCAGAGACCCCCACAGGGACGTCCAGTGCTCGAAATGTGGTCCCTCGGAAAACCCCCCTGGGGACCGCCAGTGCCCGAAATGTCGTCCCTCAGACAACACCTTGGGGACCCCCGGTGCCCGAAATGTCGTCCCTCGGAGAACCCCCTTGGGGACCCCCGGTGCCCGAAATGTCGTCCCTCGGAGAACCCCCTTGGGGACCCCCGGTGCCCGAAATGCCGTCCCTCGGAGAAGCCCCTTGGGGACCCCCGGTGCCCGAAATGTCATCCCTCGGAGAACCCCCTTGGGGACCCCCGGTGCCCGAAATGCCGTCCCTCGGAGAACCCCCTTGGGGACCCCCCAGATACGCCCAGAGACCCCCAGACAACCCAGAGACCCCCAGAGAGCCCCAGAGATCCCCCAGGGACTCCCCAGGGACCCCCAGTAATTCCCAGAGACCCCCCAGAGACCCCCAGAGATCCCCCCAGAGACTCTCAGAGACCCCCAGGCACTGCCAGAGACCCCCAGAGACCTCCCAAGGATGCCCAGAGACCTCCCAGGGACCCCACAGTGACGCCCAGGAAGCCCCAGAGACCTTCCAGAGACCCCCCCCCGGGACCCCCAGAGACCCCCAGACACCCTCGAGAGACTCCCAGACGTCCCCAGGGACCCCCAGAGACCCCCAGGGACCCCCCAGGGACCCCCAGAGATTCCCAAATAACCTCAGAGACCCCCCTCAAGACCCCCAGACGCCCCTAATCACCTTCAGAGATTCCCAGGGACCCTCAGAAACTCCCAGAGACCCCTCAGGGACCCCCAGAGACCCCCAGACTTCCCCCAGGGAACTCCCAGAGACCCACAGAGACCCCTCAGGGACCCCCAGAGGTACCCAGACACCCCTGAGACCCCAGAGACCCCCCAGAGACACCCCAGAGACCCCCCCAGAGACCCCCAGAGACTCTCAGAGACCCCCCAGACACCCCCAGACACCCCCCGAGACCCCTCGAGGCCCCCAAAGGGACCCCCATACGCCCCCAGGGACCCCCAGAGACACCCCAGGGACCCCCAGAGACTCCCAGAGAGCACCATGGGATTCCCCAGGGAACCACAGGGACCCCCAGAGATGCCCCAGGGACCCCCAGAGACTTTCAAAGACCCCCAGAGACACCCCCAAGACCCCCAGGGACACCCCCAGGTCCACAGGGACCCCCAGAGACCCCCCATAGATCACAGGGACTGCCCAGGGACCCCCACAGACACCCAGACACCCCCAGAGACTCCCAGGGACCCCCAGAAACTCCCAGAGACCCCTCAGGAACCCGCAGAGAACCCTCAGGGACCCCCAGAGACACCCAGACACCCCAGAGACCCCCAGAGACCCCCAGAGACCCCCAGGCACCCCCCAGAGACCCCCAGGGACCCCCAGGGACCCCCAGGAAGCCACAGAGACACCCCAGAGAACTCCCAGTGACCCCCAGAGACCCCCCAGAGACTCTCAGAGATCCCCCAGGGACGCCTAGAGACTCCCAGAGAGCCCCCAAGACCCCCATGGACCCCCAGAGACCCCCCATAGATCACCAGGGACTGCTCAGGGACCCCCACAGACCCCCAGACACCCCCAGAGACTCCCAGACACCCCCAGAAACTCCCAGAGACGCCTCAGAGAGCCACAGAGACCCCCAGACAACCCAGGGACCACCAGAGACCCCCAGAGACCCTCAGAGACTCTCAATGACACCCCAGGGATCCCCAGAGACTCCCAGAGAGCCCCATGGGACTCCCCAGGGACCCACAGGGACCCCCAGAGATGCCCCAGGGACCCTCAGAGACTTTCAAAGACCCCCAGAGACCCCCCCCAAGACCCCCAGGGACACCCCCTGATCCACAGGGACCCCCAGAGACCCCCCCATAGATCACCAGAGACTACCCAGGGACCCCCACAGACCCACAGACACCCCCAGAGACCTACCAGAGATCCTCAGAGACCCCCAGGGATCCCCAGAGACCCCCAGACACATCCAGGGACCCCCAGAGACCCCCAGGGGCCACCCAGAGACCCCAGAGACTCACAGCGACCCTCCATGGACACCCAGAGACTCCCAGAGAAGCCTCAGGGACTCCCCAGAGACCCCCAAGGACTCCCCAGGGGCCCCCACAGACCCTCAGAGACCCCCATGTGAACCCCCAAGAACCCCCCTGAGGATCCCCTGGAACACCCCAGAAACCCCTCAGGCAGCCCCCGAGACTCCCAGAGAACCCCCAGAGACTGCCAGAGACTCCCCAGAGACCCCCCAGGGACCCTCAGACACCCCCAGAGACTCCCAGAGACCCCCAGAGACCCTCAGGGACCCCCCAGGGACTCCCAGAGACCCCCCAGAGACCATCAGAGACCCCCAGGGACCCCCAGAGACATCCCAGAGACGCCTCCGAGACCCCCCAGAGATCACGAGAGACCCCCCAGGGACCCCCAGAGACCCCCAGAGATCACGAGAGACCCCCCAGGGACCCCCAGAGACCCCTCCAGAGATCCCTAGAGACCCCTCCGAGACCCCCAGGGACCTCGAGAAATCCCCAGGGACCCCCCCCCGGGATCCCCCAGAGACCCCAATAGATCCCCCAGAGACCTTCAGAGACCCCCAGAGACCACTAGAGACCCCCCAGAAACATGCCAGAGACCCCCACAGGGACGCCCAGTGCTCGAAATGTGGTCCCTCGGAAAACCCCCTTGGGGACCGCCAGTGCCCGAAATGCCGTCCCTCGGACAACCCCCTTGGAGACGCCCGGTACCCGAAATGTTGTCTCTCGGAGAACCCCCTTGGGGACCCCCGGTGCCCGAAATGTCGTCCCTCGGAGAACCCCCTTGGGGACCCCCGGTGCCCGAAATGTCGTCCCTCGGAGAACCCCCTTGGGGACCCTCGGTGCCCGAAATGTCGTCCCTCGGAGAACTCCCTTGGGGACCCCCGGTGCCCGAAATGTCGTCCCTCGGACAACCCCCTTGGGGACCCGCCAGATACGCCCAGAGACCCCCAGACAACCCAGAGACCCCCAGAGAGCCCCAGAGATCCCCCAGGGACCCCCCAGGGACCCCCAGTAATTCCCAGAGACCCCCAAGAGACCCCCAGAGACCCCCCCAGAGACTCTCAGAGACCTCCAGGCACTGCCAGAGACCCCCAGAGACCTCCCACGGATGCCCAAAGACCTCCCAGGGACCCCACAGTGACGCCCAGGAAGCCCCAGATACCTCCCAGAGACCCCCCCCCCCGGGACCCCCAGAGACCCCACAGGGACCCCCAGAGACCCCCAGACACCCTCGAGAGACTCCCAGACGTCCCCAGGGACCCCCAGAGACCCCCAGGGACCCCCAGGGACCCCCAGAGATTCCCAAATAACCTCAGAGACCCCCCTCAAGACCCCAAGACGCCCCCAGTCACCCCCAGAGATTCCCAGGGACCCTCAGAAATTCCCAGAGACCCCTCAGGGGCCCCCAGAGACCCCCAGACACCCCCCAGGGAACTCCCAGAGACCCCCAGAGACCGCTCAGATACTCTCAGAGACCCCCAGACACCCCCAGACACCCCCCGAGACCCCCCAGGGACCCCCAGAGACCCCAGGCACCCTCCAGAAAACTCCAGACGCCCCCAGGGACCCCCAGAAACCACCAGAGAGTCCTAGGGACCCCCAGAAACTCCCAGAGACCCCTCAGGAACCCGCAGAGACCCCTCAGGGACCCCCAGAGGTACCCAGACACCCCTGAGACCGCAGAGACCCCCCAGAGACACCCCAGGGACCCCCCCAGAGACCCCCAGAGACTCTCAGAGACCCCCCAGACACCCCCAGACACCCCCCGAGACCCTCCGAGGCCCCCACAGGGACCCCCATACGCCCCCAGGGACCCCCAGAGACACCCCAGGGACCCCCAGAGACTCCCAGAGAGCACCATGGGATTCCCCAGGGAACGACAGGGACCCCCAGAGATGCCCCAGGGACCCCCAGAGACTTTCAAAGACCCCCAGAGACACCCCCAAGACCCCCAGGGACACCCCCAGGTCCACAGGGACCCCCAGAGACCCCCCCATAGATCACAGGGACTGCCCAGGAACCCCCACAGACACCCAGACACCCCCAGAGACTCCCAGGGACCCCCAGAAACTCCCAGAGACCCCTCAGGAACCCGCAGAGACCCCTCAGGGACGCCCAGAGACACCCAGACACCCCAGAGACTCCCAGAGACCCCCAGAGACCCTCAGGGACCCCTCAGGGACTCCCAGAGACCCCCCAGAGACCATCAGAGACCCCCAGGGACCCCCAGAGACATCCCAGAGACGCCTCCGAGACCCCCCAGAGATCACGAGAGACCCCCCAGGGACCCCCAGAGACCCCCAGAGATCACGAGAGACCCCCCAGGGACCCCCAGAGACCCCTCCAGAGATCCCTAGAGACCCCTCCGAGACCCCCAGGGACCTCGAGAAATCCCCAGGGACCCCCCCCCGGGATCCCCCAGAGACCCCAATAGATCCCCCAGAGACCTTCAGAGACCCCCAGAGACCACTAGAGACCCCCCAGAAACACGCCAGAGACCCCCACAGGGACGCCCAGTGCTCGAAATGTGGTCCCTAGGAAAACCCCCTTGGGGAGCCCCGGTGCCCGAAATGCCGTCCCTCGGACAACCCCCTTGGAGACGCCCGGTACCCGAAATGTTGTCTCTCGGAGAACCCCCTTGGGGACCCCCGGTGCCCGAAATGTCGTCCCTCGGAGAACCCCCTTGGGGACCCCCGGTGCCCGAAATGTCGTCCCTCGGAGAACCCCCTTGGGGACCCTCGGTGCCCGAAATGTCGTCCCTCGGAGAACTCCCTTGGGGACCCCCGGTGCCCGAAATGTCGTCCCTCGGACAACCCCCTTGGGGACCCGCCAGATACGCCCAGAGACCCCCAGACAACCCAGAGACCCCCAGAGAGCCCCAGAGATCCCCCAGGGACCCCCCAGGGACCCCCAGTAATTCCCAGAGACCCCCAAGAGACCCCCAGAGACCCCCCCAGAGACTCTCAGAGACCCCCAGGCACTGCCAGAGACCCCCAGAGACCTCCCACGGATGCCCAAAGACCTCCCAGGGACCCCACAGTGACGCCCAGGAAGCCCCAGATACCTCCCAGAGACCCCCCCCCCCCGGGACCCCCAGAGACCCCACAGGGACCCCCAGAGACCCCCAGACACCCTCGAGAGACTCCCAGACGTCCCCAGGGACCCCCAGAGACCCCCAGGGACCCCCAGGGACCCCCAGAGATTCCCAAATAACCTCAGAGACCCCCCTCAAGACCCCAAGACGCCCCCAGTCACCCCCAGAGATTCCCAGGGACCCTCAGAAATTCCCAGAGACCCCTCAGGGGCCCCCAGAGACCCCCAGACACCCCCCAGGGAACTCCCAGAGACCCCCAGAGACCGCTCAGATACTCTCAGAGACCCCCAGACACCCCCAGACACCCCCCGAGACCCCCCAGGGACCCCCAGAGACCCCAGGCACCCTCCAGAAAACTCCAGACGCCCCCAGGGACCCCCAGAAACCACCAGAGAGTCCTAGGGACCCCCAGAAACTCCCAGAGACCCCTCAGGAACCCGCAGAGACCCCTCAGGGACCCCCAGAGGTACCCAGACACCCCTGAGACCGCAGAGACCCCCCAGAGACACCCCAGGGACCCCCCCAGAGACCCCCAGAGACTCTCAGAGACCCCCCAGACACCCCCAGACACCCCCCGAGACCCCCCGAGGCCCCCACAGGGACCCCCATACGCCCCCAGGGACCCCCAGAGACACCCCAGGGACCCCCAGAGACTCCCAGAGAGCACCATGGGATTCCCCAGGGAACGACAGGGACCCCCAGAGATGCCCCAGGGACCCCCAGAGACTTTCAAAGACCCCCAGAGACACCCCCAAGACCCCCAGGGACACCCCCAGGTCCACAGGGACCCCCAGAGACCCCCCCATAGATCACAGGGACTGCCCAGGGACCCCCACAGACACCCAGACACCCCCAGAGACTCCCAGGGACCCCCAGAAACTCCCAGAGACCCCTCAGGAACCCGCAGAGACCCCTCAGGGACCCCCAGAGACACCCAGACACCCCAGAGACCCCCAGAGACCCCCAGAGACCCCCAGGCACCCCCCAGAAACCCCCAGGGACCCCCAGGGACCTTCAGGAAGCCACAGAGACACCCCAGAGAACTCCCAGTGACCCCCAGAGACCCCCCAGAGACTCTCAGAGATCCCCCAGGGACGCCTAGAGACTCCCAGAGAGCCCCCCAAGACCCCCAGGGACCCCCAGAGACCCCCCATAGATCACCAGGGACTGCCCAGGGACCCCCACAGACCCCCAGACACCCCCAGAAACTCCCAGACACCCCCAGAAACTCCCAGAGACGCCTCAGAGACCCACAGAGACCCCCAGACAACCCAGGGACCACCAGAGACCCCCAGAGACCCTCAGAGACTCTCAATGACACCCCAGGGATCCCCAGAGACTCCCAGAGAGCCCCATGGGACTCCCCAGGGACCCACAGGGACCCCCAGAGATGCCCCAGGGACCCTCAGAGACTTTCAAAGACCCCCAGAGACGCCCCCCAAGACCCCCAGGGACACCCCCTGATCCACAGGGACCCCCAGAGACCCCCCCATAGATCACCAGGGACTGCCCAGGGACCCCCACAGACCCCCAGACATCCCCAGAGACTCCCAGGGACCCCCAGAAACTCCCAGAGACCTACCAGAGACCCCCAGAGACCCCCAGGGACCACCCAGAGACCTACCAGAGATCCTCAGAGACCCCTAGGGATCCCCAGAGACCCCCAGACACATCCAGGGACCCCCAGAGACTCCCAGGGGCCACCCAGAGACTCCAGAGACTCTCAGAGACCCTCCATGGACACCCAGAGACCCCCAGAGAAGCCTCAGGGACTCCCCAGAGACCCCCAAGGACTCCCCAGGGGCCCCCACAGACCCTCAGAGACCCCCATGTGAACCCCCAAGAACCCCCCTGAGGATCCCCTGGAACACCCCAGAAACCCCTCAGGCAGCCCCCAAGACTCCCAGAGAACCCCCAGAGACTGCCAGAGACTCCCCAGAGACCCCCCAGGGACCCTCAGACACCCCCAGAGACTCCCAGAGACCCCCAGAGACCCTCAGGGACCCTCCAGGGACTCCCAGAGACCCCCCAGGGACCATCAGAGACCCCCCAGGGACCCCCAGAGACATCCCAGAGACGCCTCCGAGACCCCCCAGGGACCCCCATAGACCCCCCAGAGATCACGAGAGACCACCCAGGGACCACCAGAGACCCCCAGCAATCACGAGAGACCCCCCCAGGGACCCCCAGAGACCCCTCCAGAGATCCCTAGAGACCCCTCCGAGACCCCCAGGGACCTCGAGAGATCCCCAGGGACCGCCCCCCGGGATCCCCCAGAGACCCCAATAGATCCCTCAGAGACCTTCAGAGACCCCCAGAGACCACCAGAGACCCCCCAGAAACACGCCAGAGACCCCCACAGGGACGCCCAGTGCTCGAAATGTGGTCCCTCGAAAAACCCCCTTGGGGACCGCCAGTGCCCGAAATGTCGTCCCTCAGACAACACCTTGGGGACCCCCGGTGCCCGAAATGTCGTCCCTCGGACAACCCCCTTGGAGACAACCGGTGCCCGAAATGTCGTCCCTCGGAGAACCCCCTTGGGGACCCCCGGTGCCCGAAATGTCGTCCCTCGGAGAACCCCCTTGGGGACCCCCGGTGCCCGAAATGTCGTCCCTCGGAGAACCCCCTTGGGGACCCCCCAGATATGCCCAGAGACCCCCAGACAACCCAGAGACCCCCAGAGAGCCCCAGAGATCCCCCAGGGACCCCCCAGGGACCCCCAGTAATTCCCAGAGACCCCCCAGAGACCCCCAGAGACCCCCCCAGAGACTCTCAGAGACCCCCAGGCACTGCCAGAGACCCCCAGAGACCTCCCAGGGATGCCCAGAGACCTCCCAGGGACCCCACAGTGACGCCCAGGAAGCCCCAGATACCTCCCAGAGACCCCTCCCCGGGACACCCAGAGACTCCACAGGGACCCCCAGAGACCCCCAGACACTCTCGAGAGACTCCCAGACGTCCCCAGGGACCCCCAGAGACCCCCAGGGACCCCCCAGGGAGACCCAGAGATTCCCAAATAACCTCAGAGACCCCCCTCAAGACCCCCAGACGCCCCCAGTCACCCCCAGAGATTCCCAGGGACCCTCAGAAACTCCCAGAGACCCCCCAGGGAACTCCCAGAGACCCACAGAGACCCCTCAGGGACCCCCAGAGACCCCGGGACACGCCCCAGAGATCCCCCAGGGACCCCCAGAGACCCCAGACACCCTCCAGAAAACTCCAGACGCCCCCAGGGACCCCCAGAAACCACCAGAGACCCCTCAGGAACCCGCAGAGACCCCTCAGGGACCCCCAGAGGTACCCAGACACCCCTGAGACCCCAGAGACTCCCCAGAGACACCCCAGGGAACCCCCAAAGACCCCCAGAGACTCTCAGAGACCCCCCAGACACCCCCAGACACCCCCCGAGACCCCCCGAGGCCCCCACAGGGACCCCCATACGCCCCCAGGGACCCCCAGAGACACCCCAGGGACCCCCAGAGACTCCCAGAGAGCACCATGGGATTCCCCAGGGAACCACAGGGACCCCCAGAGATGCCCCAGGGACCCCCAGAGACTTTCAAAGACGCCCAGAGACCCCCCCAAGACCCCCAATGACACCCCCAGGTCCACAGGGACCCCCAGAGACCCCCCATAGATCACAGGGACTGCCCAGGGACCCCCACAGACCCCCAGACACCCCCAGAGACTCCCAGACACCCCCAGAAACTCCCAGAGACGCCTCAGAGACCCACAGAGACCCCCAGAAAACCCAGGGACCACCAGAGACCCCCAGAGACCCTCAGAGACTCTCAATGACACCCCAGGGATCCCCAGAGACTCCCAGAGAGCCCCATGGGACTCCCCAGGGACCCACAGGGACCCCCAGAGATGCCCCAGGGACCCTCAGAGACTTTCAAAGACCCCCAGAGACCCCCTCCAAGACCCCCAGGGACACCCCCTGATCCACAGGGACCCCCAGAGACCCCCCCATAGATCACCAGGGACTGCCCAGGGACCCCCACAGACCCCCAGACACCCCCAGAGACTCCCAGGGATCCTCAGAAACTCCCAGAGACCTACCAGAGACCCCCAGAGACCCCCAGGGACCCCCAGAGACCTACCAGAGACCCTCAAAGACCCCCAGGGATCCCCAGAGACCCCCAGACACATCCAGGGACCCCCAGAGACCCCCAGGGGCCACCCAGAGACCCCAGAGACTCTCAGAGACCCTCCATGGACACCCAGAGACCCCCAGAGAAGCCTCAGGGACTCCCCAGAGACCCCCAAGGACTCCCCAGGGGCCCCCACAGACCCTCAGAGACCCCCATGTGAACCCCCAAGAACCCCCCTGAGGATCCCCTGGAACACTCCAGAAACCCCTCAGGCAGCCCCCAAGACTCCCAGAGAACCCCCAGAGACTGCCAGAGACTCCCCAGAGACCCCCCAGGGACCCTCAGACACCCCCAGAGACTCCCAGAGACCCCCAGAGACCCTCAGGGACCCCCCAGGGACTCCCAGAGACCCCCCAGGGACCATCAGAGACCCCCAGGGACCCCCAGAGACCTCCCAGAGACGCCTCCGAGACCCCCCAGGGACCCCCATAGACCCCCCAGAGATCACGAGAGACCCCCCAGGGACCCCCAGAGACCCCCAGAGATCACGAGAGACCCCCCAGGGACCCCCAGAGACCCCTCCAGAGATCCCTAGAGACCCCTCCGAGACCCCCAGGGACCTCGAGAGATCCCCAGGGTCCCCACCACCGTGATCGCCCAGAGACCCCAATAGATCCCCCAGAGACCTTCAGAGACCCCCAGAGACCCCCCCAGAAACACGCCAGAGACCCCCACAGGGACGCCCAGTGCTCGAAATGTGGTCCCTCGGAAAACCCCCTTGGGGACCGCCAGTGCCCGAAATGTCGTCCCTCAGACAACACCTTGGGGACCCCCGGTGCCCGAAATGCCGTCCCTCGGACAACCCCCTTGGAGACGCCCGGTGCCCGAAATGTCGTCCCTCGGAGAACCCCCTTGGGGACCCCCGGTGCCCGAAATGTCGTCCCTCGGAGAATCCCCTTGGGGACCCCCGGTGCCCGAAATGTCGTCCCTCGGAGAACCCCCTTGGGGACCCCCGGTGCCCGAAATGTCGTACCTCGGAGAACCCCCCTGGGGACCCCCGGTGCCCGAAATGTCGTCCCTCGGAGAACCCCCTTGGGGACCCCCGGTGCCCGAAATGTCGTCCCTCGGAGAACCCCCTTGGGGACGCCCGGTGCCCGAATTGTCGTCCCTCGGAGAACCCCCTTGGGGATCCCCGGTGCCCGAAATGCCGTCCCTCAGACAACCCCTTTGGGGACCCCCCAGATATGCCCAGAGACCCCCAGACAACCCAGAGACCCCCAGAGAGCCCCAGAGATCCCCCAGGGACCCCCCAGGGACCCCCAGTAATTCCCAGAGACCCCCAGAGACCCCCAGAGACTCCCCCAGAGACTCTCAGAGACCCCCAGGCACTGCCAGAGACCCCCAGAGACCTCCCAGGGATGCCCAGAGACCTCCCAGGGACCCCACAGTGACGCCCAGGAAGCCCCAGAGACTTCCCAGAGACCCCCCCCCCGGGACCCCCAGAGACCCCATAGGGACCCCCAGAGACCCCCAGACACCCTCGAGAGACTCCCAGACGTCCCCAGGGACCCCCAGAGACCCCGAGACACGCCCCAGAGATCCCCCAGGGACCCCCAGAGACCGCTCAGATACTCTCAGAGACCCCCAGACACCCCCAGACACCCCCCGAGACCCCCCAGGGACCCCCAGAGACCCCAGACACTCTCCAGAAAACTCCAGATGCCCCTCAGGGACCCCCAGAAACCACCAGAGAGTCCTAGGGACCCCCAGAAACTCCCAGAGACCCCTCAGGAACCCGCAGAGACCCCTCAGGGACCCCCAGAGGTACCCAGACACCCCTGAGACCGCAGAGACCCCCCAGAGACACCCCAGGGACCCCCCCCAGAGACCCCCCAGAGACTCTCAGAGATCCCCCAGACACCCCCAGACACCCTCCGAGACCCCCCGAGGACCCCACAGGGACCCCCAAACGCCCCCAGGGACCCCCAGAGACACCCCAGGGACCCCCAGAGACTCCCAGAGAGCACCATGGGATTCCCCAGGGAACCACAGGGACCCCCAGAGATGCCCCAGGGACCCCCAGAGACTTTCAAAGACCCCCAGAGACCCCCCCAAGACCCCCAGGGACACCCCCAGGTCCACAGGGACCCCCAGAGACCCCCCATAGATCACAGGGACTGCCCAGGGACCCCCACAGACACCCAGACACCCCCAGAGACTCCCAGGGACCCCCAGAAACTCCCAGAGACCCCTCAGGAACCCGCAGAGAACCCTCAGGGACCCCCGGAGACACCCAGACACCCCAGAGACCCCCAGAGACCCCCAGAGACGCCCAGAGACCCCCCAGAGACTCTCAGAGATCCCCCAGGGACGCCTAGAGACTCCCAGAGAGCCCCCCAAGACCCCCAGGGAACCCCAGAGACCCCCCATAGATCACCAGGGACTGCCCAGGGACCCCCACAGACCCCCAGACACCCCCAGAAACTCCCAGAGACGCCTCAGAGACCCACAGAGACCCCCAGAAAACCCAGGGACCACCAGAGACCCCCAGAGACCCTCAGAGACTCTCAATGACACCCCAGGGATCCCCAGAGACTCCCAGAGAGCCCCATGGGACTCCCCAGGGACCCACAGGGACCCCCAGAGATGCCCCAGGGACCCTCAGAGACTTTCAAAGACCCCCAGAGACGCCCCCCAAGACCCCCAGGGACACCCCCTGATCCACAGGGACCCCCAGAGACCCCCCCCATAGATCACCAGGGACTGCCCAGGGACCCCCACAGACCCCCAGACACCCCCAGAGACTCCCCGGGACCCCCAGAAACTCCCAGAGACCTACCAGAGACCCCCAGAGACCCCCAGGGACCCCCAGAGACCTACCAGAGACCCTCAGAGACCCCCAGGGATCCCCAGAGACCCCCAGACACATCCAGGGACCCCCAGAGACCCCCAGGGGCCACCCAGAGACCCCAGAGACTCTCAGAGACCCTCCATGGACACCCAGAGACCCCCAGAGAAGCCTCAGGGACTCCCCAGAGACCCCCAAGGACTCCCCAGGGGCCCCCACAGACCCTCAGAGACCCCCATGTGAACCCCCAAGAACCCCCCTGAGGATCCCCTGGAACACCCCAGAAACCCCTCAGGCAGCCCCCAAGACTCCCAGAGAACCCCCAGAGACTGCCAGAGACTCCCCAGAGACCCCCCAGGGACCCTCAGACACCCCCAGAGACTCCCAGAGACCCCCAGAGACCCTCAGGGACCCCCCAGGGACTCCCAGAGACCCCCCCAGGGACCATCAGAGACCCCCAGGGACCCCCAGAGACCTCCCAGAGACGCCTCCGAGACCCCCCAGGGACCCCCATAGACCCCCCAGAGATCACGAGAGACCCCCCAGGGACCCCCAGAGACCCCCAGAGATCACGAGAGACCTCCCAGGGACACCCAGAGACCCCTCCAGAGATCCCTAGAGACCCCTCCGAGACCCCCAGGGACCTCGAGAGATCCCCAGGGCCCCCCCCCCGGGATCCCCCAGGGACCCCAACAGATCCCCCAGAGACCTTCAGAGACCCCCAGAGACCACCAGAGACCCCCCAGAAACACGCCAGAGACCCCCACAGGGACGCCCAGTGCTCGAAATGTGGTCCCTCGGAAAACCCCCTTGGGGACCGCCAGTGCCCGAAATGTCGTCCCTCAGACAACACCTTGGGGACCCCCGGTGCCCGAAATGTCGTCCCTCGGAGAACCCCCTTGGGGACCCCCGGTGCCCGAAATGTCGTCCCTCGGAGAACCCCCTTGGGGACCCCCGGTGCCCGAAATGTCGTCCCTCGGAGAACCCCCTTGGGGACCCCCCAGATATGCTCAGAGACCCCCAGACAACCCAGAGACCCCCAGAGAGCCCCAGAGATCCCCCAGGGACCCCCCAGGGACCCCCAGTAATTCCCAGAGACCCCCCAGAGACCCCCAGAGACTCCCCCAGAGACTCTCAGAGAACCCCAGGCACTGCCAGAGACCCCCAGAGACCTCCCAGGGATGCCCAGAGACCTCCCAGGGACCCCACAGTGACGCCCAGGAAGCCCCAGAGACCTCCCAGAGACCCCCCCCCGGGACCCCCAGAGACCCCACAGGGACCCCCAGAGACCCCCAGACACCCTCGAGAGACTCCCAGACGTCCCCAGGGACCCCCAGAAACCCCCAGGGACCCTCCAGGGACCCCCAGAGATTCCCAAATAACCTCAGAGACCCCCCTCAAGACCCCCAGATGCCCCCAGTCACCCCCAGAGATTCCCAGGGACCCTCAGAAACTCCCAGAGACCCCTCAGGGACCCCCAGAGACCCCCAGACACCCCCCAGGGAACTCCCAGAGACCCACAGAGACCCCTCAGGGACCCCCAGAGACCCCGAGACACGCCCCAGAGATCCCCCAGGGACCCCCAGAGACCGCTCAGATACTCTCAGAGACCCCCAGAGACCCCAGACACTCTCCAGAAAACTCCAGACGCCCCCAGGGACCCCCAGAAACCACCAGAGAGTCCTAGGGACCCCCAGAAACTCCCAGAGACCCCTCAGGAACCCGCAGAGACCCCTCAGGGACCCCCAGAGGTACCCAGACACCCCTGAGACCGCAGAGACCCCCCAGAGACACCCCAGGGACCCCCCCAGAGATCCCCAGAGACTCTCAGAGACCCCCCCAGACACCCCCAGACACTCCCCGAGACCCCCCGAGGCCCCCACAGGGACCCCCATACGCCCCCAGGGACCCCCAGAGACACCCCAGGGACCCCCAGAGACTCCCAGAGAGCACCATGGGATTCCCCAGGGAACCACAGGGACCCCCAGAGATGCCCCAGGGACCCCCAGAGACTTTCAAAGACCCCCAGAGTCACCCCCAAGACCCCCAGGGACACCCCCAGGTCCACAGGGACCCCCAGAGACACCCCATAGATCACAGGGACTGCCCAGGGACCCCCACAGACACCCAGACACCCCCAGAGACTCCCAGAGACCCCCAGAAACTCCCAGAGACCCCTCAGGAACCCGCAGAGACCCCCAGGGACCCCCAGAGACACCCAGACACCCCAGAGACCCCCAGAGACCCCCAGAGACCCCCAGGCACCCCCCAGAGACCCCCAGGGACCCCCAGGGACCCCCAGGAAGCCACAGAGACACCCCAGAGAACTCCCAGTGACCCCCAGAGACCCCCCAGAGACTCTCAGAGATCCCCCAGGGACGCCTAGAGACTCCCAGAGAGCCCCCCAAGACCCCCAGGGACCCCCAGAGACCCCCCATAGATCACCAGGGACTGCCCAGGGACCCCCACAGACCCCTAGACACCCCCAGAGACTCCCAGACACCCCCAGAAACTCCCAGAGACGCCTCAGAGACCCACAGAGACCCCCAGACAACCCAGGGACCACCAGAGACCCCCAGAGACCCTCAGAGACTCTCAATGACACCCCAGGGATCCCCAGAGACTCCCAGAGAGCCCCATGGGACTCCCCAGGGACCCACAGGGACCCCCAGAGATGCCCCAGGGACCCTCAGAGACTTTCAAAGACCCCCAGAGACCCCCCCCAAGACCCCCAGGGACACCCCCTGATCCACAGGGACCCCCAGAGACCCCCCCATAGATCACCAGGGACTGCCCAGGAACCCCCACAGACCCCCAGACACCCCCAGAGACTCCCCGGGACCCCCAGAAACTCCCAGAGACCTACCAGAGACCCCCAGAGACCCCCAGGGACCCCCAGAGACCTACCAGAGACCCTCAGAGACCCCCAGGGATCCCCAGAGACCCCCAGACACATCCAGGGATCCCAGAGACCCCCAGGGGCCACCCAGAGACCCCAGAGACTCTCAGAGACCCTCCATGGACACCCAGAGACCCCCAGAGAAGCCTCAGGGACTCCCCAGAGACCCCCAAGGACTCCCCAGGGGCCCCCACAGACCCTCAGAGACCCCCATGTGAACCCCCAAGAACCCCCCTGAGGATCCCCTGGAACACCCCAGAAACCCCTCAGGCAGCCCCCAAGACTCCCAGAGAACCCCCAGAGACTGCCAGAGACTCCCCAGAGACCCCCCAGGGACCCTCAGACACCCCCAGAGACTCCCAGAGACCCCCAGAGACCCTCAGGGACCCCCCAGGGACTCCCAGAGACCCCCCAGGGACCATCAGAGACCCCCAGGGACCCCCAGAGACCTCCCAGAGACGCCTCCGAGACCCCCCAGGGACCCCCATAGACCCCCCAGAGATCACGAGAGACCCCCCAGGGACCCCCAGAGACCCCTCCAGAGATCCCTAGAGACCCCTCCGAGACCCCCAAGGACCTCGAGAGATCCCCAGGGCCCCCCCCGGGATCCCCCAGAGACCCCAAGAGATCCCCCAGAGACCTTCAGAGACCCCCAGAGACCACCAGAGACCCTCAGGGACCCCCCAGGGACTCCCAGAGACCCCCCCAGGGACCATCAGAGACCCCCAGGGACCCCCAGAGACCTCCCAGAGACGCCTCCGAGACCCCCCAGGGACCCCCATAGACCCCCCAGAGATCACGAGAGACCCCCCAGGGACCCCCAGAGACCCCTCCAGAGATCCCTAGAGACCCTCCGAGACCCCCAAGGACCTCGAGAGATCCCCAGGGCCCCCCCCCCGTGATCCCCCAGAGACCCCAAGAGATCCCCCAGAGACCTTCAGAGACCCCCAGAGACCACCAGAGACCCCCCAGAAACACGCCAGAGACCCCCACAGGGACGCCCAGTGCTCGAAATGTGGTCCCTCGGAAAACCCCCTTGGGGACCGCCAGTGCCCGAAATGTCGTCCCTCAGACAACACCTTGGGGACCCCCGGTGCCCGAAATGCCGTCCCTCGGACAACCCCCTTGGAGACGCCCGGTGCCCGAAATGTCGTCCCTCGGAGAACCCCCTTGGGGACCCCCGGTGCCCGAAATGTCGTCCCTCGGAGAATCCCCTTGGGGACCCCCGGTGCCCGAAATGTCGTCCCTCGGAGAACCCCCTTGGGGACCCCCGGTGCCCGAAATGTCGTACCTCGGAGAACCCCCCTGGGGACCCCCGGTGCCCGAAATGTCGTCCCTCGGAGAACCCCCTTGGGGACCCCCGGTGCCCGAAATGTCGTCCCTCGGAGAACCCCCTTGGGGACGCCCGGTGCCCGAATTGTCGTCCCTCGGAGAACCCCCTTGGGGATCCCCGGTGCCCGAAATGCCGTCCCTCAGACAACCCCTTTGGGGACCCCCCAGATATGCCCAGAGACCCCCAGACAACCCAGAGACCCCCAGAGAGCCCCAGAGATCCCCCAGGGACCCCCCAGGGACCCCCAGTAATTCCCAGAGACCCCCAGAGACCCCCAGAGACTCCCCCAGAGACTCTCAGAGACCCCCAGGCACTGCCAGAGACCCCCAGAGACCTCCCAGGGATGCCCAGAGACCTCCCAGGGACCCCACAGTGACGCCCAGGAAGCCCCAGAGACTTCCCAGAGACCCCCCCCCGGGACCCCCAGAGACCCCATAGGGACCCCCAGAGACCCCCAGACACCCTCGAGAGACTCCCAGACGTCCCCAGGGACCCCCAGAGACCCCGAGACACGCCCCAGAGATCCCCCAGGGACCCCCAGAGACCGCTCAGATACTCTCAGAGACCCCCAGACACCCCCAGACACCCCCCGAGACCCCCCAGGGACCCCCAGAGACCCCAGACACTCTCCAGAAAACTCCAGATGCCCCTCAGGGACCCCCAGAAACCACCAGAGAGTCCTAGGGACCCCCAGAAACTCCCAGAGACCCCTCAGGAACCCGCAGAGACCCCTCAGGGACCCCCAGAGGTACCCAGACACCCCTGAGACCGCAGAGACCCCCCAGAGACACCCCAGGGACCCCCCCAGAGACCCCCAGAGACTCTCAGAGATCCCCCAGACACCCCCAGACACCCTCCGAGACCCCCCGAGGACCCCACAGGGACCCCCAAACGCCCCCAGGGACCCCCAGAGACACCCCAGGGACCCCCAGAGACTCCCAGAGAGCACCATGGGATTCCCCAGGGAACCACAGGGACCCCCAGAGATGCCCCAGGGACCCCCAGAGACTTTCAAAGACCCCCAGAGACCCCCCCAAGACCCCCAGGGACACCCCCAGGTCCACAGGGACCCCCAGAGACCCCCCATAGATCACAGGGACTGCCCAGGGACCCCCACAGACACCCAGACACCCCCAGAGACTCCCAGGGACCCCCAGAAACTCCCAGAGACCCCTCAGGAACCCGCAGAGAACCCTCAGGGACCCCCGGAGACACCCAGACACCCCAGAGACCCCCAGAGACCCCCAGAGACGCCCAGAGACCCCCCAGAGACTCTCAGAGATCCCCCAGGGACGCCTAGAGACTCCCAGAGAGCCCCCCAAGACCCCCAGGGAACCCCAGAGACCCCCCATAGATCACCAGGGACTGCCCAGGGACCCCCACAGACCCCCAGACACCCCCAGAAACTCCCAGAGACGCCTCAGAGACCCACAGAGACCCCCAGAAAACCCAGGGACCACCAGAGACCCCCAGAGACCCTCAGAGACTCTCAATGACACCCCAGGGATCCCCAGAGACTCCCAGAGAGCCCCATGGGACTCCCCAGGGACCCACAGGGACCCCCAGAGATGCCCCAGGGACCCTCAGAGACTTTCAAAGACCCCCAGAGACGCCCCCCAAGACCCCCAGGGACACCCCCTGATCCACAGGGACCCCCAGAGACCCCCCCCATAGATCACCAGGGACTGCCCAGGGACCCCCACAGACCCCCAGACACCCCCAGAGACTCCCCGGGACCCCCAGAAACTCCCAGAGACCTACCAGAGACCCCCAGAGACCCCCAGGGACCCCCAGAGACCTACCAGAGACCCTCAGAGACCCCCAGGGATCCCCAGAGACCCCCAGACACATCCAGGGACCCCCAGAGACCCCCAGGGGCCACCCAGAGACCCCAGAGACTCTCAGAGACCCTCCATGGACACCCAGAGACCCCCAGAGAAGCCTCAGGGACTCCCCAGAGACCCCCAAGGACTCCCCAGGGGCCCCCACAGACCCTCAGAGACCCCCATGTGAACCCCCAAGAACCCCCCTGAGGATCCCCTGGAACACCCCAGAAACCCCTCAGGCAGCCCCCAAGACTCCCAGAGAACCCCCAGAGACTGCCAGAGACTCCCCAGAGACCCCCCAGGGACCCTCAGACACCCCCAGAGACTCCCAGAGACCCCCAGAGACCCTCAGGGACCCCCCAGGGACTCCCAGAGACCCCCCCAGGGACCATCAGAGACCCCCAGGGACCCCCAGAGACCTCCCAGAGACGCCTCCGAGACCCCCCAGGGACCCCCATAGACCCCCCAGAGATCACGAGAGACCCCCCAGGGACCCCCAGAGACCCCCAGAGATCACGAGAGACCTCCCAGGGACACCCAGAGACCCCTCCAGAGATCCCTAGAGACCCCTCCGAGACCCCCAGGGACCTCGAGAGATCCCCAGGGCCCCCCCCCCGGGATCCCCCAGGGACCCCAACAGATCCCCCAGAGACCTTCAGAGACCCCCAGAGACCACCAGAGACCCCCCAGAAACACGCCAGAGACCCCCACAGGGACGCCCAGTGCTCGAAATGTGGTCCCTCGGAAAACCCCCTTGGGGACCGCCAGTGCCCGAAATGTCGTCCCTCAGACAACACCTTGGGGACCCCCGGTGCCCGAAATGCCGTCCCTCGGACAATCCCCTTGGAGAAGCCCGGTGCCCGAAATGTCGTCCCTCGGAGAACCCCCTTGGGGACCCCCGGTGCCCGAAATGTCGTCCCTCGGAGAACCCCCTTGGGGCCCCCCGGTGCCCGAAATGTCGTCCCTCGGAGAACCCCCTTGGGGACCCCCGGTGCCCGAAATGCCGTCCCTCAGACAACACCTTGGGGACCCCCGGTGCCCGAAATGCCGTCCCTCGGACAACCCCCTTGGAGACGCCCGGTGCCCGAAATGTCGTCCCTCGGAGAACCCCCTTGGGGCCCCCCGGTGCCCGAAATGTCGTCCCTCGGAGAACCCCCTTGGGGACCCCCGGTGCCCGAAATGCCGTCCCTCAGACAACACCTTGGGGACCCCCGGTGCCCGAAATGCCGTCCCTCGGACAACCCCCTTGGAGACGCCCGGTGCCCGAAATGTCGTCCCTCGGAGAACCCCCTTGGGGACCCCCGGTGCCCGAAATGTCGTCCCTCGGAGAACCCCCTTGGGGACCCCCCAGATATGCCCAGAGACCCCCAGACAACCCAGAGACCCCCAGAGAGCCCCAGAGATCCCCCAGGGACCCCCCAGGGACCCCCAGTAATTCCCAGAGACCCCCCAGAGACCCCCAGAGACTCCCCCAGAGACTCTCAGAGACCCCCAGGCACTGCCAGAGACCCCCAGAGACCTCCCAGGGATGCCCAGAGACCTCCCAGGGACCCCACAGTGACGCCCAGGAAGCCCCAGAGACCTCCCAGAGACCCCCCCCCGGGACCCCCAGAGACCCCACAGGGACCCCAGAGACCCCCAGACACCCTCGAGAGACTCCCAGACGTCCCCAGGGACCCCCAGAGACCCCCAGGGACCCTCCAGGTACCCCCAGAGATTCCCAAATAAACTCAGAGACCCCCCTCAAGACCCCCAGATGCCCCCAGTCACCCCCAGAGATTCCCAGGGACTCTCAGAAACTCCCAGAGACCCCTCAGGGACCCCCAGAGACCCCCAGACACCCCCCAGGGAACTCCCAGAGACCCACAGAGACCCCTCAGGGACCCCCAGAGACCCCGAGACACGCCCCAGAGATCCCCCAGGGACCCCCAGAGACCGCTCAGATACTCTCAGAGACCCCCAGACACCCCCAGACACCCCCCGAGACCCCCCAGGGACCCCCAGAGACCCCAGACACTCTCCAGAAAACTCCAGACGCCCCCAGGGACCCCCAGGAACCACCAGAGAGTCCTAGGGACCCCCAGAAACTCCCAGAGACCCCTCAGGAACCTGCAGAGACCCCTCAGGGACCCCCAGAGGTACCCAGACACCCCTGAGACCGCAGAGACCCCCCAGAGACACCCCAGGGACCCCCCCAGAGATCCCCAGAGACTCTCAGAGACCCCCCAGACACCCCCAGACACCCCCCGAGACCCCCCGAGGCCCCCACAGGGACCCCCATATGCCCCCAGGGACCCCCAGAGACACCCCAGGGACCCACAGAGACTCCCAGAGAGCACCATGGGATTCCCCAGGGAACCACAGGGACCCCCAGAGATGTCCCAGGGACCCCCAGAGACTTTCAAAGACCCCCAGAGACCCCCCCCAAGACCCCCAGGGACACCCCCAGGTCCACAGGGACCCCCAGAGACCCCCCCATAGATCACAGGGACTGCCCAGGGACCCCCACAGACACCCAGACACCCCCAGAGACTCCCAGGGACCCCCAGAAACTCCCAGAGACCCCTCAGGAACCCGCAGAGAACCCTCAGGGACCCCCAGAGACACCCAGACACCCCAGAGACCCCCAGAGACCCCCAGAGACCCCCAGGCACCCCCCAGAGACCCCCAGGGACCACCAGGAAGCCACAGAGACACCCCAGAGAACTCCCAGTGACCCCCAGAGACCCCCCAGAGACTCTCAGAGATCCCCCAGGGACGCCTAGAGACTCCCAGAGAGCCCCCCAAGACCCCCAGGGACCCCCAGAGACCCCCCATAGATCACCAGGGACTGCTCAGGGACCCCCACAGACCCCCAGACACCCCCAGAGACTCCCAGACACCCCCAGAAACTCCCAGAGACGCCTCAGAGAGCCACAGAGACCCCCAGACAACCCAGGGACCACCAGAGACCCCCAGAGACCCTCAGAGACTCTCAATGACACCCCAGGGATCCCCAGAGACTCCCAGAGAGCCCCATGGGACTCCCCAGGGACCCACAGGGACCCCCAGAGATGCCCCAGGGACCCTCAGAGACTTTCAAAGACCCCCAGAGACGCCCCCCAAGACCCCCAGGGACACCCCCTGATCCACAGGGACCCCCAGAGACCCCCCCCATAGATCACCAGGGACTGCCCAGGGACCCCCACAGACCCCCAGACACCCCCAGAGACTCCCAGGGACCCCCAGAAACTCCCAGAGACCTACCAGAGACCCCCAGAGACCCCCAGGGACCCCCAGAGACCTACCAGAGATCCTCAGAGACCCCTAGGGATCCCCAGAGACCCCCAGACACATCCAGGGACCCCCAGAGACCCCCAGGGGCCACCCAGAGACTCCAGAGACTCTCAGAGACCCTCCATGGACACCCAGAGACCCCCAGAGAAGCCTCAGGGACTCCCCAGAGACCCCCAAGGACTCCCCAGGGGCCCCCACAGACCCTCAGAGACCCCCATGTGAACCCCCAAGAACCCCCCTGAGGATCCCCTGGAACACCCCAGAAACCCCTCAGGCAGCCCCCAAGACTCCCAGAGAACCCCCAGAGACGGCCAGAGACTCCCCAGAGACCCCCCAGGGACCCTCAGACACCCCCAGAGACTCCCAGAGACCCCCAGAGACCCTCAGGGACCCCCCAGGGACTCCCAGAGACCCCCCAGGGACCATCAGAGACCCCCAGGGACCCCCAGAGACCTCCCAGAGACGCCTCCGAGACCCCCCAGGGACCCCCATAGACCCCCCAGAGATCACGAGAGACCCCCCAGGGACCCCCAGAGACCCCCAGAGATCACGAGAGACCTCCCAGGGACCCCCAGAGACCCCTCCAGAGATCCCTAGAGACCCCTCCGAAACCCCCAAAGACCCCGAGAGATCCCCAGGGACCCCCCCCCCCCCCCGGGATCACCCAGAGACCCCAATAGATCCCCCAGAGACCTTCAGAGACCCCCAGAGACCACCAGAGACCCCCCAGAAACACGCCAGAGACCCCCACAGGGTCGCCCAGTGCCCGAAATGTGGTCCCTAGGAAAACCCCCTTGGGGACCGCCAGTGTCCGAAATGTCGTCCCTCAGACAACACCTTGGGGACCCCCGGTGCCCGAAATGTCGTCCCTCGGAGAACCTCCTTGGGGACCCCCGGTGCCCGAAATGTCGTCCCTCGGAGAACCCCCTTGGGGACCCCCGGTGCCCGAAATGTCGTCCCTCGGAGAACCCCCTTGGGGATCCCCGGTGCCCGAAATGTCGTCCCTCGGAGAACCCCCTTGGGGACCCCCGGTGCCCGAAATGTCGTCCCTCGGAGAACCCCCTTGGGGACCCCCGGTGCCCGAAATGTCGTCCCTCGGACAACCCCCTTGGGGACCCCCCAGATATGCCCAGAGACCCCCAGACAACCCAGAGACCCCCAGAGAGCCCCAGAGATCCCCCAGGGACCCCCCAGGGACCCCCAGTAATTCCCAGAGATCCCCCAGAGACCCCCAGAGACCCCCCCAGAGACTCTCAGAGACCCCCAGGCACTGCCAGAGACCCCCAGAGACCTCCCAGGGATGCCCAGAGACCTCCCAGGGACCCCACAGTGACGCCCAGGAAGCCCCAGAGACCTCCCAGAGACCCCTCCCCGGGACCCCCAGAGACCCCACAGGGACCCCCAGAGACCCCCAGACACCCTCGAGAGACTCCCAGACGTCCCCAGGGACCCCCAGAGACCCCCAGGGACCCCCCAGGGACCCCCAGAGATTCCCAAATAACCTCAGAGACCCCCCTCAAGACCCCTAGATGCCCCCAGTCACCCCCAGAGATTCCCAGGGACCCTCAGAAACTCCCAGAGACCCCTCAGGGACCCCCAGAGACCCCCAGACACCCCCCAGGGAACTCCCAGAGACCCACAGAGACCCCTCAGGGACCCCCAGAGACCCCCAGACACGCCCCAGAGATCCCCCAGGGACCCCCAGAGACCGCTCAGATACTCTCAGAGACCCCCAGACACCCCCAGACACCCCCCGAGACCCCCCAGGGACCCCCAGAGACCTCAGACACTCTCCAGAAAACTCCAGACGCCCCCAGGGACCCCCAGAAACCACCAGAGAGTCCTAGGGACCCCCAGAAACTGCCAGAGACCCCTCAGGAACCCGCAGAGACCCCTCAGGGACCCCCAGAGGTACCCAGACACTCCTGAGACCCCAGAGACCCCCCAGAGACACCCCAGGGACCCCCCCAGAGATCCCCAGAGACTCTCAGAGACCCCCCAGACACCCCCAGACACCCCCCGAGACCCCCCGAGGCCCCTACAGGGACCCCCATACGCCCCCAGGGACCCCCAGAGACACCCCAGGGACCCCCAGAGACTCCCAAAGAGCACCATGGGATTCCCCAGGGAACCACAGGGACCCCCAGAGATGCCCCAGGGACCCCCAGAGACTTTCAAAGACCCCCAGAGACCCCCCCAAGACCTCCAGGGACACCCCCAGGTCCACAGGGACCCCCAGAGACCCCCCATAGATCACAGGGACTGCCCAGGGACGCCCACAGACCCCCAGACACCCCCAGAGACTCCCAGGGACCCCTAGAAACTCCCAGAGACCCCTCAGGAACCCGCAGAGAACCCTCAGGGACCCCCAGAGACACCCAGATACCCCAGAGACCCCCAGAAACCACGAGAGACCACCCCCAGGCACCCCCCCAGGGATCCCCAGAGACCCCAGAGACTCCAAGAGTCCCCCAGAGACCCCCACGGACCCCTCAGGGAACTCCAAGGACTCCCCAGGGACCCTCCAGGGACCCCCTTTGGACCCCCGGTGCACGAAACGTCGTCCCTCGGAGAACCCCCTTGGGGAGACCCGGTGCCCGAAATGTCGTCCCTCGGAGAGCCCCCTTAGGGACCCCCAGAAACCCCCAGTGACCCCCCAGTGACACCACAGGGACTCCCCAAATACCCCCAGAGAGTCCCAGAGACCCCTCAGGGACCCCCAAAGACTCCCAGAGACCCCCAGAGACCTCGCCAAGACCCCCAGACACCCCCAGACACCCCCAGAGACTCCCAGGGACCCCCAGAAACTCCAAGAGACCCCTCAGGGACAGCCAGAGACACCCAAGAGACTCTCAGAGACTCCCAGGGACCCCCAGACATCCCCAGAGACCTCTCAGGGACCCCCAGAAACCCCTCAGAGACGCCTCAGGGACCCCAGAAACCCCCAGACACCCCGGAGATCCCCAGAGACCCCCGGAGACCTCCAGACACCCCGCAGGGACCCCCAGACACCCTAGAGTTTCTCAGAGACCCCTCAGAGACCCCCAGAGACCCCCAGGAACCCCCAGGAAACCACAGAGACCCCCCCAGAAACCCCCAGTGATCCCCAGAGACACCCCAGAGACTCTCAGAGACCCCCAGACATCCCCACAAACCCCTAGAGACTCTCAGAGACCCCCCAGGGACCCCCAGAGACTCCAGAGAGCCTCATGGGACTCCCCAGAGACCCCCAGGGACCTGCAGAGATGCCCTAGGGACCCCCAGAGGCTCCCAGACACTCCAGCGACCCCCAGAAACATTCAGAGACCGTCCAGGGACCCTCCCAGGGACCCCGGAGACCCCAGAGATTCCAAGAGACCCCCAGAGACCCCCACGGACCCCCCAGAGACCCCCAAGGATCCCCCAGGGACCCTCCAGGGACCCCCTTGGGGACCCCCGGTGCCCGAAATGTCGTCCCTCGGAGAACCCCCCTGGGGACCCCCGGTGCCCGAAATGTCGTCCCTCGGAGAACCCCCTTGGGGACCCCCGGTGCCCGAAATGTCGTCCCTCGGAGAACCCCCTTGGGGACCCCCGGTGCCCGAATTGTCGTCCCTCGGAGAACCCCCTTGGGGACCCCTCAGATATGCCCAGAGACCCCCAGACAACCCAGAGACCCCCAGAGAGCCCCAGAGATCCCCCAGGGACCCCCCAGGGACCCCCAGTAATTCCCAGAGATCCCCCAGAGACCCCCAGAGACCCCCCCAGAGACTCTCAGAGACCCCCAGGCACTGCCAGAGACCCCCAGAGACCTCCCAGGGATGCCCAGAGACCTCCCAGGGACCCCACAGTGACGCCCAGGAAGCCCCAGAGACCTCCCAGAGACCCCTCCCCGGGACCCCCAGAGACCCCTCAGGGACCCCCAGAGACCCCCAGACACCCTCGAGAGACTCCCAGACGTCCACAGGGACCCCCAGAGACCCCCAGGGACCTCCCAGGGACCCCCAGAGATTCCCAAATAACCTCAGAGACCCCCCTCAAGACCCCCAGATGCCCCCAGTCACCCCCAGAGATTCCCAGGGACCCTCAGAAACTCCCAGAGACCCCTCAGGGACCCCCAGAGACCCCCAGACACCCCCCAGGGAACTCCCAGAGACCCACAGAGACCCCTCAGGGACCCCCAGAGACCCCGAGACACGCCCCAGAGATCCCCCAGGGACCCCCAGAGACCGCTCAGATACTCTCAGAGACCCCCCAGACACCCCCAGACACCCCCCGAGACCCCCCGAGGCCCCCCAGGGACCCCCAGAGACCCCAGACACCCTCCAGAAAACTCCAGACGCCCCCAGGGACCCCCAGAAACCACCAGAGAGTCCTAGGGACCTCCAGAAACTCCCAGAGACCCCTCAGGGACCCCCAGAGGTACCCAGACACCCCTGAGACCTCAGAGACTCCCCAGAGACACCCCAGGGACCCCCCCAGAGACCCCCAGAGACTCTCAGAGACCCCCCAGACACCCCCCAGACACCCCCCGAGACCCCCCGAGGCCCCCACAGGGACCCCCATACGCCCCCAGGGACCCCCAGAGACACCCCAGGGACCCCCAGAGACTCCCAGAGAGCACCATGGGATTCCCCAGGGACCCACAGGGACCCCCAGAGATGCCCCAGGGACCCCCCCAGAGATCCCCAGAGACTCTCAGAGACCCCCCAGACACCCCCAGACACCCCCCGAGACCCCCCGAGGCCCCCACAGGGACCCCCATATGCCCCCAGGGACCCCCAGAGACACCCCAGGGACCCCCAGAGACTCCCAGAGAGCACCATGGGATTCCCCAGGGAACCACAGGGACCCCCAGAGATGTCCCAGGGACGCCCAGAGACTTTCAAAGACCCCCAGAGACCCCCCCAAGACCCCCAGGGACACCCCCAGGTCCACAGGGACCCCCAGAGACCCCCCATAGATCACACGGACTGCCCAGGGACCCCCACAGACACCCAGACACCCCCAGAGACTCCCAGGGACCCCCAGAAACTCCCAGAGACCCCTCAGGAACCCGCAGAGAACCCTCAGGGACCCCCAGAGACACCCAGACACCCCAGAGACCCCCAGAGACCCCCAGAGACCCCCAGGCACCCCCCAGAGACCCCCAGGGACCACCAGGGACCCCCAGGAAGCCACAGAGACACCCCAGAGAACTCCCAGTGACCCCCAGAGACCCCCCAGAGACTCTCAGAGATCCCCCAGGGACGCCTAGAGACTCCCAGAGAGCCCCCCAAGACCCCCAGGGACCCCCAGAGACCCCCCATAGATCACCAGGGACTGCCCAGGGACCCCCACAGACCCCCAGACACCCCCAGAGACTCCCAGATACCCCCAGAAACTCCCAGAGACGCCTCAGAGACCCACAGAGACCCCCAGACAACCCAGGGACCACCAGAGACCCCCAGAGACCCTCAGAGACTCTCAATGACACCCCAGGGATCCCCAGAGACTCCCAGAGAGCCCCATGGGACTCCCCAGGGACCCACAGGGACCCCCAGAGATGCCCCAGGGACCCTCAGAGACTTTCAAAGACCCCCAGAGACGCCCCCCAAGACCCCCAGGGACACCCCCTGATCCACAGGGACCCCCAGAGACCCCCCCATAGATCACCAGGGACTGCCCAGGGACCCCCACAGACCCCCAGACACCCCCAGAGACTCCCAGGGACCCCCAGAAACTCCCAGAGACCTACCAGAGACCCCCAGAGACCCCCAGGGACCCCCAGAGACCTACCAGAGATCCTCAGAGACCACTAGGGATCCCCAGAGACCCCCAGACACATCCAGGGACCCCCAGAGACCCCCAGGGGCCACCCAGAGACTCCAGAGACTCTCAGAGACCCTCAATGGACACCCAGAGACCCCCAGAGAAGCCTCAGGGACCCCCCCAGAGACCCCCAGAGACTCTCAGAGACCCCCCAGACACCCCCAGACACCCCCCGAGACCCCCCGAGGCCCCCACAGGGACCCCCATACGCCCCCAGGGACCCCCAGAGACACCCCAGGGACCCCCAGAGACTCCCAGAGAGCACCATGGGATTCCCCAGGGAACCACAGGGACCCCCAGAGATGCCCCAGGGACCCCCAGAGACTTTCAAAGACCCCCAGAGACCCCCCCAAGACCCCCAGGGACACCCCCAGGTCCACAGGGACCCCCAGAGACCCCCCATAGATCACAGGAACTGCCCAGGGACCCCCACAGACACCCAGACACCCCCAGAGACTCCCAGGGACCCCCAGAAACTCCCAGAGACCCCTCAGGAACCCGCAGAGAACCCTCAGGGACCCCCAGAGACACCCAGACACCCCAGAGACCCCCAGAGACCCCCAGAGACCCCCAGGCACCCCCCAGAGATCCCCAGGGACCACCAGGGATCCCCAGGAAGCCACAGAGACACCCCAGAGAACTCCCAGTGACCCCCAGAGACCCCCCAGAGACTCTCAGAGATCCCCCAGGGACGCCTCAGAGACCCACAGAGACCCCCAGACAACCCAGGGATCACCAGAGACCCCCAGAGACCCTCAGAGACTCTCAATGACACCCCAGGGATCCCCAGAGACTCCCAGAGAGCCCCATGGGACTCCCCAGGGACCCACAGGGACCCCCAGAGATGCCCCAGGGACCCTCAGAGACTTTCAAAGACCCCCAGAGACGCCCCCCAAGACCCCCAGGGACACCCCCTGATCCACAGGGACCCCCAGAGACCCCCCCATAGATCACCAGGGACTGCCCAGGGACCCCCACAGACCCCCAGACACCCCCAGAGACTCCCAGGGACCCCCAGAAACTCCCAGAGACCTACCAGAGACCCCCAGAGACCCCCAGGGACCCCCAGAGACCTACCAGAGATCCTCAGAGACCCCTAGGGATCCCCAGAGACCCCCAGACACATCCAGGGACCCCCAGAGACCCCCAGGGGCCACCCAGAGACTCCAGAGACTCTCAGAGACCCTCCATGGACACCCAGAGACCCCCAGAGAAGCCTCAGGGACTCCCCAGAGACCCCCAAGGACTCCCCAGGGGCCCCCACAGACCCTCAGAGACCCCCATGTGAACCCCCAAGAACCCCCCTGAGGATCCCCTGGAACACCCCAGAAACCCCTCAGGCAGCCCCCAAGACTCCCAGAGAACCCCCAGAGACGGCCAGAGACTCCCCAGAGACCCCCCAGGGACCCTCAGACACCCCCAGAGACTCCCAGAGACCCCCCAGGGACCCCCAGAGACCCCCCAGAGATCACGAGAGACCCCCCAGGGACCCCCAGAGACCCCCAGAGATCACGAGAGACCCCCCAGGGACCCCCAGAGACCCCTCCAGAGATCCCTAGAGACCCCTCCGAAACCCCCAGGGACCTCGAGAGATCCCCAGGGACCCCCCCCCCCGGGATCCCCCAGAGACCCCAATAGATCCCCCAGAGACCTTCAGAGACCCCCAGAGACCACCAGAGACCCCCCAGAAACACGCCAGACACCCCCACAGGGACGCCCAGTGCCCGAAATGTGGTCCCTCGGAAAACCCCCTTGGGGACCGCCAGTGCCCGAAATGTCGTCCCTCAGACAACACCTTGGGGACCCCCGGTGCCCGAAATGTCGTCCTTCGGAGAACCCCCTTGGGGACCCCCGGTGCCCGAAATGTCGTCCCTCGGAGAACCCCCTTGGGGACCCCCGGTGCCCGAAATGTCGTCCCTCGGAGAACCCCCTTGGGGACCCCCGGTGCCCGAAATGTCGTCCCTCGGAGAACCCCCTTGGGGCCCCCCGGTGCCCGAAATGTCGTCCCTCGGAGATCCCCCTTGGGGACCCCCGGTGCCCGAAATGTCGTCCCTCGGAGAACCCCCTTGGGGACCCCCGGTGCCCGAAATGTCGTCCCTCGGACAACCCCCTTGGGGACCCCCCAGATACGCCCAGAGACCCCCAGACAACCCAGAGACCCCCAGAGAGCCCCAGAGATCCCCCAGGGACCCCCCAGGGACCCCCAGTAATTCCCAGAGAACCCCCAGAGACCCCCAGAGACCCCCCCAGAGACTCTCAGAGACCCCCAGGCACTGCCAGAGACCCCCAGAGACCTCCCAGGGATGCCCAGAGACCTCCCAGGGACCCCACAGTGACGCCCAGGAAGCCCCAGAGACCTCCCAGAGACCTCCCCCCGGGACCCCCAGAGACCCCACAGGGACCCCCAGAGACCCCCAGACACCCTCGAGAGACTCCCAGACGTCCCCAGGGACCCCCAGAGACACCCAGGGACCCCCCAGGGACCCCCAGAGATTCCCAAATAACCTCAGAGACCCCCCTCAAGACCCCCAGACGCCCCCAGTCACCCCCAGAGATTCCCAGGGACCCTCAGAAACTCCCAGAGATCCCCCAGGGACCCCCAGAGACCGCTCAGATACTCTCAGAGACCCCCAGACACCCCCAGACACCCCCCGAAACGCCCCAGGGACCCCCAGAGACCCCAGACACCCTCCAGAAAACTCCAGACGCCCCCAGGGACCCCCAGAAACCACCAGAGAGTCCTAGGGACCCCCAGAAACTCCCAGAGACCCCTCAGGAACCCGCAGAGATCCCTCAGGGACCCCCAGAGGTACCCAGACACCCCTGAGACCGCAGAGACCCCCCAGAGACACCCCAGGGACCCCCCCAGAGATCCCCAGAAACTCTCAGAGACCCCCCAGACACCCCCAGACACCCCCCGAGACCCCCCGAGGCCCCCACAGGGACCCCCATACGCCCCCAGAGACCCCCAGAGACACCCCAGGGACCCCCAGAGACTCCCAGAGAGCACCATGGGATTCCCCAGGGAACCACAGGGACCCCCAGAGATGCCCCAGGGACCCCCAGAGACTTTCAAAGACCCCCAGAGACCCCCCCAAGACCCCCAGGGACACCCCCAGGTCCACAGGGACCCCCAGAGACCCCCCATAGATCACACGGACTGCCCAGGGACCCCCACAGACACCCAGACACCCCCAGAGACTCCCAGGGACCCCCAGAAACTCCCAGAGACCCCTCAGGAACCCGCAGAGAACCCTCAGGGACCCCCAGAGACCCCCAGGCACCCCCCAGAGACCCCCAGGGACCCCCAGGGACCCCCAGGAAGCCACAGAGACACCCCAGAGAACTCCCAGTGACCCCCAGAGACCCCCCAGAGGCTCTCAGAGATCCCCCAGGGACGCCTAGAGACTCCCAGAGAGCCCCCCAAGACCCCCAGGGACCCCCAGAGACCCCCCATAGATCACCAGGGACTGCCCAGGGACCCCCACAGACGCCCAGACACCCCCAGAGACTCCCAGATACCCCCAGAAACTCCCAGAGACGCCTCAGAGACCCACAGAGACCCCCAGACAACCCAGGGACCACCAGAGACCCCCAGAGACCCTCAGAGACTCTCAATGACACCCCAGGGATCCCCAGAGACTCCCAGAGAGCCCCATGGGACTCCCCAGGGACCCACAGGGACCCCCAGAGATGCCCCAGGGACCCTCAGAGACTTTCAAAGACCCCCAGAGACGCCCCCCAAGACCCCCAGGGACACCCCCTGATCCACAGGGACCCCCAGAGACCCCCCCATAGATCACCAGGGACTGCCCAGGGACCCCCACAGACCCCCAGACACCCCCAGAGACTCCCAGGGACCCCCAGAAACTCCCAGAGACCTACCAGAGACCCCCAGAGACCCTCAGGGACCACCCAGAGACCTACCAGAGACCCTCAGAGATCCTCAGGGATCCCCAGAGACCCCCAGACACATCCAGGGACCCCCAGAGACCCCCAGGGGCCACCCAGAGACCCCAGAGACTCTCAGAGACCCTCCATGGACACCCAGAGACCCCCAGAGAAGTCTCAGGGACTCCCCAGAGACCCCCAAGGACTCCCCAGGGGCCCCCACAGACCCTCAGAGACCCCCATGTGAACCCCCAAGAACCCCCCTGAGGATCCCCTGGAACACCCCAGAAACCCCTCAGGCAGCCCCCAAGACTCCCAGAGAACCCCCAGAGACTGCCAGAGACTCCCCAGAGATCCCCCAGGGACCCTCAGACACCCCCAGAGACTCCCAGAGACCCCCAGAGACCCTCATGGACCCCCCAGGGACCCCCAGAGACCTCCCAGAGACGCCTCCGAGACCCCCCAGCGACCCCCATAGACCCCCCAGAGATCACGAGAGACCCCCCAGGGACCCCCAGAGACCCCCAGAGATCACGAGAGACCCCCCAGGGACCCTCAGAGACCCCTCCAGAGATCCCTAGAGACCCCTCCGAGACCCCCAGGGACCTCGAGAGATCCCCAGGGACCCCCCCCCGGGATCCCCCAGAGACCACAATAGATCCCCCAGAGACCTTCAGAGACCCCCAGAGACCACCAGAGACCCCCCAGAAACACGCCAGACACCCCCACAGGGACGCCCAGTGCCCGAAATGTGGTCCCTCGGAAAACCCCCTTGGGGACCGCCAGTGCCCGAAATGTCATCCCTCAGACAACACCTTGAGGACCCCCGGTGCCCGAAATGTCGTCCCTCGGAGAACCCCCTTGGGGACCCCCGGTGCCCGAAATGTCGTCCCTCGGACAACCCCCTTGGGGACCCCCCAGATACGCCCAGAGACCCCCAGACAACCCAGAGACCCCCAGAGAGCCCCAGAGATCCCCCAGGGACCCCCCAGGGACCTCCAGTAATTCCCAGAGACCCCCCAGAGACCCCCAGAGACCCCCCCAGAGACTCTCAGAGACCCCCATGCACTGCCAGAGACCCCCAGAGACCTCCCAGGGATGCCCAGAGACCTCCCAGGGACCCCACAGTGATGCCCAGGAAGCCCCAGAGACCTCCCAGAGACCCCCCCCCGGGACCCCCAGAGACCCCATAGGGACCCCCAGAGACCCCCAGACACCCTCGAGAGACTCCCAGACGTCCCCAGGGACCCCCAGAGACCCCCAGGGACCCTCCAGGTACCCCCAGAGATTCCCAAATAACCTCAGAGACCCCCCTCAAGACCCCCAGACGCCCCCAGTCACCCCCAGAGATTCCCAGGGACCCTCAGAAACTCCCAGAGACCCCTCAGGGACCCCCAGAGACCCCCAGACACCCCCCAGGGAACTCCCAGAGACCCACAGAGACCCCTCAGGGACCCCCAGAGACCCCCAGACACGCCCCAGAGATCCCCCAGGGACCCCCAGAGACCGCTCAGATACTCTCAGAGACCCCCAGACACCCCCAGACACCCCCCGAGACCCCCCAGGGACCCCCAGAGACCCCAGACACTCTCCAGAAAACTCCAGATGCCCCTCAGGGACCCCCAGAAACCACCAGAGAGTCCTAGGGACCCCCAGAAACTGCCAGAGACCCCTCAGGAACCCGCAGAGACCCCTCAGGGACCCCCAGAGGTACCCAGACACCCCTGAGACCCCAGAGACCCCCCAGAGACACCCCAGGGACCCCCCCAGAGACCCCCCAGAGACTCTCAGAGATCCCCCAGACACCCCCAGACACCCTCTGAGACCCCCCGAGGCCCCCACAGGGACCCCCATACGCCCCCAGGGACCCCCAGAGACACCCCAGGGACCCCCAGAGACTCCCAGAGAGCACCATGGGATTCCCCAGGGAACGACAGGGACCCCCAGAGATGCCCCAGGGACCCCCAGAGACTTTCAAAGACCCCCAGAGACCCCCCCAAGACCCCCAGGGACACCCCCAGGTCCACAGGGACCCCCAGAGACCCCCCATAGATCACAGGGACTGCCCAGGGACCCCCACAGACACCCAGACACCCCCAGAGACTCCCAGGGACCCCCAGAAACTCCCAGAGACCCCTCAGGAACCCGCAGAGAACCCTCAGGGACCCCCAGAGACACCCAGACACCCCAGAGACTCCCAGAAACCATGAGAGACCCCCCCCAGGCACCCCCCCAGGGATCCCCAGAGACCCCAGAGACTCCAAGAGTCCCCCAGAGACCCCCACGGACCCCTCAGGGAACTCCAAGGACTCCCCAGGGACCCTCCAGGGACCCCCTTGGGGACCCCCGGTGCACGAAACGTCGTCCCTCGGAGAACCCCCTTGGGGAGACCCGGTGCCCGAAATGTCGTCCCTCGGAGAGCCCCCTTAGGGACCCCCAGAAACCCCCAGTGACCCCCCAGTGACACCACAGGGACTCCCCAAATACCCCCAGAGAGTCCCAGAGACCCCTCAGGGACCCCCAAATACTCCCAGAGACCCCCAGAGACCTCGCCAAGACCCCCAGACACCCCCAGACACCCCCAGAGACTCCCAGGGACCCCCAGAAACTCCAAGAGACCTCTCAGGGACACCCAGAGACACCCAAGAGACTCTCAGAGACCCCCCAGGGACCCCCAGAGACTCCAGAGAGCCTCATGGGACTCCCCAGAGACCCCCAGGGACCTGCAGAGATGCCCTAGGGACCCCCAGAGGCTCCCAGACACTCCAGCGACCCCCAGAAATATTCAGAGACCGCCCAGGGACCCTGCCAGGGACCCCCAGAGACCCCAGAGATTCCAAGAGACCCCCAGAGACCCCCACGGACCCCCCAGAGACCCCCAAGGATCCCCCAGGGACCCTCCAGGGACCCCCTTGGGGACCCCCGGTGCCCGAAATGTCGTCCCTCGGAGAACCCCCCTGGGGACCCCCGGTGCCCGAAATGTAGTCCCTAGGAGACTCCCCTTGGGGACCCCCGGTGCCCGAAATGCCGTCCCTCGGCGACCCCCCTTGGGGAACCCCGTTGCCCGAAATGTCGTCCCTCGGAGAACCACCATGGGGACTCCCGGTGCCCGAAATTTCGTCCCTCGGAGAACCCCCTTGGGGACTCCCGGTGCTCGAAATGTCGTCCCTCGGAGAACCCCCTCCAGGGACAGCAACAGACGCCCAGAGACTCCCAGAGACCTCCAAAGACCCCCCTGAAGACCCCCAGACACCCCCAGACACCCCCAGAGACTCCCAGGGACCGCCAGAAACTCCAAGAGACCTCTCAGGGACACCCAGAGACACCCAAGAGACTCTCAGAGACTCCCAGGGACCCCCAGACATCCCCAGAGACCTCTCAGGGACCCCCAGAAACCCCTCAGAGACGCCTCAGGGACCCCAGAAACCCCCAGACACCCCGGAGATCCCCAGAGACCCCCGGAGACCTCCAGACACCCCGCAGGGACCCCCAGACACCCTAGAGTTTCTCAGAGACCCCTCAGAGACCCCCAGAGACCCCCAGGAACCCCCAGGAAACCACAGAGACCCCCCCAGAAACCCCCAGTGATCCCCAGAGACACCCCAGAGACTCTCAGAGACCCCCAGACACCCCCACAAACCCCTAGAGACTCTCAGAGACCCCCCAGGGACCCCCAGAGACTCCAGAGAGCCTCATGGGACTCCCCAGAGACCCCCAGGGACCTGCAGAGATGCCCTAGGGACCCCCAGAGGCTCCCAGACACTCCAGCGACCCCCAGAAACATTCAGAGACCGCCCAGGGACCCCCAGAGACCCCCAGAAACTCCAGAAACCACCAGAGACCTCCAGAAACCCCCGGGGACCCCCCAGGGACCCCCAGGAATCCCGAGAGACCCTCCAGACACTCTCAGAGACCCCCAGGGACCCACAGACACCCCCAGAGACCCCGAGAGACCCCCCCAGGGACCCCCAGAGACACCAAAGAGACCACCAAGAGATCCCCAGGGACCCCCAGACACCTCCCAAAACCCCCAGAGACCTCTCAGGGACCACCAGACACCCCCAGAGACCTCGCAGGGACGCCCAGAGAGACCCCAGGGACCACACAGGGACGCCCAGGAAGCCCCAGAGACCCCCAGGGACCCCCAGATACCCTCCAGAGTCTCTCAGAGAGCACGAGGGACTCCCAGAGACTCCAGAGAATCCAAGAGACCCCCAGAGAACCCCACGGACTTTCCAGGGACCCCCAAGGATTCCCCAGGGACCCTCCAGGGACCCCCTTGGGGATTTCCGTTGTTTGAAATGTCGTCCCTCGGAGAACCCCCTTGGGGACTCCCGGTGCCCGAAATGTCGTCCCTCGGAGAACCCCCTCCAGGGACGCCAACAGACGCCCAGAGACTCCCAGAGACCCCCAAAGACCCCCCGAAGACCCCCAGACACCCCCAGACACCCCCAGAGACTCCCAGGGACCCCCAGAAACTCCAAGAGACCTCTCAGGGACACCCAGAGACACCCAAGAGACTCTCAGAGACTCCCAGGGACCCCCAGACATCCCCAGAGACCTCTCAGGGACCCCCAGAAACCCCTCAGAGACGCCTCAGGGACCCCAGAAACCCCCAGACACCCCGGAGATCCCCAGAGACCCCCGGAGACCTCCAGACACCCCGCAGGGACCCCCAGACACCCTAGAGTTTCTCAGAGACCCCTCAGAGACCCCCAGAGACCCCCAGGAACCCCCAGGAAACCACAGAGACCCCCCCAGAAACCCCCAGTGATCCCCAGAGACACTCCAGAGACTCTCAGAGACCCCCAGACACCCCCACAAACCCCTAGAGACTCTCAGAGACCCCCCAGGGACCCCCAGAGACTCCAGAGAGCCTCATGGGACTCCCCAGAGACCCCCAGGGACCTGCAGAGATGCCCTAGGGACCCCCAGAGGCTCCCAGACACTCCAGCGACCCCCAGAAACATTCAGAGACTGCCCAGGGACCCTGCCAGGGACCCCCGGAGACCCCAGAGATTCCAAGAGACCCCCAGAGACCCCCACGGACCCCCCAGAGACCCCCAAGGATCCCCCAGGGACCCTCCAGGGACCCCCTTGGGGACCCCCGGTGCCCGAAATGTCGTCCCTCGGAGAACCCCCCTGGGGACTCCCGGTGCCTGAAATGTAGTCCCTAGGAGACTCCCCTTGGGGACTCCCGGTGCCCGAAATGCCGTCCCTCGGCGACCCCCCTTGGGGACCCCCGGTGCCCGAAATGTTGTCCCTCGGAGAACCACCATGGGGACTCCCGGTGCCCGAAATGTCGTCCCTCGGAGAACCCCCTTGGGGACTCCCGGTGCTCGAAATGTTGTCCCTCGGAGAACCCCCTCCAGGGACGCCAACAGACGCCCAGAGACTCCCAGAGACCCCCACAGACCCCCCGAAGACCCCCAGACAACCCCAGACACCCCCAGAGTCTCCTAGGGACCCCCAGAAACTCCCAGAGACCGCTCAGGGACCCCCAGAGACCCCCAGAAACTCCAGAAACCACCAGAGACCTCCAGAAACCCCCGGGGACCCCCCAGGGGCCCCCAGGAATCCCGAGAGACCCTCCAGACACTCTCAGAGACCCCCAGGGACCCACAGACACCACCAGGGACCCCGAGAGACCCCCCAGGGACCCCCAGAGACCCCAAAGAGACCACCAAGAGATCCCCAGGGACCCCCAGACACCCCCCAAAACCCCCAGAGACCTCTCAGGGACCACCAGACACCCCCAGAGACCTCGCAGGGACGCCCAGAGAGACCCCAGGGACCACACAGGGACGCCCAGGAAGCCCCAGAGACCCCCAGGGACTCCCAGATACCCTCCAGAGTCTCTCAGAGAGCACCAGGGACTCCCAGAGACTCCAGAGAATCCAAGAGACCCCCAGAGAACCCCACGGACTTTCCAGGGACCCCCAAGGATTCCCCAGGGACCTTCCAGGGACCCCCTTGGGGATTTCCGTTGTCCGAAATGAAGTCCCTCGGACAACCCCCTTGGGGACACCTGGTGCCTGAAATTTCGTCCCTCGGACAACCCCCTTGGGGACCCCCGGTGCCCAAAATGTCCCTCGGACAATCCCCTTGGGGACCCCCGGTACACGAAATGTCGTCCCTCGGAGAATCCCCCAGGGATCCACAGACACCCCCAGAGACCCCCCAGGGACCCCCCAGGGACCCCCCAGAGACCCCCAGAGACCCCTAGAGACCCCCCAGGGACCACCCGAGATTCCCAGAGACTCCCAGAGACCCCCCCAAGACCCCCAGACAGCCCCAGAAACCCCCAGACACTTCCAGGGACCCCCAGAAACTCCCAGAGACCCCTCAGAGACACCCAGAGACCCCCAGACACCCCAGAGACCCCCAGAGACCCCCAGAGAACCCCCAGGGACCCCCAAGAATCCCGAGAGCCTCCCAGAGACACTCAGAAACCCCCCAGAGACTCTCAGAAACTCCCAGGGACCCCCAGACACACCCAGGGAACACCAGAGACCTCCCAGGGAGCCCCAGAGACCCCCAGAGACCCCCCAGGGACCCCCAGGAAGCCCCAGACACCCCACAGAGATCCCCCAGGGACTCCCAGAGACCCCCCAGAGACGCTCAGAGACCCCCAGACACACCCAGACACCCCCCGAGACCCCCCAGGGACGCGCAGAGATTCCCAGACACCCCCCAGAAAACCCCAGACGCCCCCAGGGACCCCCAGAGACCCGCAGAGATCCCCAGACCCCTCCAGAGACCCCCAGAGACCCCCAGAGACCTCCAGACCCCTCCAGAGAGTCCCAGAGACTCTCAAAGACCCCCAGACACCCACAGACACCCCCCGAGACCCCCCAGGGGCCCCCAGAGACCTCCCAGAACCCCCCAGAAACCCCCAAGGACCCCCCTGGGACCCTCCAGGGACCCCCAGGGACCCCCAGAGATGCCCAGAGACCCCCCTGTGACCCCCCAAGAACTCCCCTGGGGATCCCCTGGGACCCCTCAGAAACCCGAAGACACCTCCTGAGACTCCCAGAGACCCCCCAGGGGCCCTCAGACACCCCCAGAGACCCCCAGACACGCCAGAGACCCCCAGAGACCCCCAGAGACCCCCAGGCACCCCCCAGAGACCCCCAGGGACCCCCAGGGACCCCCAGGAAGCCACAGAGACACCCCAGAGAACCCCCAGTGACCCCCAGAGATCCCCAGAGACTCTCAGAGATCCCCCAGGGACGTCTAGAGACTCCCAGAGAGCCCCCCCAAGATCCCCAGGGACCCCCAGAGACCCCCCATAGATCACTAGGGACTGCCCAGGGACCCCCAGAGACCCCCAGACAGCCCAGAGAGTCCCCGGGACCCCCAGAAATTCCCAGAGACCCCTCAGGGACCCCCAGACACCCCAGAGACCCCCAGAAACCCACAGAGACCCCTCAGGGACCCCCCCAGGGACCCCCAGAGACTCCAGAGAATCCAAGAGACCCCCAGAGAACCCCACGGACTTTCCAGGGACCCCCAAGGATTCCCTAGGGACCCTCCAGGGACCCCCTTGGGGATTTACGTTGTCCGAAATGTCGTCCCTCGGACAACCCCCTTGGGGACCCCCGGTGCCCAAAATGTCCCTCGGACAATCCCCTTGGGGACCCCCGGTACACGAAATGTCGTCCCTCGGAGAATCCCCCAGGGATCCACAGACACCCCCAGAGACCCCCCAGGGACCCGCCAGGGACCCCCCAGAGACCCCCAGAGACCCCTAGAGACCCCCCAGGGACCACCCGAGATTCCCAGAGACTCCCAGAGACCCCCCCAAGACCCCCAGACAGCCCCAGAAACCCCCAGAGACTTCCAGGGACCCCCAGAAACTCCCAGAGATCCCTCAGAGACACCCAGAGACCCCCAGACACCCCAGAGACCCCCAGAGACCCCCAGAGAACCCCCAGGGACCCCCAAGAATCCCGAGAGCCTCCCAGAGACACTCAGAAACCCCCCAGAGACTCTCAGAAACCCCCAGGGACCCCCAGACACACCCAGGGAACACCAGAGACCTCCCAGGGAGCCCCAGAGACCCCCAGAGACCCCCCAGGGACCCCCAGGAAGCCCCAGACACCCCACAGAGATCCCCCAGGGACTCCCAGAGACCCCCCAGAGACGCTCAGAGACCCCCAGACACACCCAGACACCCCCCGAGACCCCCCAGGGACGCGCAGAGATCCCCAGACACCCCCCAGAAAACCCCAGACGCCCCCAGGGACCCCCAGAGACCCGCAGAGATCCCCAGACCCCTCCAGAGACCCCCAGAGACCCCCAGAGACCTCCAGACCCCTCCAGAGAGTCCCAGAGACTCTCAAAGACCCCCAGACACCCACAGACACCCCCCGAGACCCCCCAGGGGCCCCCAGAGACCTCCCAGAACCCCCCAGAAACCCCCAAGGACCCCCCTGGGACCCTCCAGGAACCCCCAGGGACCCCCAGAGATGCCCAGAGACCCCCCTGTGACCCCCCAAGAACTCCCCTGGGGATCCCCTGGGACCCCTCAGAAACCCGAAGACACCTCCCGAGACTCCCAGAGACCCCCCAGGGGCCCTCAGACACCCCCAGAGACCCCCAGACACGCCAGAGACCCCCAGAGACCCCCAGAGACCCCCAGGCACCCCCCAGAGACCCCCAGGGACCCCCAGGGACCCCCAGGAAGCCACAGAGACACCCCAGAGAACCCCCAGTGACCCCCAGAGATCCCCAGAGACTCTCAGAGATCCCCCAGGGACGTCTAGAGACTCCCAGAGAGCCCCCCCAAGATCCCCAGGGACCCCCAGAGACCCCCCATAGATCACTAGGGACTGCCCAGAGACCCCCAGAGACCCCCAGACACCCCAGAGAGTCCCCGGGACCCCCAGAAATTCCCAGAGACCCCTCAGGGACCCCCAGACACCCCAGAGACCCCCAGAAACCCACAGAGACCCCTCAGGGACCCCCCCAGGGACCCCCAGAGACTCCAGAGAATCCAAGAGACCCCCAGAGAACCCCACGGACTTTCCAGGGACCCCCAAGGATTCCCCAGGGACCTTCCAGGGACCCCCTTGGGGATTTCCGTTGTCCGAAATGTCGTCCCTCGGACAACCCCCTTGGGGACACCTGGTGCCTGAAATTTCGTCCCTCGGACAACCCCCTTGGGGACCCCCGGTGCCCAAAATGTCCCTCGGACAATCCCCTTGGGGACCCCCGGTACACGAAATGTCGTCCCTCGGAGAATCCCCCAGGGATCCACAGACACCCCCAGAGACCCCCCAGGGACCCGCCAGGGACCCCCCAGAGACCCCCAGAGACCCCTAGAGACCCCCCAGGGACCACCCGAGATTCCCAGAGACTCCCAGAGACCCCCCCAAGACCCCCAGACAGCCCCAGAAACCCCCAGAGACTTCCAGGGACCCCCAGAAACTCCCAGAGATCCCTCAGAGACACCCAGAGACCCCCAGACACCCCAGAGACCCCCAGAGACCCCCAGAGAACCCCCAGGGACCCCCAGGAATCCCGAGAGCCCCCCAGAGACACTCAGAAACCCCCCAGAGACTCTCAGAAACCCCCAGGGACCCCCAGACACACCCAGGGAACACCAGAGACCTCCCAGGGAGCCCAAGAGACCCCCAAAGACCCCCCAGGGACCCCCAGGAAGCCCCAGACACCCCACAGAGATCCCCCAGGGACTCCCAGAGACCCCCCAGAGACGCTCAGAGACCCCCAGACACACCCAGACACCCCCCGAGACCCCCCAGGGACGCGCAGAGATCCCCAGACACCCCCCAGAAAACCCCAGACGCCCCCAGGGACCCCCAGAGACCCGCAGAGATCCCCAGACCCCTCCAGAGACCCCCAGAGACCCCCAGAGACCTCCAGACCCCTCCAGAGAGTCCCAGAGACTCTCAAAGACCCCCAGACACCCCCAGACACCCCCCGAGACCCCCCAGGGGCCCCCAGAGACCTCCCAGAACCCCCCAGAAACCCCCAAGGACCCCCG